>NC_084598.1:22375971-22714721 GCF_033807715.1 Cololabis saira
CCAGCTGAGGCTGTGCAACAGAGTGCCAGCTGGTTGCCACTACTTGCCAGAGAGTGCCACCCTGACGCACGTATCTTCCTCTGCTCTCTCTTTGCTCCCATCTGCCTTGACCGGTAAGTTTACATGTAAACAGCTCAGACTCTTCAAGTCAAATCAACTTTTTTTTTAGGAAATCTGATTTTACAAGCCATTATTTTAAAAATCCCCTTTACAGCTATACTTATGTTGAAGATGAGGTCCCAGTATAAGATATTTTAGTGGAAGGAGAAAGATTTATAAAAGGACATGAAAATGAAAAAGAAATGTATCATCTAATTTAATTCACATTTAAAAAATGTCACAAGTTTTCTTTGTTTTTTTTGTTCGTTTTTTTTTTTTTTGTGTGTGTTGATGATCTGTAACTATGTAGTCAAACCTTCTATGTTTTTGTTTATTGTCTTCGTCTTGTTGTGTTTTTGTTTTTTGATTTTTTGTAATTACTGTTTTACTTCCTAAATTGGGGGGAGGTCCGTTGCATAAGCCTGTTGGCTTTTTGACCTCTCCTGTCACATTTGTTTTACTATTTTGATTGCAAGTGTTAATTTTATTGTGTGCAAACTAATAAAATAAAAATAAAATAAAAAATGCTAGAATGTTCAATGGAAAACAATGTTAGATGGGGGCAGGATCATGAAGGGATAACACCCTTTTGACAGCGATGCAAATTGGTGCTAGTTTCAGTGAAAACTGCTTTCACAGTCTGTGCCATCAAAGGATCATCACCTCCTTTGTGTCACACTCACAGCTTTTAGCTGAGAAAAAAAGAAAAAAACAAAACAAATCACAGGCGTTATCAAATCTAGGGCTGTGCATTCTCTAACACTGAGCAATCAATGCAAATCCTCTCATCTAATCACTGCTGCCCACTTTCTCTCTGAAAATTCTTCTTTGTCAGCTTTATATCCCCCTGCAGAAGTATGTGTGAATCTGTACGTGACAGCTGTGCGCCAATCATGAGATGCTATGGCTATCCCTGGCCCGAAATTCTGCGGTGTGACCAGTATCCTGCAGATCATCTCATGTGCATCTCCTCGATCACCAACACCACTGTTCACACAGGAAGGAGAAGAGGTGAGAAACTACAAAGACAAACGTGCTTGAGTTGACGGCATTCAAAAAGTAATTCAGTAAGTCGTTTGACTGTTTCAGTGCCTCAGGCAAGCTGCCAAGACTGTGAGCTGGAGGAGACATCTTCCTTAAAAGGAACACTGGAGTCCTTCTGTAGGAGTGATTTTGGTGAGTACCGGGATTCCTTCAACTATTGACTTCTCTCTGTGTCAATTCTTGTTTATAATTATCAGACAAACGTCCACTGCTCCATAAATGTTACTCAGACACTGTGCTTATTTGCTCTTCCCAGTTGTGAAACTGCGTCTGACAAGGCTCAAGTATAGTCCATTAAGCCTGTCTCAATTCTCACTGGCTGGTAAAGTGGATGTCTTAAAGCACGGCCCCCTGTTAGGTGGCCAGATTCGTTCTCGCATAGAACTGTGGCTGGAGAGGGACGCCACCTGTGTAGGGAACATGACACGGAAACATCCACGGGGCGGCACCTTCCTAGTGACAGGTACAGTGCAGGGGGAACGCCTGGTGGTCAACAAGGCTTATGCCTGGCAAAGAAGAGACAAGAACCTAAAGGCTGCTGCACGTAAATGGAAACGCCACCGATGCAGGAACTAGAACTGTGTGTCAAAGTTTTAAAGAACTGAATTGTATTATAAACTATTGTTACTTGTTAGGGCATAAAGTTTATAATTTAACAGTAAGCTTCTAACTGTATTTATTGCTTTTTTTTATTTTTCTCTCTTCAAATCATTTCCAAACAAGTAGTCCCAGAGAAAATAGGATACAGTGAGTTGGTCACAAAAGAAGCACATCAAGCATCAGCAATGTGTCACTGGATATGGAGATAAAACATATAGGAGATGTTTAAAAAATGTATATATTTTTTTTGTAAATGTTAACTTAATATTGTTGGTCTACATTGGTATGGCTCTGACAATGACTTTATTTCATGTTTTGAATACAAGGCTCCCATTCAAGTGATTTTTTTAGCTCAATAATTGTATTTAACTTTGTTAATAAAGTCGCACTGTGAACATGACAAAATTAGTAAAGTCAATCCAATGATATGCATGACAATTCTGGAGCTATTCACTGGATTAAAATGTGCTGTCTACCCTCTTGTATCCAAACTGAACTGTTTCTTGGGAACACCCCACCCCCCCACACACACAGACACACACCGAAAGTAAACTAAAGTATTTACATGGCTCTAATAATGGCTCAATTGTTTTCATTCACCTTTGTTTTATGAGAATAACTTGGTAAAGACCTAAAATATCAATATCGAATGTATTAATTGATCATGCTAGAGGACATTGTAGTTGAACATTTAAAATAAAGCTGAGCGGCTTATTGAAAACTCATGAACATTTACCAACGCAGCCGATAGAAAGTGTATTGATCTTTGCCTGAAATACTAATAAAATACCACACACACACACACACACACACACACACACACACACACACACACACACACACACACACACACACACACACACACACACACACACACACACACACACACACACACACACACACACACACACACACACACACACACACACACACACACACACACACACACACACACACACACACACACACACACACACACACACACACACACACACACACACACACACACACACAGCACTTACCAAAAAGCAGAGGTTTCAAGCTGAGGGTCTTCATCTTGTGTGTTCTGTCTGGTAAGAGTGACACCTTCTGAATATGTCCAACCTGCAAGAGTAGGGAATCTTTTTGTGATTTGGATGTCATTTAATTATATTTGTCTTTTGATTATTCACTGCTTCAGTGTCAATGATAGTTTTGTATATCCATGTTTTTTATTCTGCAACTCTTCAGCTCCCCATCTCATTTTGATTGTTTCTTGTCCATACTGAAGTATACTGGCACTTATTTACAAACTATGGTCGCTTGTTTTTAATGACTCTCTCCACTGTTTATAAAATCACACACACTGAAATTTATGGATCTGGTTAAATATAAAACAGCGCAAATAATGTTCAAAGCAAGGAATAATCTACTACCAAAAAATATCCAAGGAATGTTCACAGAGAGAGAAAGGGGCTATAATCTAAGGGGAGAACTAAATTTTAGAAAACATAAAGTACGACGACAAAGAAAAGCATGTGCATATCGAACTGTGAAGTGACATCTTGGAACCGTTTGGAGCAGGAAATGAAACAAAGTACCAACATAAATCTGTTTAAAAAGAGATACAAAAAATGATTTATAATAAGGAGAAGAGGAAATGGGTTAACGAGGAGTGTGAGAAACAAATAAAATAGGGAAAAATGATATATTATCCTTGCTTAAGATATGTTTAGATATTTATGTGGATATTTATGTAGTATGTATTGTATGTTGAGAGGGATAGTTATAATTATGTAATACATGTTATATATTTATTATGTATGTAACATATATTTATTTATAGGGATATGTATGTAGTTTATATAGTATATATTTATATAGACTTATATAATATTTGTATTTTCCATATATTGATATAATATTTATGTAATATTTATATTTTCTATATACTTATATGGATAATTATGTAGTAATAGGCGTGTTTACGTAGTATTTATATAGACTATATTTATATGGATAATAATAATTATCCATATAAATATAAATAATGTTTTCCCCACTCCCCTCTGGAAAAAGATATCGCACACTCAAATCCAGAACCACAAGACTGAGTTAAAGCCGTCAAAGCCATCAACCCCCCCTAACCCAGCCCACCTGACATGGACTGACACCAATCCCCCAACCCCTCCCACACACACTCAGACACACAACCAAGTGCAATAATTGCCCCAGATAGTACTTATCGCACGCCCTGCACTAAATGTACAGTTAATTTTATATTTTATATTTCAATTTTGCATAACTGTTTTTATTTATTTTATTCTTGCTGTTTCTGTGTGAGTGTTATGCTGTCATGGGGAGCTGCTAAACAGATTTTCACAGCAATGTTGGAAACAATGTTTACAGTGACAATAAAGGATTCTATTCTATTCTATAATAGCAATAAAGTAAATTCATAGAGTTATAAAGGGGTAGGAACTAGGAAAAAGTGTATACTTCTTCCTACTCCCTACTTGGAAATATTTGTAAATATCTTGTAAATATCTTGTAAATATTATCCGTTTATTTTGTGTTTACTACTTTTTTCCTCTCTTCCACATAGTCTTTTTCTACTTCTACTTTTTATATTGCTCTTTTTTATTATTTAACCATATATGGTAATTTCTATTTTACATTTCTTGTATAAAGCGTGTGTGTTTTGGCTGCTGCACGACGGAATTTCTCCTCTGGGAGATTAATAAAGTCTACTATTCTATTCTATTCTTGATTGATTGATTGATTGAAGAATTTATTAGGAGAGTTGCATAGGATCAGGTACAGTTTCATGACAGTACAGATTCGCTGATACAAAGTCAACTAAAAGGCATTATTCCAAGAAAGTATTACACTTGTTTACATTGGAGACCTTTTTAAACTCGTATAACATTGAATGACATACAGGTAAGAAGCAGTACTTTGTAGGGAAGATTGTAAAAGAAAGAAAAGTGGGGAATTTACTGTTATGTTGCCCCGAGAGAGACTAAAAAGGTGATGAGACAAATAGAATAAGCTAGGTAATACAAAACAAAAGCAGAAAACAAAACAAAAAAACAAGAAACAATAATCAGAAGGAACAGCGGGATGTGCAGTAGAGGCTTTGATTATTCCCAGTTACGAGTAGCAGCCTCCTGTAGGTGGAAGGAGGAGGATTTGAAGGAGATTAGGGATTTGCTCTCTTTTATGGCTGTCGGTAAGGAATTCCACATGTTGGTAGAATAGGATGCAAACGAATTTGAACCTTTCTTGGAGTTTACCCTGGGCTGAAAGTGATTTGTGGAGCTGCCTCTAGTGTTATGGTGGTGAACATCTTGTACATTTTGAAAGTATTTAGACAAGTACAAGGGTATTTTGGAGGTGTAATGTATCTTGTACACCAAAATCAATGCAAGAAATTCTATTCTATTCTATTCTATTCTACTCCTTTTTCGAACCTATGTGCATATGAAGATGTTACGGTTTATTTTTGTTCGAAATTCATTCATTCATTCATTCATTGGACCAGAGAAATGTCGTATTTTATAACATTGAGATGAATCTCTCACCCGGATCCCCTCCATGCGGTGCAGGCTGAAGCTGTGACTGGTTTCCTCCACACGGACCTCTGGTGCTGCCGGGGCCGGCTGGGGGAGGCGGCTCCCGCTGTGGAGGACCTGATCAAGGGGGACCAAATCCCCGGGGCCGTTGCTATAGTGCACGTAGAGCAGCAGGGCAATAACATTCAGGATGTAAACGTGAAAAAAGACCATAACCACAACGAAATAAGCTCGGGAGCAGACATTGCTCCTCTCTATGTGCAGGCGAGGGGACCGAGGGGACCGAAAAGAGGCGTTGTAGGGAGAGATCAGTGGCAGGTCGTGGAAGTCGCATTCTTCCTGCTCTATAAACTCTTCCTCGCTGTCTTCCATGGTTGCAAATGAATCGCAAAATGGGACGATTTGCAGGATGTCGTTGCAGCAAAAGTAAAAATCGATCAGATTAGTTGTGTCTCCCTGACGGAGGGAATCACTAGCTGTCTAGCGAGCTAAGGATCAAATCCCTGCGCAAACCTCGAGCTGCTTGGACAGAAGCTGGTGTTTCTGATGCCCAAAGAAACAAATGCTCTTCTAGCGAGAAAGCATATGTCCCGAGATTGGTTTTCTTTGATCAATATACGTGTCATCATTATTTAAAGTCCTAAAATTACCGTGTGAGCTCACCAGCTGATGCGCTGCCCTGACAACCTACCTAACAACAAGACAGGCGAGCTAGCGGAAGCGGTTGTTCGGGGGTCGGAGAAAAGTCTCAGCGCCCCCCACGGTCACCTCCGGAACTGCTTTACATTCATGATGCGGTCAGTGAGGCTGCTGGACTCTGATTGTCTACGATGCAGCAACTCATCTAGACCAGGGATATTCAATTGGCGGCCCGCCAATGTGACCCCTGGTCATATTTCAAAAAAGGGGGTGTTTGTTGAAAAAAAAAAAAAAAAAAATTTTTTTTTTTTTTTTTATAATATTTTTATAACTGGCTACTATGAACTAAAATGGTTGTGCTCAATGCTTAATATAATATTCAAATAAGGAAATCTTGGTGGAAAGTGGTGCTTTGTCATTATGGCGTGTTTTATTACAACTAGGTCAATATCAATTTCATTAAGTTTGCACAATGCATGGTTTCAAAATGAACTTGCATTCAAAATAATATTTCTTTATCTGAATATTATATTTAACAATTACTAAATCTGGAGACAATTAATACATAATTCATATGTAAACTAGATATATTCAAATGTATAATACAAATGTATTATATTTACATAAGTCTTCGTCTTTGAGTGCAAAATACATTTTGAAAACCCCCACATTTTCAAATTGTGCGGCCCTCTCCATACAGTCCTTTTGCAGATGTGGCCCCCGGCCGAATCTAGTTGAATACCCCTGTTACAACCAAAAACGTAATAACGGCCAATAACGTAATAACTGCCAATAACGTAATAATTTTGGCCATTTCAAATGTAATAAAGCCAATAGTGTAATAATGGGCCAATAATGTAATAAAACTTTTGAGCCAATAACGTAATAACTTTTTGCCGATAATGTAATAAGGCATTACATTATTGGCTGGTTATTACGTTATTGGCCTGGTATTAAAAAAAAACGTTCAAAATGTAATAACTGGTGCCGATAATGTAATAACACATAAATATGACAGCAGCTCTTGGAAATAAAGTTTTTTTTTGCAGTTTTTGGGCAGATAGTGTATGACATATAGTCGTCATATTTATTCATCCAAGATATGTCTCTCTCTCTCTCTCTCTCTCTCTCTCTCTCTCTCTCTCTCTCTCTCTCTCTCTCTCTCTCTCTCTCTCTCTCTCATAATTGTGTGGTCTTTTCCCTCTTTAGCCAAATATTCATAGATGTTCTTGTCTAAACAGGCAATTGTGTACCATGCATATACCATAAAATCAGTGTCTCGTTGAGCTGTCAAATGAATTCACCATATATTTTCCTGGACATGAACAATCAAAATTAAATTAAAACTGTTCCTTCTCAAATGAAAAGTAGCTTTCACTCATATTCACAAAATATGGAGCAATACAAACATCTACACAGCTGCTTTATCATTACTGTAAAAAAAACAACTTTGAAACGTCACTTTAGCCAACATGGGGCCTGTAAGCTCAATGTGTTGATGTATTTTTTTAATTTTCAAACATGTAAAACAAAGTTAGACATATGAACCCTGCAGAGCATTAATTTTAGATCTCCAACAGCTGGTTTCAGTAGTGATCTATTTGTTGACTGGTTAACAGAAGTGTGTTACAAGCGTCCTGAGGCATCTCTCTCTTCTTCTTCTTGTTTTTATTGTTTATTTCCAATCAAAAAATCTGAACTGCAATATATAATATACATACAGCAAAAACATGAACAAAAAAAATAAAAACTGTTCCTCCTCAAGTGAAAAGTAGCTTTCGCTCATTTACAAATGTGAAAAAGAAACTTAAAATAGTTGACAAAGGAGGAATCATAACAGACAACTGGCATTATTTCTTCCATTATATGTCTTTGATTTTGTACTGCCCGAAAGTCAGATGAGTAAGGACTATCCAGGCTTTCATCCATGGGCTGTCCTTGCTAAACAACTCCTTTATTCTTATGCTCAGACCACTGTTGCGTCCAGCAGCCTTGTACAGCTTCATAACACTAATAGAACACTCATTTTCTTTCTCTAGTTCTAGGCTCTCCTCAAGTGTGTCTCTGATATAGAGGTTGGGATGAAATGGTGCCGATAGTGCCTGGAATAAGTGTGAGACCCGATTAAATGTCCCCAGCATGGACATATCTTGAATTAAAGCAAATTCAATAATTCTTGATAAAATCTCTGGAGGCAGGTATTGGCCTCCCAGCTCATTTCCAGCATCCTCAATGTCATTGTCAACCAAAGGGTTAGCCATAGACTGTTTATCAGAATTAGCTTCAGTTTGAAACAGAAAGCCAGGTTCATCAGCTATACAAGCAGGTTCATCCGATATAGAGGGGGGGTCGGGATTGTTACAACCAATAGTGTAATAATGTGCCAATAATGTAATAAAACTTTTTTTTTATTACATTATTGGCACATTATTACACTATTGGCTTTATTACATTTGAAATGGCCAAAATTATTACATTATTGGCAGTTATTACGTTATTGGCCGTTATTACGTTTTTGGTTGTAACAACCCCTGATCTAGACCTTGACAAGACCTACATTAGGCGAACCACTGGTTAGATATCTTCAGCATTTTATAAACTCATATTGTAATCCCATATTAAACATTTTCATTTTCAAATAACCCCTTGAACAAGTCTTCTTTAATTAGACTTAGATTAGATTAGATTGTCCTTTATTCCTTCCTCAGTGGGGAAATTCACTTTGTGCAGCAGCAGTACACACAACACACACATGCAGCGAAAGGGTAAAAAAGGTAAAAAATATATAATTACAAAATATAAACAGTATATATAAACTTTATTACAGGCTCTAGACCCAATAGCAAGACATACAACATAAAAAACAAATACACAAGCACATACAAACATACTCTTATTCATGACAGTCTATATACATTGGAATGAAAATAAAAGTAGTGCAGTACGAGAAAAAATAAAAACAGTGCAAAAAAAGCAGGTAGGATGTTAATGAGGTAGACAGATATTGCACATCTTGTTGTTATTGTCCGTTGCTACTGTGAGCAGGGCTGGATGTGGAGTCTGATGTCTGATACTTCATTCAATTTTAAGTTGATTTTTCTATAGGTCTCATCATTTATTGTTTTTTTTTAATGCCTTACATTTAGGTGGTTACATTTAGGTAGAATCCCTGTTTTTTTTTTAGCAGTTTGCATGTTTTTGTGTAATTTCCAAAGATAATGGGAGTATCCCTGAAATGTATTACTTCCTTCCACTGCTGCAGTGCATATCTAATCATAACAGTATTGACTGTAACCAGCCAGAAAATATTAAAGTACTGTATCCTTGAAACTGTTCTAAATAAAATCACAAAATTCAATTGATGTTCAGTTTAGCCTAAAAGGCTTAGTAGGAGCAGTGTGAACCTAACTCAAGGGCGTTGTGGGGATCATAGGATACACTATCTCCAATTCTCTTTCATTCGGTGTCACTATTGTTATTAAAATGCCTTGTAAATCAGCTTGTTCTTTCTCATGACTCCCTTGATAATACGATGATGTCAACTCTTTCTGCTTATGCCAAGCAAGCAGGTTCACTCTCCCTTCCTTGATCTGCTTTGTTGAATGAATTTGAGATGTGACTAAAGTCATGCACCAGTTACTGGAATCAAACACACGGTGGCGTTGAATCACACAATCATATTTCGTTTCTTCAACTGTGCTGTGTCATCTTCTTAAGGTAACCGGGTTATCCCCTCAAAATGAGTAATATTTCTTTTTTAAAATCTTCAACAGCATGATGATTTTGCTAGGTTGTTTGCCATGATATCAAGCAGATATCAAGCAATATCAAGCATATACAACCATATTAACTCATGCCATAGCCTACAGTGTAATACTGCAGTTATTAACATTTAAGATAAAATAAAATAAGATAATCCTTTATTTCTCCCTCAGTGGGGAAACTCACAGGTTCAGCAGCATTACACTTAACACACACATACAGGGGAGGGGTAAAAAAAAGTAAAAAGTAAAAAAAATATATAATTACAGAATATAAACAGTATATACAGTATATACAGTACATTGCAATGGAATTGCAGCACTTTGCTGTGGACCAGTCCATTTGTGTGTTATGGAAAAATAAATAAATAAATACATTAATTATTAATTTAATTAATTAACAGCTACTGCATTTCCCCCTGTAAAGCCAATGAGCAGGGGTGGAGGATTTGCATAATTTCCATACATTATTCACAGGAATTTTTTCTCCGTGGCGCATATTTAAATGGAAATGAATCTGGGATAATGAGGGCTAATTTCCCCGGTGGCTGCACACCCCCAAATTATTTGATCCTCGATCCTACGTTTTAAGGGTGATTTATGGTCCCGCGTTACACCAATGCAGAGCCTCGGTGCGCGTCGCCGCGTACCCTACGTCGTAGGCTCTGCGTCGATTTATGCCGCGTTCCATTTGTCCTCGGAAGTGGGGATTTCCCAGTTCCCAGTCGGATTTTTCAACTGGAACGCCCCTCGAAGTGGGATTTCCCACTGGGAAAGTGGGAGAGTCTTCACCACCCCCGAGTTCACATTCCAAGATGGCTGCCCCGGTTGTAAACAGTAGAAGAGAGCTCTGTAAAAATTCGTAGCACTTCATTCTCGTTTTGGTCACACTAAATCAGTCGTATACAAGTATTGTTCGGCATATATATGCTGCTATAGTGTAATTTACATTTTTCATGTGGTATATGCGAACTACAAACTTGCTTACCTACTTTGTAACTGGAACGCTGATAACTCGGCTGTGACGTAATTCCCAGTTCCGAGTTCCGACTTCCGAGGTAAATGGAACGCAGCATTAACGCGGAACCACACACACACACACACGCTAGGACCCCTTGCGGTGTTTTGCGGGATCACGCCACCGCTTCTCCCACCGGGATCCACGCAGCAGCAGCAGCAGCAGCAGAGAGAGCTGCTCGTCACCGGACGGGACGCTGCTGGTTAGAAGCGAAAGTTGGCCCGAATAATGACTTATTTCAGGCCGGCGGTGCGCTCGGCCAGGCGACGGGACACCGCTGCTTGTCGTGCGACACTCGGGTAGGAAATATCCGGAGGGTTGGAGGCGATCCGGGGCGTTCGGGAGCATAAGTAGTTGTTTGAACTACTGGCCGGATTACAGCAGGAACAATAGTCTCCTGCAGCAGGAACAGCAGGTATGTTGCTTTATTCCTTATTCTTTATTGTAAGCATGTGTCATGTTGAAAGAAGCAACACAAACCATGGTTGTCCTATCACTTGACATTGCAGGTGTACTTATTTTTTTTCCCGACTCTGAAAACAGCAGGGTTGCAACGATTTTGGACAATAATGACGTGACAATGCGTCTGAGCGGAACTTGTGTGGATACTTTGACTCTCTAATCTTATCTTCCCGATAAATAAGTAAATCACTGAAGACCCGAGACTAGTCGGGAATATTATGAATCACAGCACTGCAGGTTAAGTCGATAAATGGCGATAAATGGCGCTGGAGTCCGATATCCCCAATGTTTTTTAAGGCTGATTTATGGTCCCGCGTCACGCCAACACAAAGCGGTGCGCGTCTCCGCGTAGCCTACGCCGTAGCCTACGGCGTAAGGTACGCGTCGATTTAACGCGGAACCATAATTCAGGCTTTAGGATTTTACAACAGTGTTGTTCGCCGTGACTCGTGTGGATAATAAATGTCCAAAGGTCGGGGTTTTTTCTCGGAGATCGCCCTCGCTGCGGAGTTTGTGACGCGGCCGTGTAACTTTTCCTCTAACCCTGCGGATTCTCCTCCTCCCGGATATTCGTCAGGAAAACACGGGGCGATGGGATCCGAGCGAGAACGCAAAAGGCCTGGGAAGGTAGAGTAAACTATGAGAGCCAGGCCGCGGGGTTTGCAGGTTTTTTTTAGTTTTTTTTTTTGCCCCGTGGATTTATTCACTTTACTTCACGCTTTTGCAGAGCTATGGGATACGTGGACAGAAGTACTGGTGCTGCAGCCGCCCACATCCACATAGTCTGTCCCTGCTAATTAGGCCACTTGCAAGTATCAGGGACACTTAATTTATCATATCTGCTTGTTGGGAGTTAGGAATGGGCGATATTTAACCGTTCACGATATACCGTCGAAAGAATTCCTCACGATAAGAATTTGTCAACGATAAATTCCCGTTGATGTTTTTGTGTAAAGCTGATTTTTGGAAGGAAGGAAGGAAGGAAGGAAGGAAGGAAGGAAGGAGAGAGCAGGAGGAAAGAAGGAAGGAAGGGGAAAAAAGAAGGAAGAAAGGAAGGAAGGAAGGAAGGAAGGGAAGGGGAGAAGGAAGGGAGAAAACAAGGAAAGGAGGAAGGAAGGGAGAAAACAAGGAAAGGAGGAAGGAAGGGAGAAAAGAGGAAGGGAAGAAGGAAGGAAAGAGCAGGAGGAAAGGAGGAAGGGAAGAAGGAAGGAGAGAGCAGGAGGAAAGAAGGAAGGAAGGGGAAAAAGAAGGAAGGAAGGAAGGAAGGAAAGGTGAGAAGGAAGGGAGAAAACAAGGAAAGGAGGAAGGAAGGGAGAAAACAAGGAAAGGAGGAAGGAAGGGAGAAAACAAGGAAAGGAGGAAGGAAGGGAGAAAAGAGGAAGGGAAGAAGGAAGGAAAGAGAAGGAGGAAGGAAGGGAAAAAAGAAGGAAGGAAGGAAAAAAAGAAAGAAAGAAAGATAAATTCCCGTTGATGACAAACATGGCGGATCTGAGAGCGAGATAGATTCATAGTTACAAAGGTGGAGTTGAATTGGTATTTTTTTTATCGTCATTTTTATTGTTATCGGGATAAATGCCAGAAATAATCGTGATACATTTTTTAGTCCATACCGCCCATCCCTATTGGGAGTATCATTATCTCTAAAGTATTTATGACAGTCTCACTGCGGGATCCCCAGATTGAGAATCAAGCCTGAATTATGGTTCTGCGTTAAATCGACGCAGAGCCTACGCCGTAGGGTACGGCGTAGGGTACGCGGCGACGCGCCCGGTACGGTGCGTGTCGCCGCGTACCCTACGCCAGGCGCTGCGTTGGTGTAACGCAGAACCATAAATCAGCCTTCACGCGCAGCCCTCAGTTCCTTCGCCCTTGTGATGCGCCGCTCAAATATCCAGAACCAATCTCAAAACAGTAATGTACTGTGTGCACGGATGGGTTTTTAACTGTATCTTTACCACGGTTTCTAATTTAAAATGGCTTAAAAGCCACGCGAGCTTTGCTTTTGTATGTTTTTGTTCTTGGAGGATGCTGTGATGATGCGTTTAAGTGTCCTTAATGTGCTGCATTTGTCCTCCTGAAACTATGAGATACTGTTCACTTCCATAAGTTTCACTTGCATATCAATAAGCCTTTGTGACATAGAAATGAGAGTTTCCCTTGAATTGATTTCGATTAACAATTATACTATTATTATTATACTATTAAAGAATAGTATTAAAGAATTGGTTCATAGCAAACAGACCTGTCAAGATTTGGAATAATAAGTACCTTCTCCTGATCCCACCTTGTGATCACCTGTGTTTTGCCCAAGGTTTAATTTAGTTTTAATTACTTCTTACTTTTTACGGTAATTGTGTTGTACTTTCCTTGTTTTTTATTTATTATTATTTATATTTTTTGTATTTATTGAAACATTCAGTAAAGTCATTTTAACCTTGTTTGTATAGCCTTTGTTGGTTTTTAGCAAGAGCAATTGAGCATTGTCCAGGGACAACAGATGGGAAATAAGGAATTCTGGCGTATTTACAGAAATGTTAATTAATGTGCATTGTCCCTACCAAATGAATAAATACATAAAAAATACTAGAAGACAACTGATGATAATAATGTAGAGCACTGTGCAAAAGTCATCTGGCTGTTGATCAAAGTTCAAATGATCATCCATATTCCGTTTATTTTTCAGTCTCTTTCTTATATGAAACAAACAGATGGGAAAAATATCAGAAGTAGACTGATCGTCCATTCATCCACTTTCTCCACCCACTTAATTGTACACATGGGTCACAGGGATTCTGCTGCTTCCTGTTCCAGCCCATTGCAGGTTAACACCTGGATAGCTTGCCAGTCCATCTCCGGGCCACGTATAGACAAACATATGCTCACTGTCAGGCCTGCAGGCAACTTAGAACAATTTATCAACCTAACAAAACTTCCCTCATACAGACATTTGCAGTGATATTAACTAGGATACTCTTCTATTTAGGTCAACGAGAGCTGCGTCCCTGTACCTTTATTTGTATCTTAAAGTGACTGGAAATGTTGATTAAACAACAGGACTTAACCCTGACAGCGCACTGGCAGTGTCCTTGTGACCCTCAGTGCGCTGTCTTGGTTAAGGCTGCTTGACACTTTTGTACAGTTTTGTATAATAATGGAGCTCTGAGAGATGATGTTGCCTTTATTTAGCCCTCACAAAGTCTAGTGCATGATTCCATGTGCAGTATTTATTTGTGACAGGTGTTCATGGAAAGGGAGACACTTTAGGAGTAGCCTAAATGTTTATTGACATGTCTTTAAAAGAAGCCTTTCACTTATCAGTCCCGGACATCCATAATACCTTGATGACCATAACCAGGAAATACCAGAAGACTCTTTTCTTGTTGACTAAAACACCGCTGAATGGTCACTCTTTGTGAGGCAGGTGTACCATCATCTACAGTCAAGAGGCACCCGGATGGATGTGCAAGCAGAGGATTTACCTCTGAATGTAAAGCACCCAAAAAGTCCAAGACTTTAGTAGAAAGACTTTGGTTGGATTAAATCACGGGCCACTTATTGGAGGGAGTGTTGTGTTATGCAGCTACAAATAGAAGTGGGTCACTGGTGTTTGTTATGACTTCCGCTATGGGTAGCAAGATGAACTCTGAAGAGTCCAGAGCTACACTTTATGTTCACGATGGGTTTATCGCTGCAAGACTGAGGAGACAACACTTAAGAACAGATGGATGAAGTCAGAAGTTGCGGTTGAACGTGGGTTTATTACACTGAATGAAGTTTTTATTGACGCTTTTCCTACATTGGACCAATAGACAGTGGGAAACCTTTGTCATTGATACCGTGATATTGATCTTATCCACTTGGTGTAATCCACATGCTGACTTTCTAACGATCTTCTAAAAACTAGACTAAAAAGCGTCATTTTCACACCATATTCTTTTGCAGAATGTGAATTGTTGTGAGTATTCTTCTGCATGTTCTTGTATCGTCTCTGGATTATTTCCTCTCCCCATCTGATTCTGGAGATGTAGGTTAAATGATGGAAGAGGATGCTGAGGGAAAGCCATTTGGTTTATAAGGAGAGCTGGCCATTGTTTGAATTATCTCGTTATGGAGTGTATTGCTGTGTGGGATTCTGTAGTTGGGCAGATTTGTGCATTACTCATGCATCCTGAGGCCGCTGCGCAAAAGCAGCATTTGGAGTGCCACTGAGTGCCCGCTCCACTCTGCCACATTGCATGTGTGTGCAGGCATGCATGTGATTCATGTGTCAGTGAGTTGCAGAAGTTGTTCTCCTGAAATGAAAAGGAGAGGAAGAGAAGTGAAGGATTTAAGACAACGTATCATAAACAAAATGTGACCTTGGCCAGATAAGCTGTCAAAATACAAACTTCTTCTCATATATTGCTAGTGTGTGTGTGTGTGTGTGTGTGTGTGTGTGTGTGTGTGTGTGTGTGTGTGTGTGTGTGTGTGTGTGTGTGTGTGTGTGTGTGTGTGTGTGTGTGTGTGTGTGTGTGTGTGTGTGTGTGTGTGTGTGTGTGTGTGTGTGTGTGTGTGTGTGTGTGTGTGTGTGTGTGTGTGTGTGTGTGTGTGTGTGTGTGTGTGTGTGTGTGGCATACACATAGCTCATGGTCATTCAATCTTTTGCTTCCTGAAGAGACATAATTGGCTGAGGATTCCCAGATGCAGGCTGGTAAAGACTGCCTGACGCATGGCTCTGTGGGGGGATAGAAGTTTGGGAGGCTTACATGAGCATGCTTGATTGCGCGTCCGCTTGTTTGTGTGCCTGATGGTGGGGGGGGGGGGGTTTAGGGAGATGTGAATTGTGAATTCTCAGCTCTTTTCAGTCTGTTTTCTTCTTCTCTTCACCTCAGAGACAGAATCTGCTGTTCCAGACTGGGCCTGTAACCTAGCAACCTAAATGGTGTGTGTCTTGAATAAATCAGACTGTGCTCCTCCTCTGTCCTCCTCAGGGGTGTGTCAGTTCACCTCAACTCCACACCACCACATCTTTGCAGCCGCCTCTCACACGCATGTGGAAACACATGCTCGGGGGCTGTTAATGGACGCGGATGAATGACTGGGTGGAAAACGCTGCAGAGGCTTTCATTCCTTCACTGCTTGTGTCACTAACCCTACAGACCGTAACTCTCTTGTACTGTCACCAAGCCAGTGTTATAACACTGGTGAATGTATGTGCAGTGTTTATTTCAAACAGCTAAAACAGCAGAATGCCTGTACTGGCTCTGAGCGTCAAGCCGAGCGAGTGTAACATCCGTCATCTGTTGTGTATCCATCTATTTGAGTCATTCTGGGTTTGCCAGGTGTCTGGTGAGTGTGGCCTGCACATGTTCCTGTCTGGAATTACATGTCTCATCCCACTCAGCCTCTGCTCGGCTCTCTCCGCACCCAGTCGTCCATCTGCACCCGACAAAACTGCACCAGTGAAGTTGACCCACCCATACCGTGCACACTTTTACCCCCGGAAATGTTTTAGAATGATAAATGGCACATACTGAATGTGTCTTTGCCTTTGCGCTGATAACCTGAAGGCAATCTAAGCTTCGCATCTAAAGTTTCAACTTTATCAAGTAAAATACATTTTTCAATGCAGTAGTCTGGAAGAAAAAGTTTGGGCAAAGGTATTTAACATTTATAGAATCACTCTTATAGTCTTAATGGTGTTTCGGGGAGTTTCACAACATATTGTCACGTGCAAATGCAAAAATGTTTAGTATTAAAAAAGTGAGATAGATGGATACATTTTGTGCATGTGTACATATTCACTAGGGCTGTTCGATTAATCGATTTTAAATCGTAATCGCGATTATGTAATTAGAACGATGTTAAAACGTGAAACTCGTAAAATCGATTTTTCACTTTTTTTTTTTTTAATTGGAAATATAACTTACTGTATGTTTGCAAGTGCTGATTTGGTGATTTTTTTTTCAGAGATAAAACTTTATATTTTATTATATTTTTTAAAACTTTTTTTCAACTTATTTTACAGAGTTTTGCACTTTATTCATTCATTTTGGGGCAAATGTTCAATAAAAAAACAGCATATTTGAAATCATTTCTTTGCCTTTTGTCAATTCACAAAATAATCGTAATCGAAAATCGGATTTTGAGAGAAAAAAATCGAGATTTTATTTTTGGGCAAAATCGAACAGCCCTAATATTCACTGGTGTTTCTTTTAGTGTTTTTCGACAAATTCCTACTGTCCTTGCTGGTACTGGAATAAGGAAGAAAACTGTGAAATTGTTTTTCACTGCGTGACTGTGGGTGTGAGACCATGCCTGAATAGGAGCATAGCTGTGTCTCCATGATAACGTTGCTGTGTATTAACTGGGTAATAAGCAGAGGATTGTCTGCCAGCTGATTCCTGTAATGTGACTCATTTCTCTCTGAACATTTGTGGATAACTCCTGCACATTTACATGAGAAAAATCCAATCTCTAGGTTTCTTCTGTAATGAAGTCTGAGAAAATATGTAAACGAAGGGGGAGGGAGGTTTTCTTTCATGATAATCCGTGTAATGGATTATATGAAATAATTGAGTGATGCTCTTCTTTCACTCTTTTGTTCCCTTCTTGAAGTTTTTTTTTCTCTTATCTTGGAGATACTCATTTTGAAATGGAAGGGGAAATGCTGTTAGCCGTAGGTACTCTCCACGGCACATCTCCTGATGGAGAAAAGCCCGTTGTCCTGAGTGAGGATGTTAGAATTCCCTCAGAGCACTGGTTGTATCTAATAGGCCTGAAAGATTGAGAGCCTGAAAGGATGAATGGCTTTTGTTGAAGCTTCCAAAGATGGGCACAAAGAGAAGGGCAGAGGCTTGCTGGTCTGGTGTGCATATATTTGTGTGTATTCCAGTGTGTGTGTGTGCTTTTGCGTGTCAGCTCTCGAGGTCTTCGCAGTTAGGAAGGAACAGGAAGTGGATTGGAGACAGTGGTACTCTGCCATCGCTGCCTGCACCTTCAGGCCACCAAACAGAATTCTGCAGATTTAAAAGAATCACTTCCACACAGAAAGATGCCCACGTGCAGAGCCACACACTCTCCATATGCAAACAAAAACTGATTTTTAAAAGCCTGCTGAGAGGGGAAAATACTTCGAAACTAATGCAAATTAAAAATGCAATTCACAATCTCATAGTCGAAATGTCGGTGAGTATAAAGCACTTATCTGGATAAGTAATGCATGCCCCCCCACCTCCCCTTTACTGCCCATCCAAAGATTAGATGCTTTGCTTTCTTTCAGGGGTACATGCAAAATACTGAAAAGTATTTGAACCCCGGTTTCCTCTTAAGTTTGGGTGTTGTGACATAGACTTGTTAGGAACGAAAGAGAGTGTTTCTGCAGGATTTTGCTTTGAAATATTTCAGACGGAATCAATGTGTGTCAGTCACAATTCATGCGGGAAAGCTGATCTTGTCTAAAATGTCAGAGGAGCTGCACAGTCAGCCATTTACATTTTTCTTTCCCTGTACATTTTCTGTTTGTTGTTCTCTTTCCCTCTCTGGGTTTGTCTGCCTCTCATTCTTTGCCTTTTATTCCGCTTTGTTTGTATTTGGGATACATGACAATGAGCGCACACGCTGCGTGAGCAAACACAATCAGTGGGAATCCAAAGAACTTTAGAAAAAAACGCAGAGGCTACACTGCAGTAGTTTCAGTTTGCAGTGAAAACTGATTAGTTTGTGTGGATCTAACTGTGGATGATTTTGTTTTTGAGGGTCCTCTTGATGACAGTGATCATGTTCATGGTTATTTTCCTTCTTTAGGCCTCCGGGGCCCGGTGGTGCAGTTGAGAAAAAATGGACAGGATGAAGATCATCAAGCGGAGGCTGTCCATGTCTCTACGCAGTGCTCGGCCCGTCGATGATTCTCTGTCCGAACTTGCAGAGCAGATGGCTTTGGATGAGCCGTCCACAGCCAGGGACAACGGTGAGACATGTGCACTCACATGCACGTATATACGAGCAGCTTTACACACGCCTTCGCCCTGGGATGCCCTGTATGTTTGAGAGGAGCCTTTGACAGCTCACCAAAAGACTAAATACTCTCCTACAGTACTGTATGTGAATAAAATGTCTAATGCTCATTCGTACTATTTTACATGCAATTTACTGATTGCAACAATGCACACGTTTAGAAAAGTAAAAAGCATCTAGAAGAGCCTAACTGACTTGATTGGTATGCATAAAGCTCTAGATGAAACACCCCTTTCAAAATTTAAGAACTTATTAGCAATTTAGTGAATTATGTTGAAAGCTGGAATTTTACTCTAATGCAACGTTTATCAAGCCCACACAGGCTAATTAGCATGTGATGGCTACGGCCTGACTGTGAAGATTAAATAAGGCTATGTGATGCAAATTTCAAACCTTTGTATGTCTCTGAATCCTCAAACCATCCCCTACCGTCTCCTACCGTCCCCTAACCAGATTCAGACGTTAAGTAGCTGCTGATATTCTCAAAACTGAAGTGTACAAACATATTAAAGCTTTTTTTGGTCATTAAAGACATTTAGGAAGTTTGGGAGGACTTTTCTTTGTGCTTTAACACCTGCACTAATGTAACCTTAATGGAGGAATCAGAAAAAATAAAATCCTATGTCCCCGCAACAAAATATAAGATCTGAAGTTTCCAAATGAACCCCTAAACAATCCTGATTAATTTTAGAAACAGGTCCTGTGAGCCAACCCCCCTTTTTTTGCCAAAATAAGCAAAGACATTTTTAGAGAAGTAAGGATTTAATGGAGAAAACGCCACTTCAGTTGTTATCATAAATTAAATATTCATTATGATTCAAGTATTTGTTGCAGAAAACATTTGCATAAACAGAGGGGGGAAAATAATTAAATTAAATGTCAGCAAATTCTCAAAGCAAAAGCCTCCACTGAAATGTCAACAAAAAGTTTGTCATAGACCCTGAAAGAGCAGTTCATGCTGGAGGGACCAAGAATCCTTCAGACCTGGAAGCTGTGCACAGATAGAACTTGGGAAAATCTCCAAAACAAGATTTGTAGCTGGGTGTAAATAAAAAGGGATTTTAAAACACTCGCATGCCACTGGTGCATACGATAAAAGTAATATGTACAGTAGATATAACAAAAGATGTTTAAAAAAAGGAGCCAGCCATTGTGTCAAGTCAATTTGATAAACAGTAACCACCTTCGTAAGTCAGTACGTTTACATGCACTAACAGAAAGTCAAATTATCGCACCTTAGTCTGACTGATATCGAAGTTTAAAAGCCAAGTATACACCTTTGTCAGGCTGTAGTTGAACCGAACTGGAGTTCTTGAAATCGAGCTTTTAGAGCAAGATAATGTGGTCCTAATTCGAGCTATTACGGCGTGTATACGCAAACCAAGGTTAGCCGAGCTACTGGATAATAAGCAGCATCACAACAGCTCTGTAGCAGAAGAAGAAAAGGAAGACTTTGCTTGCGCATTACCTGCAACATGATCAGGCTTAGTATGTACGAAATGTAAAGAGCTGCTGTACTGTTAGCGTCCATATCATTGCGTGTTGACATCCTCCTACTTCTTTTTAAAGATTTTGTGGCACTAGTGGCCTTTCATTTGAAAGTAGGTGGGCAGGAAATGGGTGTGGAGAGAGGGGAAGACACGCAGGAGCGTGACAGGCTGGGATTTGAACCTGCACTGCCTGCAATAGCCTCTGTAAGCGTGCCGGCTATTGGCGGCCTCCTCCTTCCACTTCTGCTTCCAATCTGCCACGTTTGTTTACTAATTCTTCAAACTAACCAGAAAAATGCCAACGTTAAAGAGCCTGTTGTGCTACCTCGCGTTGCGGAGTCGAACGCACCTCAGTCAATAATTTGATTCTCTTCCTCTTGCATGTAAAGTTGGATTTCTCGGAAACTCCAGTTAAATCCTTAGCTCGATTAATGATAATAGCTCGATTTAGATGTGCATGTAACGGCACTGAGTGAGAGCAATTATTCACCTTTCTTTTAATTGTTCATAAGCTTCATTTGAAAGTTTTTTTTTTCCTAAAAATGCATTACTCATATAATCTTTTGCTTGCATGTTTTTTTTATTTACATACAATTTTTTAAACTAAAACCTGAGAAGCAGAGGATGTCCTATCGTCTTACTTTTGTGATTTACATGAACTATCTTGGATATAGCTTTCTTAGTCAATGGAAATAATGCACAAACATCACACACCTCTGTTCAGAAATGTGTACGTGGCTGTTTTTATATCTAACACTCATATAAACATACAGATATGTAAATGCAAAACTGAGCCACGCACAGATTTTCCTGTGAGCATTTAAATCCACTGCCACTATTGTCATCATTGCAATTAACTGTCCTGTTTATCTTAGTTGAGTAATTGATCAGCAACATGTAAACACAATGTAAACTGGTTTGTGAATTCAGATAAGTTATTCTGTGACTTCACCAAAGCAAAAGAGACTTTTTCTTCTATTTTAGAGGAAAGGGTGGAAAAGCAGAGTCATTCTCAGGAACTCTGTGAGCCATCTGGTGGATGTCGTTCAGGATTACATGTCTCGGTATTTGAGAAATCCTAGAATGTGACCTGGAGGACTAAAACTGACAAAATCATCACATACATGAACAAATACATAAATGAATCTATTAGTGAATTGATATTGATACAAAAAACTTTGATTTGTCATTATTTAAAGTATAAAATGTGACAAAAAAATTAAATTTCAACTGTATTCATTTACATTTATATTGTACATAATCATTTTTTCCTTTTAATTTGTATTTCATTTTGTTTTTAATTTTCAAGTTACCAAATACAATTAGATAACGAAATATATTTGTTCTATTTTGCTTCTTTTCATATTTATTTATTATCATTATATGAATTTCTTAATTTCTTACCATTTTTATTGTAATTTTTTCACTTTCATTCTTTTATTTTATTGTCAGTTTCTCAAATGGCGAAGTTGCATCAAAGCTGTATGACAAAAATTATCATCATCAGACACCAGAAATCAGAAGTTTTGTACTTAATTTGCCAATGAAGCAGAAATTTAAAAACTACATAGATAAATAAATATGCTTGATAAAATAAAAAGGGGGAGGAAAATTACAGATAAAATAAATTTGATAACTAAATTACATTAAAAAATTATTGATGAATACACTGGATTATTAACACCATGCTCGAAGTAAATGCCTTTATATAAATTAATGTCATATTTTAAACATTAAATAATTATAACAATAATAATGATACTAATACATTTTATTAATAGGCGCCTTTCTGACACTCAAGATGTCAACCACCACATCCTCCTCTCCACATTCTCAAAGCTTGGCCTTTCAGGATCTGTCCTGTTGTGATTCATGTCTTACTTCGCAGGAAGGTCTTTCAGAGTATCATGGCAAGGACGAGTCTCCAGATCGCATGTGTTGACAACAGGGGTGCCACAGGGATCAGTGCTTGGCCCTCTTCTCTTTTCACTACATACCACTTCACTAGGTGAAATCATCAGCTCTCATGGCTTCTCCTACCACTGATATGCTGAAGACCCCCACGTCTTCCTTTCCTTCCCACCTGGCGACACTGCCGTCTCAATGCGAATATCAGCATGTCTTCCTGATATATCTGCATGGAGGAAGGACCACCACCTTCAGTTAAACCTGTCCAAGACTGAGCTTATTGTCTGTCCATCCTCAGATAAGCGTGCAGCTAGATTCCACCACACTTGTGCCCACGTCTTCTGCTAGGAATCTTGGTGTCATATTAGACAACCAGCTGACCTTTAAGGGCCATGTTGCCTCGGTTTCCTGGTCTTGCTGATTTGCTCTTTACAACATCAGGAAAATCCGACCCTACCTGACAGAACACACGGCACAGCTCATGGTTCAGGCTCTGGTCATGTCAAGCATTGACTACTGTAATTTCTTGTTGGTTGGCCTTCCTGCGCGCTCAGTTAAACCTCTGCAGATGATCCAGAATGCAGCAGCACGTCTGGACTTCAACCAACCCAAGAGAGCTCATGTCACTCCGCTGCTAAGCTCCCTGCACTGGCTTCCAGTTGCAGCGCACATCAGGTTCAAAGCTCTGCTTTTGGCTCACCAAACAATTACCCAAACGGCTCCTGCCAGCCTTCAGTCCTTCATCCAGAGCTATACTCCCTCTCGACAGCTACGTTCAGCCAGTGAAAGACACCTGGAGCTTCCACCACAACGTGGCATGAAATCAGTAGCCAGACTCTTCTCCTCCATTGTTCCCCGATGGTGGAACGACTTACCAAACTCTGTCCGATCTGCAGGGTCCGTACCTACTTTTAAGAGCTAAAGACATTTCTGCATTTAGTTCAACTTCCCTGCTCATCAGAATGAGTTAAAAGATTTGTCTAACTCTTTGCATGACTCAGAACTAAGAAAGCTGCAGGGAGTAATGATAAGATGATCTTATGATGGTGTCTTTTAAGACCTCATTTTCTTGTATAAAGGGACTGTTGTGTTGGGTGGGAAGGGAACACTTCAACAAAAAAAAAAACTAAACCCCCTAGAACTAGCATGGCAGGACCTGTGTCCAAACGGACTCTCGGCAGTCTGACCAGCACTTATCCAGCTGGACCTCCTATGTGAGTTCTTGCTTGTGTTGTTCTCTCAGATGTAAGTTGCTTTGGATAAAAGCGTCTGCTAAATGACAGTAGTAGTAAGGTCCTGGTACAGACAGAATTAGGTACAAAAACCTTCATAAAATGAAATAAAAACAAATAATGGGCATACAATAATACATGGACAGATGAACATAATAGTGGTGTAATTTATAATACCTAATGTAAATTGTGATAAATTGTTTTTCCAGCATTTCCTGACTATAAATATATTGATTGAGTAATTTAATTGTTTTTAGAAGTTGTATAGGATTTTGTTAGTTTTAGTCCTCCATATTTATGTTCTTTTCTGGCAAAAATAAAGTCCAAAGTCAGGATGAGAGAGCTTATCTCTGCCTCAATCAGTACTCTTTCTCCTAGAAAAAGACAAAGAACAAGAAAAGTCTCATTCTTTAAATAACGGGTGTTGTTGTGCTGCTTTATTGTGTGGATAAAAGGAGTCAGAATGTTTGCTCGTGGTTGCTCTTCCAGCTCCAGGGCTGCAGAATTCGTACCTCTACCTGATTAATTTCACCCAGTGCCATCTCTCTTCTTCCTTCTATTTTTGAGTGATTTTCTTTTTCTTAATAACTCAAGCCATGTCAGTTCATTTCCAGAGAGCCCAGGCAGAGGGGGAAACAGGGAGCTAAATGGAGGAAGTGACGTAACGGGTGATGAGAATCACATTAAACTTTAACAATTGCAAATGCTTCACATCACCATCTTCTTCCTTTGTTCCTTTGCTTTGCTGTACCACCACCCTTTCTACTGTACACACACCTACACACAAATGCACGCATGCACACACACAAACACACTGCAAAAACAGCAGTAAAAAATAGTTCCTACACTTTTCACTGTGCTAATGAGAAGCAGCGTCAGTGCTGGTTCTGGCTTCAGGTCTGTTCAGGTCGTCGCTGTATTTTTAGAGGACTTTGGCTGATTTACTTTAAGCAAGGCTGGAAGGGAGTCATGTGAGGAATTTAGAACAACGCTAAACCTAAATTCTTCGAGTTTGCAGAGGAACTCAAAATGCAATGTGTGGCAAACAGGAGACATTTGAAAGATGTGTCTTGTGTTTCCATTCATATCCTAAAAAAGATGAATATTGTGCTAAAGTTTCCACTTAATATTAGGGGCTTAAATTGTGAGGAAAACACAAGGAGCAGGTGTTTTTTTTTATCTGATAATCATCAGCGCCTACAGGCGGTTAAATATACTTTGTGACTAATCATTCCCATACCTTTCTGGCCTGTTCTCTTCCCTGTGTGTGCTAGTTTTCTGTGTGCATGTTTGTCTTTATTATCAATCTCTATAACTCGTGATTGAAAGTATTTCTCACTATGCATGTCTTATGCCTCATTAATTGTCTATTACTGTGGGCCAAATTTTGTGTCTTATTCCGGCATGAATACAGCGCCCGGATGCATCCCCTGCCTTTTATCTGGTACGACTGCATATTGTACTGTTCATGTTCTGCTACCTCTGTGTCTGGTCTCTGTGTGACTTTGTGTCATCTTTTTTCCCCTCTTTCTCCCATTCACCCATTCTCTCCCCCAATTTCTGTTAACTGCTATTTTTTCTCTCTCTTTTTGCTCTTGTTTAACCCCTCAACTTTTTTCCTCCCCATTTCATTTATACGCTTTACCCTTCTTTCTCTTATCCGTCAACCTGTCTTTCTAAGTTCCTTCTTCTCTTTCTTTCCCTCTTGGTGATTCTTTGCCCCCCCCCTCCTCACCATGCATACACACACCTTTTTTCTTCTCCCTTTCACTGGTTGCCTATGTACGCCCTGCATCTCAGTGCCCGTGGTGGTGTGCTCCATGCACCCTCCTGCCTCCCATAGTGCTCCCTCCTTCCTGCGTCAATATGCCGGTCATCTGGGCCGCACCGCTCTGCGCAGAGAGCCGGGCGGGGGGCTGGAAAGAGACAGAGCCTTCCTGAACCTGCACAGGACTGGATCTCTGGGTATATGCACACAAACTCACACACACAGACCTACCCAGACGCACTCAAAGAAACATCAATAACGTGAATGTTTCATTTGATACGTTTATTGTTCACCCCAGCAGGCAACTTTTTCTCATTATAGTATCACTTAAAATCGTTATTAGTATCCAGATATATAAATTACACACATATATATATATATTTATATATGAATGAACTGTAATAATCAGCAGCATCCTTCTGCCTGCACAGTCACAAATCTATGAGACGGGATTCACATGAACACGATGTGGTGGTCTTGCCTGATGTTATCGCTTAAAACATGGTGACTATCCGTCATGTGAGCAGTCGCATGATTTGATTGGCTGGTGTCTGTGCCTATGCTTGAGCAGCTGCACTTTTCTTAACTTTCCATGACATACAAAGCACAACATCATATCCACAATTTAATTCAGCGGTGCACAGCATCCCTTAAGCCATAAGTGAAACAAAAATGCACAAACGCTTTCTTGTGAAACCTTTATCAAGAATGATCAAATTGTCATTACCTTGGAATTGAAAGGTTCTGTGTGATATTTTTGGCATTGAGTTGTGCATTTGTTTTTGGGTCAAATAATTCTGAATCAGACGGTTCAACAAGTTCATTTTGTAAGTTTGAGTCATTCAGCACTTCTTAGCAGAGCAGGGTTCAGTTTCTTTTCTGCAGCTCAACAATATCTGGGGCAGAGAGGATGAAGAAATCAGTGCATATTTTGAAAACATCTCAATGTCATTTTATCAACATGCTTTACTTGATGGGATATTCCTGGAATTTATGAATGCAACACATTCTTTCATTTGTGAGTCATTTCTGTGAGTGCAGAACATATCAAGAATGTTTTTATGTAGCTATGGATTGGTATGGAAAGACTTAACAGGGTAGCTGCTAGCAGTTGAACCCAAATTAAAATTCAACTAATGGTTTATCAACGGTTTAACCTGAAACTGGCTTCAGCTGTGGCCAGAATAGAGTACCTTATTTTCCTTAACACAGAATGATTTTTGAGTGAAGAAAAAAAAGGAAACAATATCACAAAGATATTCCAGAAACCATGAGTCGAACACCTTTTCATGTCATGAAAGAAGTTATAGGTTACTTGACTGTGTTCTTCGAAAGTCATTATCTCTATTAATCTTCATCACGTTAGAACCTTATTATTCCCAGGCAAAAGTGAGCTTTAGAATTATTATTAACACGTTAGACGTTAGCTAACGCTATCGCTACTTTACATGTTCTTTGGTATTTCCTGTCTTTACACTACTTATGATTACTTATACTACCAATATTACTCATACTACCTGCTCTAAAAATTAAATCAAGTGAAACAATCACCCCCTGTAGATACCACACACTTTTCAATATTTCTCAGAAATGTCACCATTGTCTGTGTTGTAACATTTAACGCCCCGTTTCTCTTTTTTTGTGTCAGTAATTTCATAATCATATCTTTCTGCTGCCTTAATTAAGATCCACTTATGGTTTGGTATTCTGTTTAGATGTAACATGAAATCAAAACAGTAGTATAGTATATATCCCTGTAATGGCAGCTCCCAACGGAGGGCGTCTAGTAGGGATGGGCGGTATGGACTAAAAAATGTATCACGATTATTTCTGGCATTTATCCCGATAACGATAAAAAAAATACCAATTCAACTCCACCTTTTTAACTATGAATCTATCTCGCTCTCAGATCCGCCATGTTTGTCATCAACGGGAATTTATCTTTCTTTCTTTCTTTCTTTCTTTCTTTCTTTCTTTCTTTCTTTCTTTCTTTCTTTCTTTCTTTCTTTCTTTCTTTCTTTCTTTCTTTCTTTCTTTCTTTCTTTCTTTCTTTCTTTCTTTCTTTCTTTCTTTCTTTCCTTCCTTCCTTCCTTCCTTCCTTCCTTCCTTCCTTCCTTCCTTCCTTCCTTCCTTCCTTCCTTCCTTCCTTCCTTCCTTCCTTCCTTCCTTCCTTCCTTCCTTCCTTCCTTCCTTCCTTCCTTCCTTCCTTCCTTCCTTCCTTCCTTCTTTTTTCCTGCTCTCTCCTTCCTTCTTCCCTTCCTCTTTTCTCCCTTCCTTCCTTCTTTCCTTGTTTTCTCCCTTCCTTCCTTCCTTCCTTCCTTCCTTCCTTCCTTCCTTCCTTCCTTCCTTCCTTCCTTCCTTCCTTCCTTCCAAAAATCAGCTTTACACAAAAACATCATCAACGGGAATTTATCGTTTTTACCGCGACATGACAAATTCTTATCGTGAGGAATGTTTTGACGGTATATCGTGAACGGTAAAATATCGCCCATTCCTAGTGTCTAGCAACATGATGTTTGCATTGCGTCCTGGAGATCCTTTTGGTTCGGGTGTAGATATTTCACGGTTCTGGTTAGTTCCAGTGCAAGCCAGCAGATGTTTGATATTTACTTCAACTGGCTGATCTACTTGTAAATACTTTGTTGTGGGCTTGGACAATACTGCCACCTGCTGGTGAAAAGCCCCGATGTGTGTTTCTCCTCTCCAAAAAGCGGAATTCATGTCTTCATGCACCCAGACTTATCGCAGTGTTAAACCTTATTTAATGACACAACTTCACTATCCTGCCAACATTCACTACAAATGTGAACGGATAAAACTCTAATGACCTTAATCCAACATACTCACACACTCACACACACACACACATCCACGCGCATCTCCCAGCGCTCACATGCTCACACAATCAGTTTTTCCTTCTGTCTGCATTATGTAATGTAGCTGTGGCCGTAGAGATCCCAGTAATCTCATCTCCCAGTGTGGCAGGATGCCTTACATCAGGAGCAGTAGGCCAGGACACAGTGAGGAAAAGGAAAAAGAAAGCCAACGACGGATGGCAAGAAAGGAACAGAAGATGAGGAGGCCGGAGACGAATGTAGGAGGAAACAGAGCTTATAAAGTAGTGAGAGATTGATTTCCGCAGGGCTAAAGAGGAAGAGATGAAAAGGGAAGGGAGGGGCCGACAGAGTTGAAATGTAGGAGACTGTTTCCGAGTGCCCCCCATGTCAGTGTCTCCTCATGGACAAACTGACTGTTTGTCTCACTTTCATGAAGTAATACATGTAACATGCAGTGTTACGTGAATATATCATCCTTAAGTCCACAGATTGTTGACCTGGTGGAGGCAATTTGAAATCCACACCTGTCCACGAGTCTTTAAAGCTGCAGAAGAACCGCAGCCTGGCTCAGAACCTAGAATAGATGCTACTCTATTATTAAAATCTTGATAAGGAGTAGCTTGAAATTTTAAGAGGTGTGCTGTGTGCGTTGTGTATTTCCCACTGGTTATTCTCGCTGACTCACTGTGTGCCACTTGGCAGTCAGAGCACGTTGCAGCCTTTAATAGAGCGACATGATGCAATCTCTCCTTCCTGCTGCGCTAAGGAGATTACCCAGTTTCTCTGTCCCTCACTTTCTCTTTCTTTGCTTTTCTAACTTCCTCTCTTTATCAATATATATATGAGTGCTCTGTTAAATACTCTTTGAATCTGTGTAAGCAGGGTGGAGAGTGTGGGTATATCATGTGTACAGCAGGCCCGGTTAGCACACAGGTTAATGTTTCATCTGTTGCTCTCTGGGCCAACGCCCACACCCGGCACACTGTACTTACAGGCAGGACTGATGACCGCTGCGCTTTTCATTTTGCTTTTCTCCACAGCCCCGTCTGTCCCTCTGTGCTCGTGTGAATATCTTTAGTTACACTGTTGGGGATTAGTCGACCGCCCTGTCTTGTTTCACAGAGGGAAGAACTCTGCTGAAAGCTGCCGACTGTTCACAAAACTCAAACCTGCGAGCTGCTATTTTCGATACTGCCGCAGATGTCTCATCTGGCTCTTGTCTCATCTCTTTCTCTGCATACATCACAATTCTATATTTAACCCCGTAGATAAAAAAACTAAACAGAACACAACCAAAAAAAAAAAGATGGAGCAATGATAAGAGATGGTAAGTGTTTCCACCCCTGCACATAGCTCTCCAAAGGAGACCTTGACTCAGCCAGGGATTTTATATAATGCATTAACGCTGCATTAAAAGCTGTGGCCGTCTCCCTCACCCTCCCTATGCCCTCTGCCATCCATTTGCTCACTCAAAGATTGGATTTAATATGAACAATGGACTCGGCTCCTTTTATGTGGTTGGTCCTGCAAGCTCTATGCATAGAAGAGTGCCTTGCTGTTTTACAATCTTCAGCTTGAGGCTTAACTGAGATGTCGCTAACAAATGCTGGCCATTTTCATGACTGTATAGGGTTGGGAGATGGGGGGTGGTGCTGTTTGGGGCTGGTATAAACAAAGCAGGCAATTTACAGTAGATATTCTGCTCCCAGTAATTGAATAATAAGATTCCTTAGATGCAGATAAAAGGTTCAGAGGTAATTCCCCCCCCCCTCCCATCCGCGGAGGGACATTTTTCTTTTCATCCGTGTTCCTCAGGGATGAGTAGGACAGTCTGATTTTTCCTGTCTCACTAGTCTGGTGTCAGTGAGGTATTTATGTGTCATAAATATGATAACATTGCAGTGTAAATGAAAGATATAATGCTGTCAAGGCAATGTTTAAAAGAAGTTATGGCATCGGATGAGGCTGAGAGGAGAGCACAAAGCTGTGTGGAGCAGCTGCAATGCAAGATGGACTTGCTTGACGTAAAGAGCTGCATCTGTGAATACAAAGCAACAGGGAAACAGTGATGGGTGAAGGGCTGAGCCGAGAGCTTTCGTCCTTGACATTTCAAGCAACCTGAAGCTGAAGAATTCATCTTTAACACGTCTGGCAGTGCTCTTTAAAGGGCCAGTACGTGAACGTATGAGTAAAGTTCCCGAATAATTCTTAAATTGATCTCATATAGACTTTGACTAATGTAAACACTAAATTTGCTCATGATACGTTAAGTATATATTAACAAGCCCACATTGATATCACTGGGCTGGATGAATGATTGTTTTGATAAGTAATCTTACAATAAAGTTAATCATTATAAACAAACAGGGTGTGTGGACCTCTCTGCAGCTTGTTTTGTTAGTTAATATTTACAAGACAACCTGATAATTGACGTTAAGGAGGGCCCAAGGAATGAGAACATAATTTGTTCTCTTATCACTGTCTCGTCAAGCTGTCATACTGAAGAGCTTTCCAACACATCCGTGTTCTTCAAAATGTGTCTCTTGATCCCAGTTTTTATAAAACCTAAAGGGAAATAAGGGTGACAATGTGGAAAAGAGGAGCTAACAACCTCTTTCCTGGCAATGGCAGCACATTTCTCTTAAAATACACTGTATCTTTCTAAAACCTGAGACCATCTTGCACTGGGAATACAGCATGTTGACGCTCTGACCCTTGAGAATTCAAACATTATTACTTCATTATTATACGAGGATTGTGCATTCATTTGTCACATCACACCCGTCTTCAAACACTGCCTTTATTTTTCACAGTAACACACCTGTAAGGTTTGGGGTTTTTTGTTGCATCTTGCAGGGTGTGATGCTGCCATACTGACATCCATCAAGGCAGACTAACATATAAAACATCTGCCAAATTACTGACAGTCACCTTTGTGGGGTTTCCCTCCTCAATAGTTGTCTCCACATGCACACAGTCATGTGCACACATGCCTGAAAATAACTACGATGAGACATGGTTCCTAAAAAATAAATATAACCGCCTTCCAAGTGAAGAACTCTGCAAAATGCACTTGAATGTTCTAAAAAAACACTTATTTTCATAGGTGGATGATTTATTACAAAAACGTTTTAAAAAGTCCAAAAGAGCTACGAACAAAATGTAATTTAAGTATTCAAAGGAGTGGTGATCAATTTGCAAATATGCAAGCAGTTTTTTAGCTAATTGAAACTAAGATAACTTTAAAGGCTTTGTGACGTGTACAATGTTTTAATCCGTAATATACTGCATATAAAACAGCATAATAAAATACATTAAAAAAAGTTCTTAGTATGGTTTTTATACAGAATCAGTTTAACACTGTTTTCATACATGAAGTGAAGTCTTGGCCTTATTTTTTAGATGCCATTACAGTATGTGCAAGAACACAGTTCATGTTCAGCTGAAGCATAAAGTTTGGAAATTGTCAGAATGAGACCATGTTTGAGCAGAGCAGCACAAGCAATTCACGGTCTGGGAATATCTGCGAGTAAGCTGGTGTTTCAGGATGCTGAACTTCCTTTAGTATTGGTTATCTTAAACTCTGCTTGTCTGGTATTTGCATTAGATCTTTATAGTCTGTGTGCTCTGCAGGTGTGTCAGACAGCTGTAGCGGTAGATGGGACTAGGTGGGTGTGTGTGTGTGTGTGTGTGTGTGTGTGTGTGTGTGTGTGTGTGTGTGTCGAATAATTGTCTGTGTCATGTCCATGAGGATGGATGGAAGGAGGACGCAGACAAAAGAGCTAGGACGCCAGAGGCATCAATCAAATGCTTCAGGATAGAATTTTCTGGCTTAGAGAGTGATAAGAACAAGGAGGGGGACGAACGAACACGAGAGAAGGAAGAGGCGGGTAGAGACAAAGTGTGAGAAAGAGGCTGATCATGCAGAAAATGTTGTCACCGCCTCATGACTAGAGAGACTGCAATGATATTCAATACCATCGCTGGACCCAGACAGAGATAGGAAAAATGAGGGAGGGAGAGATGGAGACTGAAGGAGGAGGAGGAGAGAGAAACACTGGCATCACATGAGAGGGAGGAGTATAATAGCAAGGTGAAGGGAGGGAGCAAGAGGACTTGCAACACGGAAAGCACTGATAGGGGCGCCACAGGCAAGGAGGGAGTAATGGAGAAAGGGGAGTGGAAGGAAGAAGACAGCACAACAACCTGAACAGGCTAATGTGCTGAATAACATTGGACAAAAAAAGAGGACGATGGAAGACATCTGACAGAGAAGGCAGAAGCATCAAGAGACAGGGAAAACTGGAACGCATATGGATAAAAAAAAGTAGAAGGGGATGAAAGTGAAAGGAAAATGTGGGTGTCTGTGAAGTCATATAGTTGAGCACCTGATTGTGGGAAACGTTTCACCTGCGGGGAGTGGGACGTTAAGTGCATTTTGATTCTTCGGGCATGGTCGTGTCTGGACGGCATGAAGATGAAGACAGAACACCTGTTATTCTGAGAGCTGTAAGCTGGCATGCATCAGACTGTCTCTGCAGCATTTTTCCTACCTGCACGCCGTTTGACCTTCCTTAGTCAGCAAGCAGAGTGTGACTGCAGAGGGAAAAAAACGGAGAAATGAGGAGTGGCGGAGGGAGGGAGAATCTACAGAAAAACACATGGGAAGAGAGAGAGAGTGTTAAAGTGGAGTAGCAGCCGAGGGAGTTGTTGCTTTGTGATTGGTGTTGCCTGTGCAGTCTTTCCTGTCTTTGCAATGTAAGACCCGTGCTCGGGACCGCTTTGAAGGTACAATGGACTGGATTCTTCCCGTCATCTGCAGCCTCTAAAACCACCCAGACCCAGCTGACTGAAAACTGAACTGATATGAGCTCAGCTTCTTGAAAAAAGACCTGGACATTTAACTAGCTCTCTGAAATGCATTGTCAACCATTTTTGATGCTCATTTAAAATATAGTGCTTTAAATCCTTTGTCAACAATGGACATGTCAGACAATTCCCAAGAAGGACCTGCTCGCGCTCCCAGGATGGGAGAGCCTAAGGCTGGTGAAACTAGAACGGGAGAGGGAATGAGGATGGGAGAGAGAGACACCCCACTGAGGCTGTCCCCTTTCCGTATGCTTCGAATGCTGGACCCATGTCGTCCTCCAGGAAACCGCATTGGTGAGCCTTACTACCATCCTGGAGCACATCTGCTCTCCAGTTCCTCAACTCTTAAGTTGTTAACATAGAGGGATACTCTAGATATCCTGCAGATCCTGGTAAAATGTTGTTCTAAAGGAGCCTGTAAGTAACTATGTCTTTGTCTCACTTAAAGCCTTTGGAAATTGAGATCAGTTTATTGTCACGAAGGCTTTATTCCATAAACTGGTTCATTCAAGTAGATTTCTCTCAGAAATGGATACCCTGCATCTCATTAATATCTAAATCGTATACCCGTTATAGGGCTGCTTTGAAGATGAAAGATTCACTGCTTAGCCAAGAGCAATGTGTGTGGGTATCCATGGGGATCTCATAAACTCCTAGGGGAAAGGATGTTTTGCTTTTTAAGATGTTTAAAATGTTCTCTCATTGTTAGGATAGTGACAGCAATGTCTCCGCTCACGCTGCCCAGAACAGACTCACTATTTTGTCCTGTTCCTAAGAAGTTCCTGAAATCCTTGCCAACTAGAAAGAACAAAGTTATTTAGTTCATAGCCTAAGCCTAGACTAATATTTGCGGGTAATGCGGATGTGACCTGTATTCATGCAACCTTGAGCCACCCACTGAATTTTATTGTCCAACCTTGCCAACTGGGGGCTTATGGCAAGAAATCCCAATATTTCTGCAACCCTTTGAAGCAAATCTCAGACTGAGTTTACTCCTTTCAACTCTGCTGGCTTTTCCATAATGTTGAACCTCCTCGTGATGTGCTTGAGATGCATTTCCAGCTGACTGGAGTGCACACAGACCTGGGTGTGGAAGGATAATCAGAAAAGTAACCTCCGTGCAATAGCAGGGAGTCAGCAACCCTAACTAGGCCAGCCCGGCTCCATGCAGCGAGGCAGCAGTAGCTCATGACATTTACGGTCTGCTCTTCGTCTTCTATGGAAATGGAACAGAGGGAACCTGTTGGAAGACAGAAAGTGATGTTTTGTGGGCTGCAGAGGCGTGTGAGTGGGCCTGCTCTGAGGAGATCAAGTGTGCTGTGCTAGAGAAATTGTGATATAGACAAGTGCCTTTTATGTCTCATCTTAGCTGCTTATTTTTCCTTTTTTTTACACGAGCCAAAGTGGCTGTTAACACCTGCTAACATTGAACAAGTGCTAACATGTTTTGTCAAACTTTTCTCTCTTTTTGTTTCAAATAAACCCACTTTTATCAGCTGTAACATCTCACACAGACACTCTGAAACTGACAAAACCTACACATAAAGAAAATATGAGTCCTGCTATGTGGAGCTTAAACCCTCAAGTGAAGTAGTTAGGAGGATATAACTCTAGTTCTGTGTTTGTTTTAACCCTGACTGCACTCGGGATAAGCACAGTCATACTCTTCTTTAATTGGGCGTGAACATGCTTAAGGAAACATGTGAGCCTGCTAATCTTACTTAAAAAAACCTGTATTTGACTGTGTTGATGGAATTTTCCTCCCAGTTGAGGTCGCCCCGTCTCCTCCACCCACATCAACGTTACTGTTTATACAAACAGACAAGATCAGGACCTCTCTGAAATCAAGAAACACCTTGTGATATAACAGGATTACCGGATACTCGCTCGTCACAACCGTATGGACTTGTACGTCTGTCAGTTTGTGGATATCAGTTTCTCCTTTCCTCGGGTGTCAGTTACCTCCAGTTTAATGTTTCACCATCTGGGTTGGGAGGGTTAATTCCTGTTATTTGATGATAGACTGCTCAGTTTTCTTACCAAGGTATTCTCATTACCTTTACCCTTGTTTTCTGCTACAGGGTGAACATCAGTCTCAACGATTTGGTGAGAATTTAAACACATAAATGTGTTTTTACAAATGAGCATAAGCTGTTTTTGTCGGCAGATTGACCAGTGAACTAACGTAGGCTGAAATTATCTCCTGGGATCTCTCGACATAATTGATCGTGTCAATGACAATGAAGCCGATGTGATTCAAATATACATTTGAGAGTAATGTTTGGACTATTGTACCTTCACCTGATACATACGTGGTAATAATTACTCCCAGACTCATTTTCTCACATATTTTCTCTTGTTTATAGGTGATGTTAAATAAGAAAAAAACATATCTTCCTCTGCTACAGAGCTGCTTCCTGTTGTATATGTAAACAGTACAGTTAATGACAGTATATCATCATTTGTGATGGTCACAAAGTTCCTTAATCGAACACACGGCTCAAACGAACACCCACACATGAGGTTCAAACACAAACTGCATGTGACCCAGACCCTGGAGCTGGTAGTCGGAGAGAGGCCATCCCACCCTTCCCCCACGTTCACTGATTACTGATGCACACGTCCACGTTGAAGGAGGCACTCCTGTCAGCCGCACCGTGACTCATTAATCAGATGGGCTCTGGGCTGGACGGAGGCGTGGGGGAGGCAGGCAGAGATGGGAAAGCGCTTATTGCATGCAGTCATATTGATCCCTGATCTCATCTTACCAGTGGCATTTTATGCACACTTGATGAGCACCTCTTGCGTTGCTGGTGGTACAATCCATCATTAAGAGACTGAGACCCTCCTTCATGTTTTATAGAGCAGTGAATGGATTTCTAAGAAAGACAGAAGAGCGTGTGTTGTAATGACTGTGTGGAAATGATAATAGTTCTTAAATATTTATTGAAAGTCTATAATGAATACAGATATAAAAAACAGACACAGGTTTGGTTTCTCTTCAACTATAATGTCAGAGTGATATGATTCCTGACTATGTGTTTGTATTTCATAGGTATCGTTCATGAAAACGTGAAGATGGGTTCAGATGGGGAGAGTGATCAGGCATCTGGGACATCTTCTGATGAGGTCCAGAGTCCCGTGAGGGTTCGCATGAGGAACAACCATCATCGACGCATCTCTAATGAGGTACTGGAAGCTGAGGCACACTTACCCTCACACGCACGTCCCCATACATACACTCTCATTGATCCAACCCATGAAAAAACACACCTGGAGAGATTATTCATCAAGGTTCAAAAGTGATGCCAAACAGGAGGCCGGTTCAACATATGACTATTTCATACCTCCAAGAGAAACTGTAGGTGCTTGAACTTCAAAAATGTTGGGGAAATGCACATATTTGAGTACTAGTTTTCTGATGAAGTGTTTTCTTTTAACAATTTGGTGTGTGACAGGGCAGGACCTCCCTTTGGGCTCTGAGCTCTCCGGCGTGGTGCTGTATCATCTTTCACAATGTGCTTGAAGTGTTACTGATACTAATTTGTGTTTAAATTTACATTCACATGAAAGCATGAATCATTTTAACTTTTAAAACCAACAGCTATGAACACAAATGTAAAAACAAGGTCAGAAATGGAGCTGCCATATTTATAGCATGTAGGATATATTGTGTGATGAAGTGGCCACTAAATTGTCATAGACTGTGTCCTTGCTTTAGATATTAACTCTTGTGAAACTGTCCGAAAACTGCCCAAGTCTCATTTTGACTTACGCTTTCAGGTTTATGAAGATCTTTTCACACCTGGATGTTTTTCAAATCCAAACCAAGGACCATTAACACCACAATCAAAGCAGGAAGAAGTGTTGTTCACACCTAACTAAGTCACAATTTAAAAAATGGTGTGAAGCCATAGTCAGCAGCAAATAAGAGGAAAGAATAAAAAGAAAAAAAAAGAAAAGAAACATCTCAAGACACAAATTTGGCAAATTTTGGATCCTATAAGTTGCGAATACCTTATTTTCTCTTAATGGTGAACAGTGCATGCATGGCAGCACTCATACACTACATTTAGCTAAACAAAGAAACCTACTAATCAGCATTAGCCTCCACATTAAGGTATTTCTATAGGGATTTATGTTGCATTTCTATAATTTTCTAGGTGGCCAGCATAACTGGATGAAGTAGAAACTCACAGTCATTTTTTATTATCTGAGGACTCATTGGATTCTTTTTTTTAATACGGTATATCGTTCAACCCACCATCAATACAAAACAAGGTATATTTACTGGCTTCATTCGACCCAAACGCAGCAAAGACTGAGAAACAGCACAAGGTAGTGGAGCTGTCTCCAGTTCTCTTAGGTGAACTTAAATTCTGACATCACTACGTGAAGTTACCACAAGACAGATGAGAGCGAGGAAGTCAGGCCAACAAGCTGAGAAAATACAATATATCTCCACTGGCTGATGAAGACATATTTGTTTTACAGAAGCGTTATCTTTGTTGCAGAAAGCAATATGCTATGGAAGCGCATCAGATCATGTTGACCACTTAACAGTTGTTGGGAAGTGCCTGGGTGCACCGTGCAGATATCGACCACTCCGACAGCAGCGTATGGTGCACGGCTGAACCATATGGCTCTCAGCACAGCCGAATCATCGGACTGTAGTTGGTGGGATCATAGATTAGGTCAGAACATTATGGTTTTGGCTTTCAGTTGATAAATATTTGACTCTCAGTCAACTCAAACATATTAACAAATATCATATCAGTCCTGTCAAACATTGCCTGTACTATAACCAGTACTTGGAAAAATAAAATGTGGAAAAATAAAAAAAAACAGTTGTTAAAGTAATTGAAAAATGTGATGTAGGAATTGATGAAGTACGGTGACATCATCACTGTTTACCCTCGTCTCTACCCTTTATTCATGGTTCAAGCCAGATGGAGCCACGCGGTCTCACAAAAACCTCTGGGATCCAATAAAGTCTTAGTCAAAGGCGCTTGGTGATACTTTGCAGTGGTTGAGAGTTGAGATATTTTCAAAGTCCTTTTTAAGTTGTAAAGGGTGATCAGTATTTTTGAATCATCATTAAAAGAGAGAGAATCCCAGCGAATGATGCAGACAGTCCAAGACTGAGAAAAAAGAGCAACATTGCACCTGGGATTCAGGTGGAGCACCTTTAACGCTTGGCGTCTGTGTGTGTCCACCGAGCTAACAGTGGACAGGTAGTAAGTGTGTGCTCATGTCTCCAACAGTGTGTGTGTGTCTTTTTGAAGAAGTTGAGAGTGACGAGCGCAGCAGTATTAGTTGAAAGGCCTCCGGCTGCTGTGAGCAGTGAATGGCACTAATTCAGACCACGTTTACCACGGACAGAGAGAGGGAGAGAGAGAGAGGAAGGAGGAACAGTGAGGGAGGGGAACACGCTGGGCCGACAGAGTAATTATTGATGTGGGGATATTTCTTGCTTGGAGAGTGAATTGGATTTATTTATTTATGAAAAAAGAACACCAAACATCAATCTATATGTAAACCGGCTCATTTAAAAAAAAAAAAATGTAAATGAACCTCAGCGAGACAAAAGCACATTTTCCGAGTGTTATCAGGTGTGAGATAACAGACGGAAGAGGATGGAGGAGGTATAACAGTCAAAATGATGGAAGGAAAGAATATAACCCCCCCCTTCCTTTTTTGCCCCCATCTGCCTTTTTCCCCTCAGGAATCCGTCCATTCTCTCCATGGCTCCTACTCCCCCCCCACTATTCCTCCTCCTCCTCCTCCTCCTCTGTTTTCCTCCTCCTCTTTTTGAGCATGTGGATGGCACTCTACCACAGTGCCAACCCTCTCTCTCTCCCTCTCTTTCCATCAGTTTGCGTGCATGTGCGTGTGTGCAGTCATGTATCGGGTCAGAGGCATGCTTTGTTGAAAGCGCATGTGTGTGAGTGTATAGAAAAACACATTAAAGGAGGACAATGAGGGAGCTACTAGAGCTGTTCTGCATTGTGAGTATGGGCAAAACGTGTGTATGTTTGCGTGTGGATCTTTATTTGATCTGTGTCAGTGAATCAGTGGGCACGAGTGTCTTTGTGGACTTGTGACCATTGTTATGTCTTTTCAAAAGAGTGTGGACGGTGTACTTGTATGGAGGTCTTTTACTTTTCCCAACAATGGTCACTTGCATTAGGAATCATCTTTTGTGTGTTATTTTGATCAAATCTTTTGTTGTGGGTTTTGTATTTGTATATTCTTTGCAAACCTTTTATAATATAAAATCATTTTGGATCTCAGAAATGTGTCAACCTCAGTCAGTAGGTCAGCCATCGTAGTGTTTCTACATTTTTAAAACATATGTTTATGCATTGTGCAAAGCATTGCTTTACATGATTAGTATATGTTGGTGTTTTCTCAATATAAATCTGCAGGCTGTGTTAGGATTTATTTGCATGTGTGAGCTAACACTGACAGGCGTAAAATCCCTTTACCTTTCATCTTTCAACACACACACACACACACACACACACACACACACACACACACACACACACACACACACACACACACACACACACACACACACACACACACACACACACACACACACACACACACACACACACACACACACACAGCATTCACATGTAAACATACATTTCATGTTATGGGGGGGCTGGGTCTGCTAGCGCTGCCACAGCTGCCATGGAAATGAAGTTTGATTGGCATGTTGTTGGTAATCATGTTCCAGCAAGAGGATTGCATTGTGGGAAATGGGGAGCTCTCCCAGTTGCTGTTTTGGTTTGAGTGGCATGCTCTAAATTGTGAATTTTGCCATAATGAACAGATGTTTAATTCTAAAAATGCGACCACCAGGGGCAAAGCTCCAACTAATTGTGTCTTCTGGAGAAACCAGAGTAACTGCAGCAGCAGTCAATCACCTGCATCTGTCTCAACTGTAGAAAATGCAAACAAACCAAGAAAATACTGTTGTTTACAGACTATTCCAACATTGTAACTCACTGCAAATATTGCAAACACAAACATATCAAATGTTGATGCCGAGAAATTATTGTCTGTTCTTTTCAAGCATATATGTTGTACAACTACTTTTTGTCTTCTCCTGACATTACTTTGAGAGTACTTGAGAACTGGGGAAACCAAACAGTGTTGTTTTTAAATTTGCAAGTGTCTTCTTGTCGATGTATGATTTCTGCTGCTCAAGACGTTTCCTTTCATCCCATTCCTGCTTCTTAATGAACCAGATGTTTGAATACGGTGACAGTTCAGCTCTGCAGGGCACTGGAGCTCATGCAGCTCATGCAGCTCATGCAGCTCATGCGAGACGTGGTCGAGCAGCGGTCAAAATAAGTCGCCCATGAGAAAAGACTTCTGGATGTTGCTCCCAAATACAATCGCCATTTATTTATAAATGCATACTTTACCCAGGCCATATGCCCTGATGCACCGTCAAAGCTAGTGCGGATTCTCAATAAAACTGAGTTTTCATTTGTTAGACACACCACCTCAGTCCACCACCATAGTTTAGCAAGCTATCAAAAGGGTTCAGAAATATGACACTTGTTTGCGGGGGGGGGGCATTGCTACTTGAGAGCCCAAAGACTTGCGCCTTCTGTATTAGTTTAAAGAATAGTCACCTGAGTTTGGTTATTCTTTCCTGTGAATCCTGTTATATTTGATGAAAGCAGCTACTTCTTTGCAAATCTCAGAAATACCTTGTCATATCTAGATTGATGAAACCAACCTTGGTTTCCCCAGAAACTTCTCTGATACTCGCTTTAAGTTGACTTAAAGAGAAAGTGGTAAGAGTAGTTATTTTCTACCAAATGGTTTTTTAGCTTTTGCAGCCTTTTATTACCCCCCACCCCCTTTTTTATATGTTTCTTTTGGCAAATTATAAAAGAGAATAATTTTCAAAAATTGTCATTTCTAGCATATGGTATGTTGTCTTTGCTTTACGTTCGAGTAAATATAACTTTTAAACGACATGCAATTGATTCTTTGCCAACCTTTATGGATAGAAGGTTATGAGTTTTGCGGAAAATTAAAGGACAGTAATGTGAAGCATGTTGACAATACGGTTTACAAAGATTTTGGGGGGAAAGAGTTTATGAATAGGTCACAATCATTGTTATTATTGTGTTTATCTCTAATAGATAATGATGATGAAGATAATTAAATCCAATTTTCTAAATGTGCTTAATGTAGCAATAGCAAGATTCTTTCCAAATATGCCAGCTTCTGTGGAGTAAATGGATTCTGGTTTTGAACTTATATGGTAACCCCTTTGTGAAATTTGGCACTGCTCTCAAAAACTCATAAGCCTCTTTTTGTCTCGCTCTGCATTTCTCTTTCTCAGGACATAAACAAGCGCTTGTCTCTCCCAGCGGATATCAGGCTACCGGAGGGCTACTTGGAGAAGTTTGCCATGAACAGCCCGCCCTTTGACAAACCCATGAGCCGCAGGCTACGACGCGCGTCATTGGTCAGTACTGAATGTGCTTGTTTACACTCACATCTCTATATGTGGCGGCCAGCTGCTTCGGCCCAGACTTCCCCACTAGCAGATGCATTTTGTTGCACTAAAATGGATGAGCGAGGCGATTGTGTCATCTGATAAACATACAGAACGAGCGTTAGGTTTTAAACCCACACTGATTCATGTTATAGGAGACAATGGCTCAGCAGGGTGATGGATGGTAATACTGTATTATGTTCCCAGAACAAGAGCATTGTGGGTATGAGTAGTGATGTGGGATTCACTGCTGCATACATGAGAAAGGGAAGGGTGGGTACAGTGGGCAAATATTCATGAATATGTAACATATTCCTAAAATGTATGCCTCTTTGTTGTTAAAGCTCTTCTGGTCTTTCACTTCATTTTGGTCACACTTTTTTTTTTCTTTCTCCACGCCGCATTTTGTTTGTGCCCTCACTTATATTTTCAAAGTTTCTCTTGAAGCAAGCGTGCGCCACTCTATTCCTCTCATCCCCCTCCGCCTCATGTTTGCTCTGCTTCAAATCAAATTCAGTCTGCCCCCCCCCCAATACGTAAACAAGACGACTAAAAGCTTCTGCCTTGTACGGGAAGGCATAAAGGATTTGCTCTTCATCGACCACTTCTCCGGTAATTATTAAACAGGGCCAGTGCCCTGCCTCTCACGCTGCTCGGAGCGATTTAATGACGCAGCTTTTCTGCAGGAGTCTTGCTGAGATGAAAGGGAGGAAGCTTTGAAGAGTGGTTTACAGGGGGAGGGGGGGGGGCAGAAAAGAAAAGAAAAGTCGTTAAAGGGGAAAAGAGTGAGGTTGAGGAGGAGCGCACTCACCGGAGTTGTTTAGAGCGTCAATGAGCGCCATTTTCTCGGGTGTTTCTACCTTTGTGTGGCTGCGTATCGCTAGCGCCCTTGTATACATATGATGTAATAGATCAATCAATAATTTAGTGTAAGACTCATCTGCTGCAGCTCCTCTTCTGGCTTGGATTACGCCCCAGGACACCTTGATGTGAGCTGGAGAGCAAAGATAAGAGAGAGGAGGAAGATACAGATGGGGATACAAAATAGGATGAGGGGAGCTTATACAAGACTTAACTGACATGTAATCATGATTTTAAAAAGCATGAAGCAAACTGGAAGACAGATAGACTCTGATGGATGCTCGTCTGTGTAGTAGTATAGTATATAGTATATAGTATAGTACCTCCAATACCAGGAGGTTCATGTTTTGACTGTGTTACAGACTGTAGATACTGATCAGTCCTTTTGCACTATTGCAAAATTATGTTTTTGAATTGCAGGACTAGGGATGGGCGGTATGGACTAAAAAATGTATCACGATTATTTCTGGCATTTATCCCGATAACGATAAAAAAAATACCAATTCAACTCCACCTTTTTAACTATGAATCTATCTCGCTCTCAGATCCGCCATGTTTGTCATCAACGGGAATTTATCTTTCTTTCTTTCTTTCTTTCTTTCTTTCTTTCTTTCTTTCTTTCTTTCTTTCTTTCTTTCTTTCTTTCTTTCTTTCTTTCTTTCTTTCTTTCTTTCTTTCTTTCTTTCTTTCTTTCTTTCTTTCTTTCTTTCTTTCTTTCTTTCTTTCTTTCTTTCCTTCCTTCTTTTCTCCCTTCCTTCCTCCTTTCCTTGTTTTCTTCCTTCCTTCCTTCCTTCCTTCCTTCCTTCCTTCCTTCCTTCCTTCCTTCCTTCCTTCCTTCCTTCCTTCCTTCCTTCCTTCCTTCCTTCCTTCCTCCCTCCCTCCCTCCCTCCCTCCCTCCCTCCCTTCCTTCCTTCCTTCCTTCCTTCCTTCCTTCCTTCCTTCCTTCCTTCCTTCCTTCCTTCCTTCCTTCCTTCCTTCCTTCCTTCCTTCCTTCCTTCCTTCCTTCCTTCCTTCCTTCCTTCCAAAAATCAGCTTTACACAAAAACGTCATCAACGGGAATGTATCGTTTTTACCGCGTCATGACAAATTCTTATCGTGAGGAATTCTTTTGACGGTATATCGTGAACGGTAAAATATCGCCCATTCCTAGCAGGACATACATTTTAATTTTTAACATCCTCTGTTTGTGTGTCCTGTCAATTGGTCTGAGCATCGGAGCTGAAGAGGTAGGAAATATTACAAATGTTGTTTTTTTTGACTGTGCCTCTTCAGTTATGCTTCAATTGAGCGTTTCTCAGCACAGGGATGTCATGGTCATTCGGCTCTTCCCGTGCTCGTCATTTGTTACCGTAGCACAGAACATGTGTCCGGTTTCCTGTAACAAAAACCTGCACTTGAGATCGTGTGTTTTGATCATGGAGTTGTCTCCTGTGTCGTACAGGTGAAGCTGGTGTCGGTTTGCGGTCGTGGCCGTTGCTCACCGATACTCAGTTTTCAGTCAGATTCAGCGTTTCACAGTGCTGAAGGACGACACTTCATTTTTATCTCAAAGGGAACAAACACTCGATCGTTATATGCAAAGCTCACTTAGCCACGAGGAAAGATATTAAGGCTGTTTTCATCTTGGAAGTGGGAGGTGCTGAGGGGTTACAAATACCCGCCCGGTCACCGGGACAGGAGACCGGGCTGGAGTTGAACTGGTTGGAGCATCCATTCCCTTTTATTTCTCTGTTGACAGACACAAACATGTGAGGAGAGAGATGGCACGGAGCGTGTTGATTCTGTCAGACTCTTCCACACTGTATGTCAGCTTGGTTTGTCAATATTTTCTGAAGTTGAGGATCGATGCCTCTGATTGATGGTTATATCAAGATCAAGGATGTTATCATTGCACCATCTGCCTGTGTCAGCTGGTGCAAAAACTTCTTGCAAAGTTCTTCATCTCTCCATGTTTACAAGTAATAATTATATTGGATAAGGTAACACAAAATAAGTAGCCAAGAGTTCAGTCGGAACATGAGTCTGTTATTAAGAGGTGAGGAAAAACAAAAACCCAGCAAATAAAATCTCATAAGATCCACTGGCATTATTGTTCCTCTTCCTCGGGGGGTAATAGTAATGAAAACTCACTGAACAAACAAATCTGAATAAAACAGAGCAGTTGCAGAAGAGCAGCAGAGATTTCTAGTGTAGTTGGTAATGCCTGATTCCAGTTCATCTTAGACTTTCTTCAACTGATTAAATAAAAAGCATAAAAGTAAATGCAGTGCTGTTTCTTCCTTTGATGTGGAATTGAGGACACTGGATGCTACGTTTCCTCACTATCTCATCAGAAGGTATAATCTAGTATTAAAAGATCAAGATGTCATATTAATAATATGTGATATGTTATCAAAAGCCTTTTTTCTTCACAATCTTTTAATGTAATGAACAGATTTTTCAAATAGCAGTCTTACATATTGCACATTTCCCTGATGTCAACAAACATAACAGTTGTTTGGGATCAAACTGCATGTCGTGATCAGCAGGTTTGCGTGAAAAAGAAATGTGACAGTGCAAGATGTTTATTGGTTAATCGATTATAGCTGCGAGGACTGGCAACATCATGTTAATGAAAGGGCATTTCTGTCTTCCCACAAAATCATCGCTCAACAATAGTCATCTTTATTAAGGGCCGTCATTTTCTCTCTCCCACTCAAAGCCCTCATTCCATCCTCTTTTAGCATTAAGCACTCTTATAGCAGCACATGGAGAAACCAAGATAGCACATGAAATGTTGAAGCGCATGCCTTTCTTCTCGGCGCATGGTTTTGTCCATAACTGGAGACTTTCTTGTTCATGTGATTCTATGTTTAGGGTCCATCTAAGTGTTTCCCCTCAGTACCCATAAAGATACAGTCAAGACACGCGCGCAGATTGTTTGGTTTTCTGTTGAATTATTTTGGTCTCTAGAACTTGGTCTGACCTAGTTCTGCCGAGTAAGCTCACTGGAGCGTTGGGAATGAAATGAACCCGTTGCCATCTAAAGTATACGCAAATGCACTCACTCACACACAAACGCACACATGCAAAAGTGACCATAAGGTTCTCACAAAGTACTGATGTACGATGCAGAAAGTGGGTCTTTCTTTATTTCTTTAGCCTTGTTTTTTCTTTTTTTCTCCAGTAAGGCAAGATTCCTCCTCAAGTAGGGTCTGTATATGCATGAAGACCGAAATACCAGCAGAGTGCCACGTGACCGTGACTGCTGTTACTGATGGAGCTGGGAGCAGCGGGTTTTTCTGTGTTTAGAGAGCTTTTTGGGAACAAATTTGTTGGACCCCGCCATTTTAAATATCAGCTTTAAGCTGATTAAAGAATTATCCGATTCTATTGTGTTTTACTCTGGATTAAAACTTAGTTTGGGGTGTTGTGAGTTCAGTTGTGATGATCACTGAGAAGCAGAGTGACCTTTGTCAGGGGTTGCCCCACAAATACAGGAAAACAAGGCTGTGTTTGAGCATTTTTGCTTGCTGTGGTTATATTTGAGCAGCTTTAAGACGACACACACCATACTTATACACATCTCTTTTACGTTTTATTTGCAATCATCTTCAAGGACTGTGAATTGCCATTTAGAAAACCAGATGATTAAACTGCTTGAATAAGAATGTGTCTATATTTTGAGACGTGTGCATACCTGTGCTGTTATTCATATTCACTGTTAAATGCTATTGCTGTGCCTGCTCTGACGTCGGCTTTAGTCGTGCCTTTAAAAGAGATCACATGCATCATCAGCTAACTTGGTCAGTGGATGCCCCTCCCCCTCGTGCACACATGCGTCTTGCTGGCCTGACACACATATGAATGTCATGTGGCTGCAGAGAGAATAAACATGGAGAAGGAATTATTTTTTTTACAGAGAACCAGAAAAAAAGTGAGGACAAGTGAAAGGCAGCGGCGTACGCTCTGACAGGCCTGTGGGTAACACAGCTTGACGTAGCCAAATCCATTTATAATTCACCACCTCTAAACCCCGCGGGCCACATACATTATACAGCTAAACCCCGCTGCATATTAACTCAAGACAGGATCAAGCCTCCGCATGCACAGATGTGAGCTACGCCCGGTGGACATCTATAGACGTGTTCACAAATGAATATTTAACATACATATTGCCATATTTATTTGTTGTTGTTGCGTTGTCTTCCTGTGGGAACTTCCAGTGACATCACCTCATAACATGAAATAGAAAAGAGACATACTTTAGACATACTTAATAGTGAATAGTTTTAATACACTCGTATGTATGTAGGAAAGATTCTACAGGGAAAACATATGTTGGGAAAAAAATTTAGGTCCGACTTTTTATAATACGACAACGTTTGTGGTTCGGACTCATGTTAGTGAAAGAACAAACAAATGTCAAATAGTTGCAGGGCTACATTTTGAACAACTATGGCCCAGAGGATTAATTCAGGAGCTCATTAGCTCATATCTAGCGTCCTACCCTTGCTCCCAAACAGGCTGCGCTGAAAACACATCCAAATGAGTGTGGCAGTGATGGCCAGGGATGTTACCGCTAACTTAGGGCTGGGCGATATGGACCAAAAGTCATATCTCGATATTTTCTAGCTAAATGGCGATACTCGATATATATCTCGATATTTTTTCTGTGCCTTAATTGGGGTTTCCCCCAAAGCATTATAGCATAGCATCTCTGTTAGCTTCATTTTTTTCTGAGGCAAACCCTTAAAAAAACAGTTTTAATACAAAGCCTCGTGCCAAATGTCACACATGTTCCTTTATTAACAGAGATCTGCACAATATCAAAATGTATAAAACAAATGAAATAAAAATAAACTGCCTGTATATATATAGAATAAAAATGCTTCTTGAATAAAATAAAACAAATATCCCTTTCCTGCATAACAATTAAATTAAAATACACTGTGCAATTAATACAATGTAGACAGTAACAGGCAGACTTTTCCACTGAGGTTGACAGTTGTCCAAATAACAAAACATTTGTGCAAATCTCAAATAAAACATTCAAGTCAATTTGTCACAAAATAAGCTATACCAAAATCATTAAAAAAAAAAAATGTAAAATTTTTTTTTTTTTTTTTTTTTTTTTTTAATCGATATAAACGATATTGTCTCGTACCATATCGTGTTTGAAAATATATCGATATATATTAAAATCTCGATATATCGCCCAGCCCTACGCTAACTGTAACTCTGTTTTCCTTCTCTTTGTCTTTTCCTGGGCTCCTGCAGTCTGAAATCGGCTTTGGGAAACTTGAAACTTACATCAAACTGGACAAATTAGGCGAGGTGAGTTCAGTATCAACACTCGACCCTGGTTCCTGTTCATTTGCTTGTGTTTATAAATGCATTCACATGCGCTCCATCTCTGCAGGGAACCTATGCTACTGTATTTAAAGGCCGGAGCAAGCTAACAGATAATTTAGTGGCTCTGAAAGAGATCCGTCTGGAGCACGAGGAAGGTGCCCCCTGCACAGCCATCAGAGAAGGTACTGATCAACTGCTGAGTGCTTTACATGCATAGAAACACTTCAGTGAGCTATACGGGTTGTGCTGCTACTCACATGTTGTCCGTCCTTGATGGATCATGTCTGACGTGTGTCCTCCCCCAGTGTCTCTACTGAAAGACTTGAAACACGCCAATATTGTCACTCTCCATGACATCATCCACACTGACAAGTGCCTGACTCTTGTGTTTGAGTACCTGGTAAGTGTCACTGCATTTCATTAAAGTGTGAAGTAACTATGGTCTGTATATCTACATGTCTACAATACGTCCCCTTTTTTTTGCTGCCTCATCAGGAAAAAGACCTCAAGCAATATATGGACGACTGCGGGAGCATCATGAGTGTTCACAATGTCAAGGTAAAGCACAAGTAGAACCTCGCACACGCGCTTTGATTACTGTGTCCAAATAATGCCATCGGTAACTCGTCTTCTCTCTTTCTCAGATCTTCTTATTTCAGCTTTTAAGAGGTCTGGCGTACTGCCACAGAAGGAAGGTCCTCCACAGAGACCTTAAACCCCAGAACTTGCTCATCAATGAAAAAGGAGAGCTCAAACTGGCAGACTTTGGTAAATTACAATATTTGTATATCTTTGGCTGATTTCACTGATCTGGGCTCATGTAAATCTAATCATTTTGCCATGTTCATCGTTCAATGGCAGCTAGGTTTCCTTTCCAAAATATTCAAAAGCTGATCTTGACTCATGCCTCGTGAAAACAAATGTTTTACCTAAAAAATATAAGCCTTTTTTTTTCAGTTCAGAATTTTATTTGAGAAACACTTATTAAGTGTGGCAACCTCTTGCATTTTCATCAAAGTAATACATTTAGTGACAAAATAATTTCTGTTTTGGCACTTTACTTGATATGAAAAGATAGCTATGACACTTTGAACAACATTAGGATGCTGTAAAATGGAATGGAGAGTTTGAACTAGTCACTCCTTTAGGCCAAACAGCTCATTATGCAGCATGACCACTTAAGTTTGATCACTCTCTACTGCCCCCTCCTGGTGAAACATGACAGATGTCATACATGACTGTTCAGACTCCAGTATGTGTGTGATTCAGTGGTGAATCGTGGGCAGCACGCTAGCTTGCTGGTCGGCACTGTTGCCTCACAGCTGGAGGGTTTCTGTCTCCGTGCTGGGAGTTTGCGTGCTCCTTCCGTACATGCGTGGGTTTTCTCCTGGTACTCTGGTTTCCTCCCACAGTATTAGGTTAAGTGATGGTTCTAAATTGACCCTGGGAGTGAGTGTGAGCACGTGCGCTGGTTTGTCTGCCTGTGTGACCCTGTGATGAACTGGTGACCTGTCATGGGTGTACCACGTTTCGGAGATAATTTCTTGAATTTTACACTTTATTAGGTACACCCGGTATACTTAATAAAGTGGTGAGTGCCTTGAGGTGAGTGGTGTGAGTGTATTATAAAGGTCAACAACAGTTTTGATAGGGCTTTTTGTTTTGTTTCTTTTTACAATCTGAACTCACAGTGCCCTGCCTACAGCACTGAAATAGAGGCAATATTATAATAATTTAGTGTCCCTTTCTGTGTTGGAATTCAGGTTTGGCTCGGGCGAAGTCTGTGCCCACGAAGACCTACTCAAATGAAGTTGTGACATTATGGTACCGACCTCCAGATGTCCTATTGGGCTCCACCGAATATTCGACTCCTATTGATATGTGGTGAGCAAGAACTGCAAATACTGTGAAAATCATCAATACTACCACTGTTGATCTTTTTCTCACAGAGGCTGAGGTTTATTTTTAAACTTAGCTCATCTGTACTGATAGTTGAGACGTAATTATATATTTGAATTTCTTTTGCCCCCATAAGCACATTGAATTATTGACCTACCTGTACATTTGGGTTTGTTTACAGGCCTGTGTTTTGATTCAGTCCTTAATTGTCTGTGACGGGAGTTTCTGACCTGTGATCAAAGCATGACCTTAGATGTAGCAACGTAAATGTTCACTTTGCCGCAGAGCCATGTGACTGCGCCTCCACCATACGGGGGAGACAAGATTGACCTGTAGACTAAAAGAAAGTGAAATGAGTCCGCTGGTATTCACCCGGTAGCCAACCAACAACAATTTTCCCTTTAAAACATGATAAAGGGTTTTGTTTTCCATTTTGAACCATACGTTAATATTTTCAGATAACAATCACCCATCCATCCCAAATAGTTCTGACAATTTACCAGATTTAAATCCAAATTCTTCCATTTATAACAAAAGTCATTCAGGATTAAGTAGGGTACAGTTGATTTTATGGATATTTTTGATTCTGCTGGTTCAGACACTGCTCCTCATGTCCCTAAAGTGACCACTTTAACCTTCTATGCTCATTACAAGAACATCTTATTCTTTATTCTGAAAGAAACTCTTACTGGAGAGGAATATGTTTTGTGTCACAGCGCCAGTATCAATCTAAAAAAAAAAAAAAAAATAGAAATAGTTGTGTCAGCATATTACTTTACAACAGATCAAGTTATCTCTTACAAAGGTAATCTATGTGCAAGCAGGGTCGTGGTCTCAGTTCAGACACAAATGAGTTATAGCATTTGCCCATATTCCAAAAAAAAACAACAAAAGTGTAAGTACTGTTAAAATGATATCCGCTTATTACATTTTAGCAGCTTAAATCTGGTATCTAAATAACTTTCTTACCAGTGGGAAACACTCGATCCACAAGAAGACTTTACTGTATCTCATCATTTCACTGTTTTCCCTTATTCCTACTGAAGCAGCACACATATATCCCGTTTTATCAAAAAGTCTCAAAGGTTTATTAGCAGCGAAAAATGAGTTGTTCCTCACTTAGATGTGGGAGGAACTTCATCCGACACCGTGTCTGCGTTGCGTTTCGTGAAGGTTTCAAATTCCTCCAAATGTAATGAGACAGACCTCTAGTTTTGGAAAGCTTTTAGACTAATAAATAAGTATACATTACTTATTCATTAGTCTACAAGCTAAAAGCAATGTAATCGATTGTAATCCATTTTCTTATCAGTTTATAAAACTATGTGGAAATGTATTATGCATAAAGTCATCAAAGTCCATTCCCGTTTTCCAAACAGGACAGCCAATGTAAAATATACTTTACTGTCTTGAGCTATGTTTTTGGCTAAATTTGTTAATAAATGTACAAGAATGCCAGTCAGTAAGCTCGGTCCAAAATGCTGCAAGTCCGCTGCTTGAATTTAACTTGTGGTATAATATTAATGAATGAGTGACATTTTAAAGATTTCAATCTATTTCTGTGTTATATTTGCACCAAAATGTACTTTCCTTGTTTCTGTCCTTCTTCCAGGGGTGTGGGCTGTATATTTTACGAAATGATCACAGGCAGACCTCTCTTCCCTGGATCGACCGTGGAGGATGAGCTTCACCTCATATTCCGCATCCTCGGTGGGACTTTAGTGAAACCTGGATGAGTCTCGGTTCATGCCGTGTTGCTGTTTGGTGCATTTGTGTCCGTGGAAACTCTGCATGTGTCCCTGACCCTCTTTATGTTCAACAGGTACTCCCACAGATGAGACTTGGCCTGGCATCACCACCAGTGAAGAGTTTAAGACTTACAATTTCCCCCACTACCACGCAGAGCCGCTCGTCAACCACGCACCCAGGTAGGCAGAGCTGTGTGTGTGTGTGTGTGTGTATTTGTAGATTAAGCATTTGTCATATTTTAGCTGGAATACCATTAGTTGCAGGATTAAAACATGAGAAACCATTCTGTACAGTTTAGATCAGAATTTTAACTCACTTTTCATCCTGCTCTCATTTATTCTTTCGGTTCCTGTTACAGAATAGACAGCGATGGTCATGACTTGCTTGCAAAGCTCTTACAGGTAAATTAATTACAAGTAAATTGCTGTTTATTGATTATGACTGCACCAATATGGTGGGCACATCGAATGGTCTGGATGAAACGTTCATGGCCGTATTTCTGCGTGTCTCTAGTTTGAAGCGAAGAAGCGCGTATCGGCTGAGGACGCTCTCAAACACTCGTACTTCAGGAGTCTCGGGGAGCAGGTTCTAACACTGGCTGATAGTGAGTACAGAAGTATGACGTAAATATCCACCTATCCTCTAAAGTACAGTATGTCTCACCAGCCCCGTGCTTTGTTGTTGTTTTTTACTTTTTTATTTTAGCTGCATCAATCTTCTCTGTAAAAGGCATTCAGCTTCAGAGAGACCTAGGAAAGAGATCTTCAGTCCACCCAGAGTCAAGTAAGTTTACCCGGATTGAAAAAGAACCCCAGAAAACAATTATGAATCTTGCACACAAATAGGACGAAAAAAAACCTTTCCCTGATCTTCCTCCTCTTCGCTCTCATGTTTCTTTTGGAGCGTGTGGTCGTGTCACAAACAGTACCAACCAGTAGACGGTTTGTGCTTCTGCTATGTACATAAACCCACCGTCCCAGTAATACCACAGCATACTGTCGTTATGTACTATGAAGCAATATTAAGCTGAAGCTTTAGGTCAGTGCTGGACAAAAAGTCCAACTATCATTGATTATTTGTATGTAATGTGTCAGTGACTCATATTCCAAACAAAAATCAGAAAAACGTGGATGTTTTGTTGCAAATGTCATGATCCCTACGTAATGAACGTTAAATACCTTGATGATACCTTGACTTTACTTCCATCACATTTTGATTTTAGTGAACCACCAGACTCAGGGTTTGATTGTGCTTGTCTTAAATGTATAAAGCTTATACACATTTTGCCAGTGAGCGAGTGAGCAGATCTATTTAGCCTTTGTCAGTCAGCCAACCACAAGAGCTAATCTTATATCAGTCTATTCATCAACTAATTAGCTATCAAGGTTTTTCAATTTATCTTGAGAAAGACTGAAGGCGTAGCACTATTAGAAAGCAGCTGCAGACTATTATCTTTGTCCAAGCATATGCATACATTAACCCTGCATTCCTGTTGTGCTTCCAACATTTTCTACTGTTAACTTCAGCGCTCCTGTCTTATGTCATAGTCTTGGTCTGTGTACGTGTGTTTTTTCTGCTTTCGTTGCCTCCATGTTGTGTTTCTGAAGAACTGTCCCTTCTCTGTGGTACCCATGCCTTCTTATTCTTCTCTGTTCATTGTCTCCTTAATCCTTTCTCTAATCTCCTTTGTGTACCCGCCTCCAACTCCTCCACAACACCTCGACATTCCCAACCTTCCCCTTTCCCTAAACCTAAAAAGCGATGGCCCATAAGCTAGGCTCTGCACCCTCGCAGTACTTCCAGAGAGACGCAGCCAATCCCAGGACTCAGAGTCACAATCTCTCCTCCACTTCCACTGGCTGAGTGGCCCCTACCATTCTGGTAAATACTGTCTCTTTCGCTCTGTCCGTCTTCTGTTTAGCTCTCCTTCTCCTTTTACTGTTTGACTGCTCTTTCTTCTTATCTATCAGAACTTTGTCTATGTTGCAATCCTACTTTACATATGACTCTCACACGTGTTAAACTTCACTAAATACCACCACATTCCACGTCCTTCATTGCAATCCCTGAATTTAAGTCTGATTTATACTTCACTGTTGACGCTACTTCTGGGTTGAGGTTCATGTGGAATTAAAATTCGCTGCAGTTCCTCGACCGACCGATAGCGGCTCCAAAAGTAAGTCTTTCACTCTGTGTTAAAAAGTCCAATTCAAAGGCATAAATACACGTATTACCAGCCTGGTTCAAAAAATATTTTTGTCCTCAATAATTTGGATTTCTTACCATGCCAGGAGAATTTAAAGCATTAAATTTAGTTTTATTATGAGTGAATCGACAGTCGGCTCAGTCAATGGCTGGCCGTTATCACTTCCTCATGATTGTCATGCTATAGCGTTTAGGGAAGCAACCGCCCATTTGTATCAGCTAAACGGAGACTGTTTTTTTTAATTTCGCCGTCGAGTCAATATGTTAAATGGTATATCCTGCTGTAAACGTCCGATGGCAGCTCTGCGGATGATTCGGCAGGATTCGGCTGAAGGAGCTGGGACCAAAGTTAGCTTAGATTGAGATGCAGCGGGCGTGTTCCTGTCGGCTTCTCAAACAACATGGCTGCAGGAAGTGCTTCAAACCCGGGCTTCAGAGAATGGGTCACGTGACCTCATGCTTCGTCCATCGTTATATACAAGACATTTGGACTGAGGTGCTACAGCGTAGCTTTAGCAAAGCAGTATCAATCAGTCTTAAAACTCCATAATTATTTATTTCTGGTTCAACGTTCATCCTTTTGTCTTTATAAATTGAATTTCATCCATTGGTAGTTGAACTAGCGTAGTTCATTCCGCCCTCCCTCCTCCCACTAAACTCAGACCGTGTACCTACAAGCACCATCTCAGCTTTCACCTACCTAATCCTGTGAGACAAACCCAGCGTTGAGGTGTTGATTTCAGGGCTCAATGGAGCAACATTATATCTTTAAAAGCAAAGATTGTGAACGGAGAACTGGGAGTCATGTGACTGTTTTTGCCTGCAGTCCTGTTTAGGTTTCTCCAACGAGAGATGTAACCTTTTCATGAGCCTGTAAGTGGCGGTTGTGTGTAGAGTGCGTTTGCTTGGCTGCTTTTTTCCTTGGCATGCATATGAGTATTTTACAGTTTTATTGCTATATTTTACAATTATTGGTAAGTATGGGAAACGTAAGACAACGCCACACAGAGAAGTAAATTACTGTGAGACCAGCGTTTTCTTTCCTCTGATATACACTATATGGACAAAAACCTGCACTTCTTTGTACTTCTGAGCTTCCAGTCTTATGTTAACAAATGCATTGTCTGGAATTTTTGCGTTAATATCCACAGATGTGCATTTTATTTGTTTTGTATTCCTGGAAAAAAAACTCTATAAAGTTATGGCCACTTTGTCCCGACTAAAAGAGGTTTTGAGTACAAAAAAACAATATGAGTTTATCAAGTTGGGTATAATTCAGACCTTTTCTGTCCTTGTCACTATCTCGCCTTACTAAACCAATTCCAAATAAAACTATTAGGCTGATCTAACACGTCTCTAAAGCTGTCAAAAAATGTTATAACCCACGTGAGGATATTTTTTAGTTGTTTGATCTAGTAGTACCAAAAATGTTTGTAATGTTTGTGCATCAAGGGCTGCAACAATATTAATTGTATCTGATACTAATTTGACTGATATTAATAGTATCAGTAATAACTGATACATAATTACACAGAATATCAACACTACTGTAAAAGTGTAATCATTAATTAAGTTCAGTAAAAATGGATTTTATTATGACCATAATCTTTTAGTATTCATGAACGGGGAAGTGCCAGAACTATAGCCTCCGGGAATTTTAAAAGGGATTTTCCACTATTTTGTGAATAATTAACTTAGCAGAAGGTTGACTAATCAAAAATATAATGAATTGAAACCCACATTGTTGCAGCCTTGTGTGTCCAGTATTTTTGGCCACGTTGTGTGCTTGTGTTTGTGGTGTGCAGTGAAATTTGCAGGTGTAAGTTGAGGTCTGTTTGTCCCAAATGAATCCAAAATGTATTTTCACGTGTCTCTTTCTCTTCTGTGTCTGTCTCTCTCAGCCCAGGGGAAGAACAGGAGGCAGAGTGTGTTGTTTTAGTGCTGGCGGGGGCGATGAGACGAGGAGGACAGTGACACATGCAGCTGTCTTGTCAGACGTAGGATCACTGACCCTGCCACACACGAACTGAAGGAGTGACGCACACCCTGCCACATAAAGACACAGTCATACCGGAGACATGAACACACATACAGAAAACGTGTTAACAAAAACCACAGAAATATACAGCTGACAGATTCAAACTTAAAAACTTAAAAACTCAGCCCAAACCCCCAAAAGATGAACAGCTGAAAAAAAAAATGAAAAAAAAAAAAATGTGCGTGATGCTGGAAGAAAAGTGGGAGACTATATGATTCTCCTTGCTGCTACAACCACTGCTGCCCAGAAGAGGGCGGCATTAGGACGTGAGCTGTTTTAAAGCAGAACTTGCTGTATTGGTGAGGCGTGTGGAAGAAGGTGCAGAAATCAACACAAGTCGGAGGCAAGAAGAGAAACATGTGGCCCTTATTGCCCTCTTATGTGTTTTTCAGACTATTGTTGTACATACATAGACTGAGCTGTAGAAGTCTGCTTTTCATAACATGCCTCAGCCTGAATCCAAACTCTTAAGTATTGTACCTCAGTCCCAAACCTTTGCCTAACTTCTTGACCCTTTATTACATGATCTCTCTCTCTCTCTCTCTCTCTCTCTCTCTCTCTCTCTCTCTCTCTCTCTCTCTCTCTCTCTCTCTCTCTCTCTCTCTCTCTCTCTCAGCCCTTTTCTCTCATTCTCTATCCTTTTCTATCTGTCTCACACTCAGTCACGCTGATGATTCACTTGAAAAATGATGAGTGTGTAAATCATTGAAGTTTACAGAGATAAACCTTTGCACCTTATTGTCCAGCAGAGGTCAGGGTGGCTGTCTTTATGTTACCTCATCAACCCGTCAAGCAGAGCAGGATTAAAAGTACCTGAATGATGTTTTTTTTCAAATTGACAAAGCAGAAATAAACAACGGCTCAGTAACCACAGAAATTGGACAGACAGTTGCACTACTAAAGTACTCTACAATTAGAAACATGTTTCAGTCCTCACACCAGAAGCAGACATTTCTTACACATTCATAAAGCTGTAAACAGCACTACACTACAAAACGATGTTGTTCAATACACAAAAAGGACGTAAGGACAGAAGTAAAGGATGTGTACAAATCCTCACCTGCTTGTTCTTAGACACCCCCCTCCTCTTTTGCCTTGACCGAGAACTTGTCTCAATTTGTTGTCTGACGTACAGGTGTTCAACTGGTCTCTTTGCACCTGATTTTACCTCTTTAACAAAGGTAGATCATCCAAACCCTCCCATCTTGTGTCCAACTCTGTGCATTTTTCCCCCACTCCTTTTCTTTAACAAAAAAAAAAAAACAAAACAAGAAAAAGAAATAAAAACCTGTATATACGATCATGAGTTTTCCTTTGTCAGAAGCAATGATAATTCCAGGATGCTGTTCTCAGTCTCAACGGTGGGCGGCTGACTGTGGACGTGTTGCACATTCCTTGAGCTCAGGACTTATTGCTTGTGTTGTTTTGTGAACGCTCTGAAGGCGCAGATGGTCGTGTATGTCTCCCCAGTAGAGCAAATCATGGTGTGAATCCCTTGACAGAAGAAGAGTCAGTCTTTGGTGTCATTCTCTCGTTATTATTTGACCATCATGTCGCTGTTGAGAGACTACCTTACCCATGTCCTTTCTGGTCATCTCGTTAAGCATGTTTCTGTACTAAGCACATGTTTTTTTTTAATTGGTATGTGAAATAGCTGCTGCAGAAAAAGGAATACCTCCTTTATATTTTGCATGGGACATAACCTTATTATATAATTTTTACACCAAAAAAAAAAAGTACAAATAAAAGAAACACATTATCACCTGGAGAATGTACCAAAAATAACACGAAGACAATGAGAAACACGCTGTAAAGCCACGGTGTGACATGCTGGCAGGGACCAGGTAGCTCGTAACATAAATCTGACTCAACTTCAGCAGGAAATCAGATGCTGTTGGGCGGCCCGTCTAACCGGGCTGCAACATCTCTGACTGCACTGTCATCACTCCAGGCTGCCAGAAACAAGAGGACCAAAATGTCAGTCCTCTAAGCACACAACTGTTTCACAGACCAATCAGCTGACATGTCAACATGTACTGTATCGGTAGGAAGGCCCGTGAGCGTAGGCTGGAGTTCCCTGTACCTCAGGCACTGAGTGCGGGTCAGTTCTTCAGCTTTCTCTAAACTGATATTCAGAAAGACTGAAGCGATCCCACTTGTGTGCCTGTCAGAAGGACTACTTATTCCCCCAGAGTGTGACGGTATGTAGCATGTACATAGATAATCCCTCACTCTGTATATACAAAAGTGTACAGGTTTGATACAGCTATTCACATTCTGGGTTTTTTTTCTTTTCTTTATTGAAAGTCATAGCAATATTTCTGTAATCAATAAAAAAAAAAGCCATGGAAATGAGATGGGTGTGATTGATTTGTGTTTTTCTTTTTAGGAAGATGGAATTGACTGAATGATCAAACTTTGAAACTTTGCTGCATTGATCTTTGATACATTTTTTTATTTAATATCCAGAAAGGTTACAATGAGTTATCATGTCTTCATGTTTCTTTCCCTTTTTTTTCCTTTTTCTTTGAGTCAATAAAAGCCACAATGATCATATAAATGTGACGGACGTCTGTTGGTGTGTGAGGAGTGTGTAGCATGGTTGAGCAGAGACCCTGAGGGGAGATATGAACACCAAATAGTGGCCAATAAAACTATTAGACTGTTTGTAATGTCATGAATGTTTATTGTTACAGGCAAGACATTTCAATTTCTTTACTGCCAAATTCATTTAACAATTAGGAACATAAATGGCAACTTTATACTGTTCACTACATTATGAAACGTCTCAGCTACAACATTCAGACACATATGCAAGCAGACGTTTGACAAGTGAGTTCGTTTTCACTTGTATCTTACAGCACGCTCTATAAACCCTTACAAACAAGTCTGGATGTTGTAAACTGCCTTTTTTTAAAAACAAAAAGAGCAAGCAAAAACAGTTGAAATATTGAATGTTGAAAATGCGACCAGTCACGGGGTTGGCAGAGAGTCATAAAGCAGGTACTCAGGAACATAATATGAATTTTAACATATATATCTCCATGTATTTCTGCACTTCTTGGTCAGTACCATATGGATTAATTATATCCATCCTGATTACAATGATGTTAACTCAATTTTTTGTGTTTACTGTAGGCATAAAAACATAATTCACATAAAAATGATGACACCATTCAAAAAAAGCTTTAGCTTAGTACTTTGTGCTGTACTACAACTTCCATAATGGTTAAAAATTATTAACAATTAAATTATAGTAAATTGAATCAATTATAAGGTTATAAATGGTTTAGGATTATGTTACTCATTTGGGCCTTTCTCATCACAGTTTTGGATTTTTTTTAAACCTTAAAGTAGCACAATGTAACTTTTCCACCTTAATATCATACTTCCAGAGTCATTGTGATGGTACATCAACTTACAACAGGTTTAATGACACTTCTGTCATGGCTCAAGGGGTCTGTATCGCCTTCACTGACACTATGTAACTTCGAGGAGCATCGTAGGAACCCTTCCACACTACTGGTAAAGCACTACCGCTTTTGTCCAAAGGAGCCGCCAAACTCAACAAAAGCTGAAAGTTACATGGTGCTTTGCCCAAGCAAAAACTAGTTTTAGCAAAGTGTTGTTTTTTTTTTTAAATTTTCCCTACCTTGAATTGCCTTGTTGCTGAAATGTGCTATATAAATACACTTTTTCAATATTTTTTATTGGATCCAGGCAAAATACATATTGACAGTAATGCAATCTGTATCCATTTCCTTTTTCTTTCTTTTTTTCAACAGAAACACTTAATCCCCAGACCCTATTCCCTCCCATTCCACCCACTCATGGACTTCGTATTAACCACATGGCCAGTATGAGAATAATCAGTTCCATTGATGTGAAAATGGTAAAACAAAACAGGAAGGAATGACATAATAAAGGAGGAGTAATTATATGAGTAATATACAGCAAACAATAAAAATGAAATGAAATAAAAGAGTCAACTATCAGCTGTAAAATGATAGAATGAATCATCACGTTGCAATTTATTAAAATGCCAAGTATGTAAAAAAAGATACAGACAGAGTCTTGATCTAGTTACAGGACTGTCTAAGAAAATTAGAATATTGTGATTTTCTGTAATGCAATTACAAAAACAAAAATGTCATACATTCTGGATTCATTACAAATCAACTGAAATATTGCAAGCCTTTTATTATTTTAATATTGCTGATCATGGTTTACAGCTTAAGAAAACTCAAATATCCTATCTCAAAAAATTAGAATATTCTGTGAATCTTAATCTTAAACTGTAAGCCATACTCAGCAATATTAAAATAATAAAAGGCTTGCAATATTTCAGTTGATTTGTAATGAATCCAGAATGTATGACATTTTTGTTTTTTTAATTGCATTACAGAAAATAAAGAACTTTATCACAATATTCTAATTTTCTGAGACAGTCCTGTACGTGTTTTTAATGGGCAGACGACGTTGTTCCGCTCCCCGCCACCAGAGGGCGGTAACACTATTTCGTTCCGTTCTTTTAAAACGTCAGTGTCGTGATGTAAACAGTCCCGCAAACATGGCGTCCTCCAGGAGCAAGACAGCCCACGACATCGAGACGCGGACTCGGACGGACGATGTGCTTCCGTCGGAGGGGATCGACTTCAGCTCGCTGCTGCTGTCGCAGGCCGTGCTGGACGGCCTGTCCTGCTCGGGCTTCCAGAAGCCGTCTCCGATCCAGCTGAAGGCGATCCCGCTGGGCCGCTGCGGGCTGGGTGGGTGCCCGGTGTTCTGCCGATCCTTGCTACCTGTCGAGAAATGCTGCTTGGTGGTTCTGCGCATGCGCACAGTCGATTTTAAAAGTTTGATTGCATGTAAAATTGATAATATGGGATGTTGAGTATCTGATCCTTCAAAATACACTACCCATGACATGAATTGCATTACACTTTGTGAACATTATACGACAAAGAGGAAAAAAAAACAAAACAATTCTATCGCTTTATTTGATATTCATTCAGTCATTCGCCTTTATTTAACCAGGCAGGTCATTAAGAACAATTTCTTATTTACAATGACGGCCACTTGGTGGAAAGGAAGTGGGCTAGGGAGTAAAACACAGTAAAATTGTAGCTCTACAAAGGTAGAAAACCATTAGGTAGTATTTTTTGGCAAAGCAGCAGAAAATGGCAGAACACCGGCTGTATCTGTTCGCAAACTGCTCAAAGGCAGGTTTTTCCCCTCGGTTAAACACAGCTGTGCTCCAGTCTCGGTAGTCGGCATGCTTTCAAGACAAATGAAGACAAAGACATTTACTTTTTAAACTAGTAACGTCCATTAGAAGAGGTGCACTCGTGTTCTCAGTTTTGGTTTATTATAAATATCTACTACACCAGTGGTCTTCAACCCTGTCCTGCATGTTTTAGATGTTTCCCTGCATCATCACACCTGATTCTAATTAATGGGCGTCATCAGCTTGTCATCCAGACCTGGAGTCCAGGCCCTGGACAAGTGTGTTAATGACAGTCCTTCTGGTTTAGACAAAAGAATGTATCTTCAAATCTGCGAACAAATTTATATAATCTTTGAATTTATACTTATAATTCATAGATTCTGATTGAAAGGATGTATAACCCTACCAGAAGGAAATTATAACTGCAAATGTACTTTTATCCTCGTTTTCTTTTTTATTTGTCATTATTCTGTCATGATATTTATGATGTTTAGAAAATGTATTTATTTAATTTAAGCTTTTTTTTGTATTTAATTCATTTGTCCACTCAGTACAGGACTTTTCTAATGTGCGTGGTACGTGGCAGCTTTGATGTGCCTTGTTTGTTTGTAAATTCAAGAATTTTCAAAAAAAAAATAAAAAATTACAGTCCTTTGTATCACGGTGCGCTGAAGCAGGGTAGCATCTAAAACATGCAGGACAGGGGGTCCTGAAGACCAGGGTTGAAGACCACTCATCTACACCATTGTAGACAAAACGTTATTTAGTTGTGTTGTGATCGCTCAGTGAGCTGCCCTATAAAAATATAAACCTGTAGACTTTAAGAATATTTACTGAAGGCCAAAAGCTGAAGACTCATACTAAAGGGTGTTGACTGTTAATTTATTATTGTATATATCATACAGCCAAATCCTCTTAAAGAACCAGTAGACTGGATTGGAAAATGTTAGTGACAGTAAAAAACAAATTAAGTTTACTTCCAGCATTTTGTTGTATTTTTAATGCCAGCCGCACTGTTTATACCCAAGGACAAATGGATTAATTTGTGGTAATGTATGCACAAGATCAGGGGTGAGGAACCCTGGTTTTAGAGAGTCCTGCATCTTCTAGATGTTTCCCTGCTTCAACACATCTTGATACAAAAGACTGCGTCATATGTACAACAGATTTGTGCAGACCTGGATGACAAGTTGATGATGACCATAAATTAAGATCAGGTGTGTTGATGCAGGGAAATATTTAAAACATGCAGGACCAGGATTCCCCACCCCTGCACCAGACTGAATCAGCCATTTTTCGTTATATTTCTGGTTTCTCCTTCCTGTTTGTCACATGAACGGTGTTTTCCTTTGATTCTGTCGGGGATGGCTTGCAAAAGGATTTGATGCCATCAATCTGAGATGTAAAACGTTTTATGATCTGACGCATACTTCTGAAGTCCTGGAGGGCCCTCCTGCCTCGTTGGACATATAATGTATCAACTGTTTTATTTTTTTTAAACGTTATTGCTTAGTCATAATTTTTAATGTTTCTTGTATCACCATTGGAACTAAAAACACAAAACAATGAACTATATTTTTAGAAATGTTTTATCATTCGAGCTTAGATAATCAGTCATTGGTATGCGTCACACTGTGCGAAAATGCATGACAAAATGTGTGGAGCTATACATTTTGAACTAGATGATCAGTTTATGGAGTGAGTTTTCAGAACCCTTGCAGTTATGAGTGATGAGATAAAAGCACAAGGAGAGGGAAACTGTGTTAAACTGCCTTTACTTCTGAATATTGTAAAATTATGAAATAACCCATTTTTATTATCAAACTAAAATGTTCATGATTTAATGAAGTTCATTTTGTCTATGGATTTACAATTTAACTTTCTAATTCTTTTTGTTAGACAAATACATGTAGGTTTTTAATTAACGACTTGTTTCAACGATCCTTTCACCTTCATCAGAGTCACAAGATGGTGTGTGTGACCCGTCATTTATCACCATCTTGTGACTGATGAAGGTGAAAGGATTGCCGAAACATGTCGGCAATTAAAAAACCTAAAATGTATTTGTCTGCCAAAAATAATTAGCAAATGGGGCTGCTCGGTGGCGCAGTGGGTTAAGCAGCGGCTCATGTACTGAGGCTACAGTCCTCCTCCTGCAGCGGTCGCAGGTTCGAATCCCGGCCTGCGCACCTTTGCTGCATGTCGTCCCCATTCTCTCTCTCTACCCCCTTCCTATCTGCAACTTGAATAAAGGGCCACTAGAGCCCAAAAAAATCTTTAAAAAAAAATAATAATTAGCAAATGAAATTAAAAAATGTTTGCAAGTTTGTACATGTGCAGTTTTCAATAATCTGAGTCTAAAAAGTTGTCTGAGCAACCAACATTTTTTACGCTTGATATTTTTGAGAACTTGGTGCTGCAATGCTCAGTCCAGTTTGTAAAGACTACAGTTAGTGACACATCAATGCTGTAAACGCTCAGTGCAGCTGGTGCTGCTACAGTATGTTACAGTTTTGCAGCAACGGCATCCCTGCTGGTGGAGTTTCACACTTGCAGAGACTCTACTGAAGGCTCTCGCCTGTCGCTGTGATGCAGAGAGTGGTTAATGACACTGCAAGGCAAATTAACACCTGGAAACTGCCTGATAAATGTGAGGAACTTGAATTCAGACAGCAGATCGTGAGCTGATTGGACCCAGTCAAGTGAAACTAACTTTAGAAACTGATTGTTTTTGTTGTTACTTGCTGTGCAGGACTCACCGTCCATCTTGTGTTTCAGATTTGATTGTACAAGCCAAGTCCGGCACGGGAAAGACGTGTGTGTTCTGTACCATCGCCCTTGACTCTCTGGTTTTGGAGAATTCAGCTACTCAGGTGAGTGGATTCACTCCATTGGAGCTCAAGAACAGGAGTGAAATGTGGAGAGAAATGTACCTTTCCCCTGTTTTTGATCTCAGGGATCGTCTTAATTTATTGGAAAAAGTAAATAACTTTCATGTATCTTTAAGCAAGTGCACTCCAATACTCTATTTTTGCTAACAGCAGATGTTCATACGTGATGATCACTTTGGTTTTGTTGGTCTTAATCTCATGTGTTTAAGCTGCTTACTGTCAAAAGTATCAATGGAAAAGAATGTTTTTTTTTATTATAGATGAAGCAGAGGAACAGCTGGTGTGATTGAGGCTGCACCACTTTATTGCACTGTGATCTTATTATCTGTGGGTTGATCCGTGTTGGGAATTGTCCAGCAGCTGCTTATTTTTAATCGGTTCCCAGCAAGTGACCATTGACACCAAACAACAAGCTTTTTCCTCTCTCGCAGGTTCTTGTTTTGGCTCCCACACGTGAAATAGCCGTGCAGATCCACTCAGTGGTGATGGCCATCGGCTGTGCCATGGAGGGTCTGGAGTGCCACGTGTTCATCGGGGGCAGACCAGTGAGTCAAGACAAATTCCACCTGAAGAAGTGCCACATAGCTGTGGGCTCACCAGGTAAGAGGCCGGATGGATAGCGGTAGTCGGATACTCGATGTTGTCATTTTGCTGCTGATAATGTTCGTTAACAATGTTCTGTACTTAGGTCGCATCAAGCAGCTGATTGAGCTGGGCATGTTGTCCACCGCCAGCATCAGACTGTTTGTCCTGGACGAGGCAGACAAACTGCTGGAGGAGGGCAGTTTTCAGGACCAGATCAAGTAAGTGGGGCACAGCTTCTATTGTCATACACCATTATGTAATACGTCATGTTATAGCAGAAGGCTTCTGTAGCAAGCACGCATTTTCATTCAGACATTTATAAAGACTCCTTGTAAGCTAAAATTGATCCATGTTTCTATTCTTCCTCAGCTGGATCTTTTCCTCTCTGCCTGTCAACAAACAGATGCTTGCCCTCTCTGCCACCTACCCAGAAAGCCTTGCTCAACACCTCACGCGCTACATGAACGAGCCCACTTTTGTTAGACTCAATCCAAGCGACATGGGCCTGAAAGGTAGCTCGTCTTTTCATACTCTGGAAGCTGAGCAGGAAAAACAAACTTATTTAGACAGTTATAGCACTTGTCTGACACTTCCACAGTAATACAGGCCTGGATAGTTCATGGCAGGAAGTTCTTGAGTATGTGAGATGGTTGATGTTGGCCAGACTGAAGCACTGATGTTGAAAACACACTTCTCTGTATGAGGATCGTGTTTAGATATTTTTTAAATAATAATGGGACATTTGGACATGAGGGGAATGTACCACAACATGCTGCTATTCACAGCAACACTGTGAAGAGGGAGTCCATGCAGGGAGTCATTATGGCTCCGGTTCAGTTCCATGGACGAAATGTTATTGTCTGACTTCACAGGCTCAAGTGGTGCGATAATTCCTCACTCCATCGTGGCAGCAGAGTGAGGGTTCATAACCTAATGGCAGTCACTTCTACATTCTGTCTCAACGTGTTTACATCAATTTCATATTAAATGGACATCTTGTGGGAAAAAGATTTTTACACAAGATTTTTGTTTCTAAAGTGACAACAAATTAAAAGCTTGGACATTGACACAAACCTGTCAGCTTGTTTTGTGCACACTAGATATATAAACAATTGTCTGCCAGTGAGTAATTTAAATCTGCAGGTATTGTGGCATAACCCAATTTCCCCACACAGGAAGTTGGCAGCATAAAACTAACGCCATTTCAGAGCTGCAAAGATGTGCTTGAAGTTGGTAGTCTGTCCCTGGGGAATAAGATATGTTTTAGACTTTTCTTTAGTAAAAGGAAAAAGAGAAAATCTGTTTCCTTTAAGTCCATGTAGATCATGAGAGCGGTTTAAGTTCAGGTGAGGTTTCGCTAAGTCAGCTGTTCTGAGTTGTGTTTCAGTTTAATTCTTGTAAATGGTTTGTTTATGTTTCACTTGTAATTGCACAACTTTTTCAGACCGCTCTCTTAATTTGTTCACGGTTCTGTTCATGTGTCGTCTACATAAAAAGTGAACGCGCAGTCAGAATCTCTGTTCGTATTTTCTCTCACGGCTTAACGAATGCCTGATAAGTCATTTTGTTAAAGGTTCATTTTTATTGCAATGGAGCACAAAATAAGTAAGTCCCTTACTCTAAAAATGTCAATTAAAATTATGGGTAACAAGAAATACTGACTTGATTTTTCCCTCACAAAGTCTAATGTGAAATAAATGACGTGCACCTTATCTGTTTGCACTGATAGGTCTGAAGCAGTATTACAAGCTGGTGCATTCCCATCCACTCCCTCACAAGGTCTTTGAGGAGAAGGTGCAGCATTTACTCGAGCTGTTCAGTAAAATCCCCTTCAATCAAGCCTTGGTTTTTTCCAACCTGCACACAAGGTAACAACGGCTTTAATGTTTACCCTCGTCTTCACAGCAGCTGATTGCTTTTATTCCCAAGAGACAAAAACACTGTACGTCAGATTTGAAATCTGTTGTTTATTTCTGAAATGTATTCTTGTTGGATTTCTTTCACAGAGCTCAGCACCTGGCAGACATCCTGTCCTCCAAAGGCTTACCCTCTGTTTGTATATCAGGTGACGTGGTAACAATGCTTTTCTGTAATCTGTAGCAATAAATCAGTTCAGCAACAGAATGTCAAACATTCAACGGTTATCAGAAATTGAATTTAAAATTTCAATACATACTTATAATTCTCTATTCGCTGCTTTTGGACTCGAGTCATTTATTATTTCTGACACCCTATAAACTTATTCCATAAACTTATTAAAGAAATGGTGCTGTATTTTACTTGCAGCTGGAGATTGTGACGAGAAGTTAAGGGCTATAACAGATGTAAGCTGCTAGAAAACAGCCTTTTAGCACAAGCATGGACAACCTTGAGGAAATGGCTTTTTTTTTCGCCATCCAAACTTAAGACTCGCATCCTTGATGTGTTTACAGCTCGGATAAAAATGTGAATAATGCACATCATATGCATTTTCCTAAATATGAATGTTGGAGTTATAAATGAGTAAAAACTCAAATGATACATGCAGTATTTCAGAGTTGCTCACAGCTGATGAGGTGAAACTTACTGAGGCAGTGTGTGTGTGTGTGCAGGTGGCCTGAGTCAGGATCAGAGACTGGAGGCGATGTCAAAACTGAAGCAGTACCAGTGCAGGGTTCTCATCTCCACTGACCTGGTGAGACATCTTCCGTTGCAACTCATCCCATGTGTCATGTCTCGCTTGCATCCTCTGTTTACTGTGAACCAACAAGACCAACCTCTGCAAATTAATATTTTCCCCCTTCGGTTTTTTTTTTTTCCCCCAATCCGCAACAGACTTCCAGGGGTATCGATGCAGAGAAAGTCAACCTAGTGATAAATCTGGACGTGCCGCAAGACTGGGAAACCTATATGCACAGGATTGGACGGGCCGGACGTTTCGGTAAGTCCCAAGCAGATGGAGGTATTTAGCTTTTTCCTCATCACTCAGTCTGGCATCACAGGTGGCTGATGACCTTGCAGCATGAGAGACTGTTTGTAGAGAAGCTGCATCATCCTCTATTTGAGATCAACATGTTTTCTGGTAACAAAAGTAGATTAAGAACAATAATTTCCTACCATCTTTTTTTATTTTGCTCCATTAACTCCTGGTGTTATTACTCCCTAATCTGCTGCTGAATGGTGTTTGACCAAAGATGATTGCTTGGTTCTTCTTGACTGCATTAATCTTAATTTTGAAGATTAGCCCTGATCTCTGAAGATTTAGCCGGTTTGAAACACCTGGCAAGGTCGACAGGCACCGAGTCATCTGCATTTCATTGTGATTATCTTGACGTAAGGCGTGTGCTGTGGCGTTTATTGAAAATTAGCTTTCATGCAGGCACACCTGCCATCCCATGATACATAATTATTACACCCTCATTTAGTCCTTTCCTGTCATCATATGGGTCCTTGTCACAATTGTTTGTAGGCACTCAGGGGTTGGCTGTGACCTACTGTTGCCATGGTGAGGAAGAGAACAAGATGATGGCCATCGCTCAGAAGTGTGGCCTCAATTTGTCTGCTCTGCCTTGTGAGTGTACATCCGTAACATTCTTCACATATTTTCAACCTTTTATTGTTAACTAAGAAATGTAAGTCTGGTGTTTTCCTGTCTTTTGTAGCCACCTTACAGCCTAGCCTGATGGATGAGCCATGTGACTGGGATGTCTGCACAGAGGCCTCGACTCCAGCCTCTGTATCCCAGCTGTTGTCCAGAACCGAAAAGAAGCATGCAAAGACCAGAGTCCCTGTGTCTCATCCCAAAGTGGAGCAGGCTGCAAAGCACAAAAGTCAAAGGAAGCCAGAAAAACCCTGCCCTGGACCTGAGAAAGGACTACACACTGAAGAAAATGTAAGGCATACACCTGCCAAAGGAGAACACGTAGCGCTGCAGAAGCCAACTCGAAAAGAGCTGCAAGATGCCCTGCCAAAGATTCCTCCTCTCAGCTCGTTCAAGAAATGTGCGCCAAGGTTTATGAGCTTTGGCGAAGCAGAGCGAGACTTCCAGGCGTTCATGACCACAGGGTTAGGGAGGTCGGTGGAGATCATCCGGGAGTTCAGGGGCAAAGAAGATGGTGAAAATCACAGAGAATCTGTCATACTTCATGAAGACGAAGAGGAAAATGTAACACAAACTTGTGATTGGTTCAAATCTAACTCTTCACCTCAGAGGTCAGCCTGTGGTTCCTCTGGTTCCCTCTCCGATATGGAAGAAGATGCGACTTTGGGAGGCTCAGATCAGACTAAGGTAGTTGAAAAGGAGGCTATCACTAAACTTCAGACTGAAACCACAACCACAGTGCAGAACCCCCCTGCACCCACTACATATGACCAGGATTCCTCTTCAACAAGTGACAGAGGTTTGTTTCACTCTGAGAGCAGTGAATCGGTGGCAAGCACTGAAGCAAGCGGGCAAACCAATCAGACAGCTCCAGCGAAGACTTACAGAGATGAATCAAAAAAGATGAAAAAGAATAAAAAGCTCTCAAAGAAGATGAAACACGATCCAAAGATAGAAAGGGATGAAGAAGGCTGCATGGACACAGAGGACGAGTGTAGCTCTGAGGCGTACTGGAGAGCCTGCTACAGAGCCTGGGACGATTATTACACTTCTATGTCGCACTTTCAAGGGCAAGGATACCAAGGCTATTATGATTTAGCTCACAACTGGATGGCAGCTTATCGCATGAATGCAGTCTACATGCAGGAACTTCTGAAACACTGACCCATCTGTGATGTTAATCAACATTTCATATCATGCGTGTACTGTCGTCTTGGGAGTCAAACACATTTGCAATGGAGTCTTTGAATTTTTCAGTTTATTCATTTGATCTATTCTATCAGTTTTGTAATAAATGACATGAACTGCACAGAGATTGTTTTAAAGGCCTTTTTTGTTTGCCACAAATATGATGGTTTTGAGTTTTATTTTACAGGAAAAAAAAGGTTGAAATGTTATCTTTTCTTTTTCTTAAAGTTTGTTGTGCCTGATGAATTGTAGTTTTATGTTTTGTTTTGTGGTTCTGAGCATTTACTTGTAACCTCAAGTCTGTCCACGTTCACAGACAAGGATGAAAGTGCATATTCTGCATGCAGTGTCTTCAGTAGGACACGCCAAGGTCAAACTTCTAATTATTGGATAATAAACCTGCTTACCTACTCGCCCAGCCAGTGCTGGGTTACAGCTAGCAAAAAAAGCCCTGGCTAGTACTTCAACAACACTCAAGCTTATTTTGCCTTCGTTACGATCGCTTTTATAGGTTTGAATCATCATTTCACTTGAAAAGGCTTCATGAGAGATTTTTGCAGTTTATGGAACAAAATTCATCATAACCTGATTATATGTGCATGGTTACAACATTTTTATATTAAACTGCTCAATCCTAACCTCTAAACAGTATTTATGGGTTTACGTTTGAGGCTCTCAGGTTTGATGCAAAATTAAAATGTTCCCATGCAGTAAGACGTTGCCCAGGGCTACCTTGGCTGCTGATGACCTCCATCTGCTCCGTGGACACAGCGGTGCTGCTGGCGTTAGTGGGCAACCTGCAGCTGCATCCAGATGTGCACATTTGGCATTGAACACTCCCAAGCCATTGCATGCCCTTTTTAGAGCCATGACCTGCACTACAGGAAGCATGACGATGATCCTTTAATATTCAGATCAGTTTGTGCAGGTATGGCGGTTGCTCGGTAGATCTTGGTGGTGGAGTTGGAGCAAGACGAATTCTTCCTTCTGTGTGGACTCCAGCAGGCTGCTGCCTCCCTACTGGATATTGTGCTTGGCTGCTGTGGCAGATTCTTCCTATGTGGCTGCATGAGAAATCTACACATGGAGGGGAAGCTGGACCAAGCATGAATCTCTGGGTTTCACTCCCTTTGTTATTTATGTCATCACATGGCAGGACAGGCTGGGTATGCCAGTTCACACCCAAAACTACAACACAAGAAACAAACCAGTGTATGCTGTTACTACAGAGACCCTAAAGGTTCAGTGCTTTGATGAGAACATTTAGGTTACCACAAAGACTGCACTTCTGGAATTGAAAATACCCCCCAAGGCTTAATATTTACAAGCCACTATCTTGTGTTGACACACTTAGACACACAGAGGGATTTACAGGCAAAGAAGAGAGTCAGCAGACTGCATTTTGTGGCAGATATAGATGTTTTATCAGGCGTTTCACAGTTGGGACACAAGACAAGGTCATAAATAATATCCAACACCTGACAAAATACGCACAGCAGTAGTCTCAACGACGACAGGTGGCATAGGAGGGCAAAGCAAAGAGTGAGAGGAAAAGTGAGTGAGTGCAAAGAGAGGACAATCAAAGGAGAGTACATAACAGAGAGAGACAAACACAACTACAGACCTGTTTTTGTTGTCTGAAATAAAAAAGCAGTCTTATAACACTGAGCGGAATATATGCTTACATTATATTTCAAACTGTCATTTGAAATTGCAGCTGAAACAACCTGTTGTGAAACAGGGAAGCAAGAAATTAATCACTGTCCTTTGTAACGAAATACAGGTAGCCTCAAGTCTGCTGTCGCCTCTGTCATATCACAGTAGAATCTAACTTCATACTTGATGCTGTGAAGTAACCTCACTCTTACAAATACACTGAGAAAGCGTTTACTGCCCGTGCTTGTCTTCTTTTTTTCTCCATATAAATTTGCGCACGGTTTGACTAAACACTGATACTGGATGTAGGCAGCTGTCACCATGTAGAGTACTGAGTTACCAACAATAGTACTAGGTCACTACTTGGAATACCAGCGGTAAACACATCCTGTCCCAACTCTGTGGACTAGTCTCGGGATTCTTTGGGCTGGTACTAACCTCAGGATCAGCAAAAGCTGAAATACAAGAAAGAAGTCCAACAGACTTAGTTTCATGAATTGATGCACTGGTATGTTGCTAAAAGATTGTGTGTGTGTGTGTTATAGTGTGTGTGTGTGTGTGTGTGTGTGTGTGTGTGTGTGTGTGTATACATACCACATGTTTATATATCCACCAACTGCATGTGCTTCTAGTTTAACACTTGTTAGAAATAGTCTGATTTTGCATTAAGAAACATCAACTACACCTGGGCAAACATAATAATTATATGAGAACTGTCCAGTGCTGATTTGAAATTGCAGACAGTAGGTCACCTGCAGCCATGTGTGCATGCTCTAGATCACTTTCATGTTTTTTCACTGTGCAGAGCATAATTGGATGGTATGTTTGCTACCACTCGGCCTTCTCCTCCCTGTTTTGGTGCGGCCTCATCAACCTAAAGTAAGACCTAACTGTCTCCAAGGCTCCTTAACTGGAAATGAAATTCAAGAGGAAAAAGCTTTAAAAGATTTGCAGCAGTTTTTGCCAAAATGCCCACAGTTCATCAGTAGTTACAAAAGCTGACTTCAGTTAGAAGTTATTGTGAACCTATGTATCAGGGGAACGGACAGAACAGCATGCTTTGCTGACAGAGATCTGTGGATGGTTCATCCGGTGTCCTCCATGTCTCTGCGGTCACCTTGACAACTGACATCCCTGCTTTAAAGTCTCCAGAAGATAAAAGTATATATTAAAAAAAATCATTTGAAACACCGAGGAGGACAAAAAGTACAAACACCAAGTTTTCTTACCACACAGATACTCAACAACTCTTAAAAAAATGCTTGCTGAGTTTGAGGGATTAAAAACGTTGACAGCTTTAAAGACTAGTGAAAGCATACTGTTGTTTACACAGAAGGAAGGGATACAACAGGACAACAACAAGAGAGAAGGATGTAGAGAGGCGAATCAAGAAGAGTGAGAACGAGAGGACAGCTTCACTGGTTCTGCCAAACGATGGTCAAATATTACAAAATATTCTATTAACAATATTCACAAAGATCACAGGCTCAGGGCAGATTTGTGTCTGAAATTCTCAGCAAACGTCTTGTGCTTATAATTCTGGATGTTAAGGTCAAAATGAAAGCTTTCGTTTTGGTTTCTTTGTTGATGAAATTGGATATTTTGAGGTCAGTGAGGCTGTAAAAGCCAAAAAAAAGGGGGAAAGAGTAGGGAGAAATTCGAGATAAAACAAAAGCATATATAACGTATATATATATACTGTATATATACATATATGCTTTCTACTACAGTATAACAGGCACATACTTTGTGAGAGCTTTTAAGCTGAGAATTTTGGACAGAAATATGTGCAATGAACCTTTCGGAGTGGCAGCTAGTCAATTATACCATATATTGAGCCATAGCGACTTCCAGAAGATTTGAAACACACGTTATCAATCAACTGACAGACACACACACACACACACACACACACACACACACACACACACACACACACACACACACACACACACACACACACACACACACACACACACACACACACACACACACACACACACACCTACTTTCAGAAACAGAATAATTCCTCTATCTAGCAAAAATTCACATACACTCATTCACAAATACAAAATTCATTTGTAATGCCATCACAGAGACACCTACCGCATTTAATATTTTTGAAGAATTTATACTCAAGTGGAATATTATTAGATCTGTGGTGTATAAGAGGACCAAAAGGACACAAAATAAAGGGTCAGGATGAAAATTGAGGGGGAAACACATTAGAATGGTGTTTTCTTTCTTTCCCTTTGAGGTTTTTCAATATTCCCTTATATCTCCTGCTAGAAATAAAAAATGAAACTGAAGCATAACTCATACAAAAAGGTGCTTTGTGCACAGTGACACATGAACTCACCTCTGACACTCAGAAGCACACATTTACTCAATCACTTCCTTGTCTTAAAAGACATCCCATCTATCTTGCCCACTCTTTCACTCACACGCACACATGGGCCAACCACTAACATGAAGACACTGTGTCTAAAAGCCATCCTCCTGTGCAGGGGAGTCTGTGCTGTTACAGTACATGACCAGTAGAGGGCAGGCTCCACCAGGGCCACACCGAGACTCTGAATGCGCTCTTCTCCATCAGTCCTCCTCTGTCCCTCAGTCTGTTTCAGTGAGTCTTCACCTGTCTGTCTGTGTGATGCGCCTGCACTCCAGTCTTCAAAGTGCGGACACCTTCACAACGTTTTGGTGAGTGGGGCCAGCAGGCAGATGAGCATCGCCCTCAGGAGTTGTCACTGGCGGTGTGGGAATGCTGATGATTGCTGTGGTAATCTGGCTGCTCTGGCAGTTCAGAGGTGCTGGCTCATCTACGCGCATGTTCAGACTGGAACGGCTGCAGGAAAAATGGGAAGAAAAGGAAAAATAACATGGATTAGGATAATCCTAGCGAAAATATTTTGCTAAAAGGGGAATAGCGCTTCAGGGGAATGAGCTATGTCCCGGACCAGCTGTGGTTGAGGAAAAGTTAATAATAACTTCTGTCTGCCCAGCTTTTTATTTCATGAAATGTTTCCAGTCTTTTTTTAGCAAAAAGATAAAAAGCAAGAAGAAAAAATATTGGCTGGGGGGAAAAAGTGCTGTGTGTAGTAAAAGTAATTTTTAGTGACATTGCAGAAATCTATCTGTCTACCGGGTTTGAAAATGACACTGAAGAACCGAAATACAAAAAAGAACAACGGCCCAAACCCATGTGTTTTAGTATCTCATCCCCATAATTGTTCTCCATTGTTCTTGTAGTTTGTTGGGCTGGTCTGCCCCCTCCTTTTCGCTTCAGTACATGTTTACAGGCCAGAGCTTCAGGAGCTGCATGCTGACCGTGCGTTCCCACCCTCTGATCATCCCACTGCTGCTTCCACCTGTCTGTATAGATGTCTCTGTTGGATACCCACTGACATGCTGACCTGCAGTCACACCCTCTGACCACCTCAGTGTCTGCTGTCTAAATCTGTTTGTATAGTCGTCTCTGTAGAGCACCAACTAACCATGTATCAGTCATATGTACATAAAACTCTTAGTTCTCCAGCAAGTATATAAAGGCTACTAATACAACTTGACTTATGTACAGAGGTGTCAAGTAACGAAGTACAAATACTTCGTTACCCTACTTAAGTAGAAATTTTGGTTATCTATACTTCACTGGAATAATTATTTTTCAGACGACTTTTTACTTTTACTCCTTACATTTTCGCGCAATTATCTGTACTTTTTACTCCTTACATTTTAAAAACAGCCTCGTTACTCTATTTCATTTTGGCCTTTAAAAGAAAACTATCCAGTTAAATTGCGAGTGAATTTGGTGTCAATTTGTGGCACAATGAATGATGTTCTTGTCCAGTTTTGTTCTTACATCCGTTGCCCTCAGATTCCTGCCACTAAACTTGGATGTACATTCCAATAAAGGTTAGGATAAATGATAACATGCCTCTGAAGTTTGACTTTTTGCACCATTACAATACTTATAGGCAACTAGTCATCATATCTTCTGCTCTCTGAAACACATGTTGATGCTCAATAGTACACATATATGCTTCTTTAATATATTTGCATTATACTAAGATACATTCATTTTCAGTGGCTTTTGTCCTTAATGGCTTTTTTCCCCCTTACATTACTTTTACTTTTATACTTTAAGTAGTTTTGAAACCAGTACTTTTATACTTTTACTTGAGTAAAAAACTGGAGTTGATACTTCAACTTCTACAGGAGTATTTTTAAACTCTAGTATCTATACTTCTACCTGAGTAATGAATGTGAATACTTTTGACACCTCTGCTTATGTACCACTCATAATATATCTGTGTCTCTCCTCTCTCTGCTATTCATTATTTCTTTCTGATCTCCATTTTCCTGCTCTGCCCAGCAGGAGGATCCCCCCTTATGAATCAGGTCTTGCAAAAGGTTTCTTCCCTCCTAAAGGGTTTTTCCTTGCCACTGTTTGGCTTAAGGTTTGTCTCCCACTAGGGGAGTTTTTACCTGCTATTGTTTATGTAATAATTGCTGGGGGGTCATGTTGTGGGTCTCTGGAAAGCGCCTAGAGACAATTTGTGTTGTAATAGACGCTATATATTGTTGTGGTAAATGCTGCATGACACGGAGTAACATTTGGAGACATTACGGTAGAGCACACCTTATGGTGAGTGTTCCCCACTACGGTACAGGTATGCCGCTGGTTTGATGCCGAAACATAAGTCTTAAAACTCTAAAAAATGTTTTGACATGGGTTTTTTGGACCAAACTAAATGTAACAGCTGCATAATCATTTAAAATGCATTCGTTAGATATTCAGAGAACTACCTCTGTTGGGATACTGATGTTAATTTATTTATTGTATCTGTGTGTGATATCCTATTTTATGTGGAGTTGCACTAATTCTAAGGATTTTGAAAAGTGAACAGTGTCAAGCAGTGCTTTTGTAAACCCTATAAAACCTTTTTGTTTATGCTCAGATATTACCTAAATATCCCTAGGTGATATTTCATTAGACAATTCAAAAACTTAGAAAAAAACCCATATATTTTAGTTTTTACTTATTGACAAAATTATTCGATGTTAACCGTGGATTAAGTGTAAAAATCAAGGTAAACCACTCATTGAGGATGACCTCTTTTTTTCAGCAAGAATTGCAACTACACATTTCTAATATAATTTGTATAATGTATAATATAATTTTAACTCATTCATAAGGAAGAGCCTCACTTTGGGATCTTGTCCGATTTTGACAGATGAACTGCTCACTTAATAAATCTGCAGTCATTGTTTCACTGTTCATGGCGAGCCGTCTTGGCCAAAACTGCTAGCAGTTTTCCTTTTCTCACTTAATTTTGGTCTTATCTGTCAACAAACTATTATACCAGCAACCTTTGGATTTGCTCATGTGATCGTTAGCAAATTAAAAACTGAAAGGAAAAATAATTTTGAACACAGTGGCTGTCTACGACTCGTCTGGTGATGAACTCCTGAACAAAAGCTTTAAACCGATGTGAAACAGTTTGTAATTTGCTTGGAAATACCTCTGGGTTAATTTGTTAACCTCACACACTATCATACCTTGTTCTCGGAGTGGTCTTTGCCGCTTGAATACACCTGGGGAGGATAGACTTGGTATATATATAAGCTGACTGCATCGCAAAAGCTCAAACTCTATCTAAATGGACTTCTTGAAATACAGAGGGCACCAAACGTCACCTGTTTCAAAACCAAATCCAATACTCCAAATGTGTAATATTGGACCCCGTCCCCCAAAATGTACAAAACTGCCCTGTAATTGATTTAAGTTTTTAATGGTCCTTACTGTTCTGAAGCACAACATAAGGTTTCCTAACCTGATGTCTCATTTGGTGCAAAATACAAATTCTCAGAATCACACTTCATTAATGTTATGAGGACTATCTGAGGGTAAAGAGGCCACCTGCTAGTTACATGGATGGTAATTAGGCTAATGATATAGGATGAGAGACTCGTTAATACCTGGCTGTTAGCCCACATGGTGAATCTGGTTAGAACACACACAGAGATGTTCCATAATTGATCGTGAAAAAAAAGAAGCTCATAATGCATTCTGGATGCCTTTGCCCTCTTCTTAGAAATGCTGATCGTACCTGGTGCTGAGGGGCTGAATATGGATGGTGCTGAGCTCCTGCAAGCCTTGGTGTGTGTGTGTGTGCGTCAAAGGCTTCATGTGTGCGGGGGCACTGGCATTCGGTAAAGGGGTGTTGTGCTTCTTGTTTCGGCGGCTGCAGCACGTCCCTGTTACACCATCTTGGCTGGAGAGGGAGGGGCTTTGAGACGGGTAATTCTGCAGCCCCGATTCAAGGTAGCTCTGCTGGTAGTACTGCTCATCCACAAACTCATGGTTCTACAAAGCAAACAGAGGAAGACAGTCACATTTAAATGCTTGGATTCATTATATTTTTGACCATTTTGTGTGCATGGATTGGTTTTCTGCTTCACTGCCTGGGTCAACAGCTCTTCTCAGAGCGTGTTACTACTCGTTTTTTTAAATGTGAATAGCTGTGCTGCACTGTTGAACTGAACTGATTAATATGTTATTAATCCCTGAAGAGAAATTACAGAGTTGCAGAAGTGCCATGTCTTGGTGGAAAATGCACATTTTTGATATTTATGCTGTGTCCACACTGCTGCTTCAAGCTCATCCCATTTGCCAGTGATCTCACATTCCCCATGGCAATTGAGGAAATAAATTGTTTAAATTCCCTCGTCTATGTTCTATGTTTTGCTCCTGATCTACACCCTCATCATCTTCAACTGATCGTGGTTTGGGATCTCAGTCCAGACAGCAATTGAATTCTGAGAACCTAAACAGTTCTAGCACCATTTAACATTTAACATATTATCATGAGAAACAATGACAGTGAGAATATTTTTTATATGTATATATATACAGTATATATATATATATATATATATATATATATATATATATATATATATATATATATATATATATATACATATATACATTTAACATTTAACATATTATCATGAGAAACAATGACAGTGAGAATATTTTTTATATGTATATATATATATATATATATATATATATATATATATATATATATATATACATACATACATACATATAAAAAATATTCTCATTGTCATTGTTTCTCATGATAATATGTTAAATGTTAAATGGTGTGTATATATATATATATATATATATATATATATATATATATATATATATATATATATATATATATATACATACATACATATAGAAAATATTCTCACTGTCATTGTTTCTCATGATAATATGTTAAATGGTGCTAGAACTGCCATGAGAAATTAATTTAGGAGCATAGCATCCAAATGAGCTGTAATAGAAAAAGCTCAATAAAAAGGCATGAAGAAACACGAAATGTGAGCAGAGTTTCTGCAACAAGCTGCCACAAAAGCAGAACACAATGAAGAGAATCACCATCTATCTGGGCAATCCTATCAGATTGCTCAAGAAAGCCAAAAAGAGTGCAAACGGGACACTGACAGATTAATTCATGTTAATGTCTGATTTACATTAATGTCCTAACATCTATTGAATAAACCCCAAAAACCATATCTTCAGTCTCAAAGATCTGCAAGGAGAACCATGACAGCTTGGATGCATGTCCAGCGGTTCATGCTGGATTCTTCCGAGACTGTGCTCTTTGACAGGTATTTACGAGCATCTAGTTAGGGGGATATACTGTACTGCACAACAAGCTGTAAGTTACTGAGTACAGAACTCTCTAAAATGCCAGCTCTTTTCAACTACTCCACAAATTCGAGGTTGACCCTGATATTAAATGGCAATTTTAAAACCTACACAACTAAGTTTCTGTGTTAATCCGTAACAAACAAAGGTTATATCAGATATTTGCATGCAATGTGTGTGTTCTCACTGTGGTTTTCTCCAGACAGTGCAGCAGGTGGTGGTGCTGGCTCTCTAAAAGAGATGTAGACTTGCTTAGGCGTTGCTCTTCCTCAGTGGAGCCCTGAAAGAGACACACACACACAGACACAAACACGTGCACAAAATGTTACACATTCTCTTCAAGAAGACACTTATGTGATGTGCAAGGTGTGCTGCCAACTGCTGTCTCAGTACCTGATCTGAAAGGTTCATCTTGTATGGAAGTTGCTTGAGTGGGAGAAGGAGACAAAAGGAGAACAGACAGGTAGAGTTTTACTCGTGTTCATAGTTCAGCGCTGACAACAGTCAGCTGTCAGCATTGCAGTTATGGAGTCAGACACAGGGAACATTAACTATTTGACCCTGAGAAGATTCTTTGTTTCAGTGCAGCTGGTGAGCTGATCTAGCCAAAAAGGGGACTTGTAACCCAGATAGCTCTTAATGGCTATTTAATATATGCAGTGAGAAATTGAAAAATTTCCATTGTGACATTTTACCTACTTGGACGTTGTTGCAAAAGCCTGCTGTAGGCGAGTCACTAATGACTTGTTTTCAGTATTTCTTGCCCCTTTGCCCTTTCCCACCCTGAGGAACAGCTATAGGTCGAATGAAGTATTTTCTTTATGTAGGAAAGAAAAATAATGTCATTAGAAGCCTTTCAGAAGCCTTCTGTCATAATGGGTTAATATATACGTTGCAATTTTTCTAAAAGCCTAAAGTTTTCAGAAAAGTTAGAAACAAGAGAACAGTGATTATTTAGCATTTTTACTTTGCAAAAACATTCAGCAAAATATTTTTTAGAGTGAACCTAGGAAAACGTCTCTTTAGTCGACTTCAGAGTGTCGTCAGTGTTCTTGTCAGATGTACAGCTGTGTTTTGCTTATAACGTTTCAGTGGGTTGCATCAGTCTTCCCCAGCAGAATCAATAGTTGAACTGTTTATAGAAAACTCAAACTAAAAAGGACTGCCAACATCCCGCATGCTCCACAACAGCATGGAGAGACAAGCAAAATGCCATATTTGGAAGATTTATAGGAGCCATTTTCTGTTTGTTAAGGGTTTGGCTGGGGTTGTTAGCAGAGGTTTCTTTGCTGAGTGTACATTCCTTCTCTGATGACTCAGTTTCGGTCTGCTCACCTGCGTTCATGCTGCTTATCTGTATAGTAATTCTGTTGCAGAACATAGGTGTTTAAGGACTGGGGTGACTTCTTTTCCTCTAATGCAAGAGAAGATACATGGTATTCAGATTCACTCATGCAACCGCTTGCCTATATAAGCAGTCTGTCTGGAGGTGGCTGTGGCTCACCACCCAGGTGGCCACCATACTGTAGAGTGGAAACAGCTTGTTCTGCCGGGTGACAAAACACACTGTGTTGCTCTGCATGGTGTTGGGCATATTGCTAGCAAAAAAAAAAGGCCTCCTTACAATTAAACATTTGACAGCAATTAACATTTTATTAAGCTTGCACACACCAAGCAGCCAGAGCATTAAAACAGTCTGCCTAGAGTTGTGTTGGCCCCCCTCGTGCTGCCAAAACAACTAAACTGGTGGAGCATATACTCGTGATCTCTGAGAGAATCTTGGCAATGATCTTTTTTGGGACCTTGTGGGCCGATGCCTGATTTTTCCACATATTTGTGTGTCCGCATCTGAGTCAACCAGAAGTCTATCCAATCCTAAGGGAATCCCCATTATTTTTGATAGGTGTGTGAAACTCCACCTCCCCCTCTAATGCTAAAATCTTAAAATATCTTACATAAATGTTTTACATAACAACTTTGTCCCTCAGTATCCACAGTAAAGGCAATCTGTACTCATGACCCCTTGCTTTCAATTAATAAAATCATAAACACGTCTATAAAAATGTGAGAAAACAATACTACCCTTCTATGTTCACTGTCTCTTTAGGCATTGGTAAAAATGTTTTTCATTATTCAGCCAAAGCTACAGTCTAACTGCTGCCAATCTGATTTTGTCCTCACCACTGCTGCTGAAGAGCAATAAAGTGACAGAGATAGTATGGGAGTGGAGAAGAAGCACTTGTTTTTAGTCTGTGTCAGGCCCTGGGCCAGTGCAGTGCTTGTGAACTGCACAATTTTGGCAAGGCGAGGAACATCCTCGAGTCGTGTTTACATTTCCTGCCTCAAGTCAGCGCAGCTGGGCTCAGAGATGCTCATGTTAATTGTGCTGCTTACTGGTTTAGATAACAGTTAGCCGTTCTGACGGGAAACCTGGGAGAAAGACTACTGACTCGGTTAGAAAAGAGGTCAAGCTTTTCGTGTTGTCAGTTAAAAAAAACTTCCCAAAAAGTATATATATACAGGCCTAACGGTGTTGTGTGGTGCAGGCTATCCCTTAATGTAGTGAAGCATGCATTACTGAGATGAGTCTTACCGTGAGCTCTAGCGCTTCGTTGAACATGCCGTTGCGCTTGCTGTGGAGGAAAGCATTCGAGCTTCCTGTCTTGGATATTCGTATCCTGGCCAAGCGGGCTTTCTGGAAGGACAAGAAAAGCACAGAAATGACCTGTTTAGTGAGCGTCTGCGTCACATTTCATATTGGCACGATTGATTGTCATCCATGATACTGCACTGATTTGAGTTTCATAATGCTTGATATTTTTCTTGTGATTTTATAGACGATATCAAACATGAGCTACTAAGGCATTCGCTCTGATCTCTTGTGATAAATTCGCTCTGATCTCCAGATGTACTTTTGAATGATTTATGGAGACTGCACAATACCGCCGTCCTTGGGTTGAAAATTGGTTTGAGTTGCAGCTTAAAGAGAAGCAGGTAAATTTGGAGTGTCATTCGGCAATCTGTTTAATGTAAAAAAACTGAATTCCGTTTACTCAGGCTATGTTCACAGTTTCAGTCCATGCCTATGTTGCTCATCTCTTTAAGGCCACAATACAATGGCCGGCTTAAATGCAGCGTTTAGCTGTCAGATTGGGACATCGAGGCTTGAGATTACACAAATGTCTGCTGCTTCTGGTGGTTTTGGTTTTTGCAGTGGGGTTCTTACCATCCTGTTAACTTAAATGTGTTGCGTTTGACTTTTTGCTTATTCCTGTGTTGTTATCCATGCACACTTCATCTTCAGAGGCAAATTTCCATATATACACACATGCAAACCATCCATTTTAAAGTATCAGCAGGAGTACCTGCCTCCATGAAAAGTATGGTAATGAATGGTAATTCAAGCTCATTGCCTCGCTTGGGTTTCATTTAAAACATGGTAATGTTTGATGACCTACAGATAGCTTGCACTGTGATTTAGGAAGTTAAAGTGAGGAAGGGAAATTAAACAGGAGTACATGTGAACACACATTCAGAGACAAGCACCAATAGCAACTCCCTTGAAGTTGTTTATTGTCTGTTATTTTCTGGTATCATCTTTTCTCAGTCTTTCTGCTCTCCTTGACAAGTTTTCCTCTCTCTCTTTCTGCCCTTGCATTCTATGTAGATTTGTGCTGCCACAGCATTCCCACAGGACTTTGGAATAACGCTTTTTTATCCTCGGCCAAGAGTGTTGTCTCACCAGGGTCACCACCATGCAAACAGCAGCCCGTGACTATAGCAATGGTTGCCAGGCAGTGCAGAGATAATAGAGGGGATGTTAAGAACACGTCCTGCTAGACCAAATTTACCTTTGGACTTATGTGATAGACTTCCAGGGCCTCTGGGATCAGGGAACTTGTGTTTAAGGTCCGTATGTGCTTTCAGGCATAGCCAGGACATGACACGATGAGCTTGAATTGTTGCTGAAGCATCATCAAAAGCACAAAGGACTTTTATAAGCACTCACATATATACAGATGGTCAGGGGAGGGTTAAATGACCAAACATATTGTGTGTGGGCTGTGCATTCCCACACACCAGCACAAACAACAATACAGATGACATTTAACCATTTGTTTAGCCATGTAAACACAGTGGCAATATAAGTGTCAAAGAATCCTCTCAAATGGGACCTAACTGAATCAGTGGTTTTAAGTCAAAAACAATGTTAACTACCAGAGGACACTCACCCATCTCACATCTGGACAAATAAATGCAATTCAGATAGCAAACCTACCCTGTTTCCTGTATTTGTTTCATATCTGTCGAATGTCGAATGTCCAACAGTTTTTAACACAAACTCAGTAATAATGATGGATTGGTTTCCTACTGTTGAAGCACTACTTTACAGGAGCAAACCCAAGAGCTGTTTTATGTGTTGTCAACATGGCATTTTTGTAAAAACAGATGAGCCAAATTGACCACTTTAAAGTCTGAGCACAACGGCAGAATTGAATCAGTAGAATTTAAGATATCATGGTATGAAGGCTGTGTTCAAATCTACAAATATTCAATCAGGGAAAATGTCAACAAAATACCCGGCGTGTCCTATTTACATCCCTATATGTCACAGTGATTATTTAGATCGGGTGTTTTCAATCAATATCACTGTATTTGTGGCAGATTTTGCGTCTTAAATGGTCCATCCATCCATCCATCCATCCATCCATCCATCCATCCATCCATCCATCCATCCATCCATCCATCCACATCCATCCATCCATCCATCCATCCATCCATCCATCCATCCATCCATCCATCCATCCATCCATCCATCCATCCATCCATCCATCCATCCATCCATCCATCCATCCATCCACCCACCCATCCATCCATCCATCCATCCATCCATCCATCTCCTGGAGTTTATCCCAGTTCTCTTTGGGCAAAACCTTTCTAAACATCAGTCTGTGCTGCACTTTTTGTATTGGTAATAGCATAATTTGTATGCTAACCATAACTATCCAATTTCAATATTCTATATTCTAGACTGACTTTTCAACTTTAATGTGGAGACTATTATGCCCGTTGAATGGATTGTTGCTCTGAAACCTTAGTCCATTGAATGGAAGTTTACTACTCCATCTAGTGTTTCACTCTGGGTAAAGATGTTGTGGTTAAGTGAAAAGATGGAATTTGTGCAAACCCAAAACATAGATTAGAGCTGTGAAAATGTGGGGGAAGTCCTGGCTCAGGGCCATATCGCTCATCATAAAGAACCTTGACTTACTTTATTACTTGAATGGATATAAATCCCAGCTTGACTCATTAATAAATATGGTTCATCCTGATTCTAAATGTTGTGTTGTGATTTTTTTCTATCCTCATCTTTATTCTAAAGCTTAAAGTCTAAAGTCTTCTATTTCTTTCAGTTATTTACCTGTGATTGCTCCAAACACTACAGAAATACAGTTTTACTGTCCTTCAGTAATAAAGTGCGTAAATGTTTTTTTAAGTGCTTTTGTTTTTATTGTATGTAAAACAAATTAAAAAAAAAATGCTTACTTTATTTCCCCCAAGAGGGCCACATCAGTCTGTTTTCAAATTGTGTCATCTAGTGTGCACTAGCTGTGACAACGTACACAACCTTCTATTACAGTTCACGAGCCACAGTGTATTCAGTGGTGCTAAAGAGGAAGCACTAGTGTCCGAACACTTACGTTTTAGTGCTCTCTTATGTGCTGGAACTGACCAACTAATTGCACTGAAAACTGACATTAGCAGCAAGCATCTCCTAGGGGAAATGCTGTTTGCTGCCATGCTTTAGAAAGCTTTGTGCACAGCAACATGTGCGTTCACATGTGTAGGAGGGAAACTAATGTTATACAGTGTCTGCAAGTTTGCAATCAGAGAGAAAACAGTCAGTATTCAAACTGGGTCAGTCACTTATGGATAGATAATGCATTTAACCACCAAGACATGTATACAGTACACGTCTCAATAACCTAAGCCAAGAGAAGAACACAGATACTTGTAGTAAAGTAGAGAAAATTATGATAAAATAATTACAGTTTAAACTTAAATCAATCAACACTGATTAGGCAGTGGCTTTCAAAAGTAATTAAAAAAGGTTATTGTAACACTATTCAGGAAATGATGTCAACACTGACAGAACTAGTCCGGATGTTTCCATACACCTAACCAATTAACTGATAACTGATTTTTGTTTTCCCTCCTTTTGTTTCCCTTTTTCCATTCTGATTACATCTTAGTTTTTCCCATCTCACTGTTGTGGAACCACAATTAAGGATCGATCATTCTTTAAAGCATACAGCTATATGATATTAGCCAGCACAAATTGCTCATCTTAACCCATTTTATTTCTAGATCCAAACTGGCATATCCTCAAATGATTTAAAACAATACATATTTACTCCATTTTGATAAATTATTCCTGCACAGTGAAGATGTTTTGCTAGAAGTTTATCTTTTAGTTCAAAATAAAGGTAAAAAAAGAAAGAGAAATCACAGCACCTTGCATTACAACAATTCAAGTCTGCATGCAAAGGATCTGGCACAGTTAAAAAGTGGAGCAATTGAGCTCTGAGACCAGATTTAGTTTAGCCTCTGGTCTGCCTCCGAACCATACAAGAAAAAGGAGAAGAAGAAGAGACCATCTGATGAGGAGGAGGTACACTGCCACGCCGCCACACACACACACATAAATAACTTTGCTTGGCATCTGCCACTCATCTAAACAGTTGCTTTTATACAGCCTGACAGATCTGCCATAAGGAAATAAGTCAAGTTACTTGCTTTGGGGTGTGTTGCTGTACGATAACACACAGACAAAGTGAAAAAGAGACAGAGATAGAGGGACAAACGACATGAAGGCCATAGAGAAAAGGCAACAGAAACTTGGGAAAAGAGGCTGCTAGAAAATCCGCCCGAGAGGAGGGTATGAAACTCTGGACAATGGCAGAATTGATTTGGAAAAAATCAAGTCCTCTGTCACCCCCGGCCAACAGATATCTGTAAAGACAGCTTAACCTCGGACTAACACCAGTTAGAGAGACAGACATTCTTTAAGCCTGGATTACCTGCACTTTATAGATAAGAACGTCTCTCCCTAGTAGCACTTGAGATGTGATGTGCTCAGGGTCTTTTAGTTTAGGTTTATATATATATATATATATATATATATATATATATATATATATATATATATATATATATATATATATAAAAAGCATTTTATTTTCCTTCTTCTCATTTCCCTTGACATTTACTCTTAATAGTGCATTAGTGAGATTTTAAGTTCCGTGTATGTTTGTCTCCAAATGTTCAATTTTAAATAATGAAAAAAGAAATACGATGATGTGAGCATGGTAGAATTTATATTTTAATTTTGACTGCAGCATCATTTTTGTAGTCAGACTCACTTAGCAAAAAGCTTTTTGATTATAAAAAGAAAGACATATTTTTCTACCAACAGAGAAATAACTGGCAAAACACAAAAATCTAAATCACTTGGTTGGCATAGGAGGCTTCCCTTTCTGGATATTCAGTTTTGTCTTTCAGGTGTTGTGAGGTTCTTGTGTAACTGCTTGCATAAATCTGGACAGTTTTTCTCTGTATGCATGTAAAAATTTGTTTTAGGTTCACTACAGTAACCCCACTTCAGACCAGCAGGATACATTTTGATCATATGGCAGCTTACCATTTAAAAGTTTGTTTTAATTTCTGCCATCTTTATCGCAAGTTAGTTGTTCTTTGTTATTTTCCATTTACATCTTTTAACCTTTCACATGTGTCATTTGTCCTCCTGCCTGAGGACATTATTACCTTTACATACTCTCCTTACGACAAATTAAGTTGCTTCATGTCTTTTCATGGATAAAAACAGGAATAGACTTAATAGACTTTCCTCACTTGGTCTATCAGTGCTCAGCCATACTCCATTTTTATCACAGGGGTGGGGGTGCTGGGTGTGTATGCATCTGTATAGTATGCTGTGTGTATGTGTGTGTTGGTCGTATGAATGAGGGTAGGGTCAAGGGAGATTGTTTCTTTTTATGTATTAATGTAAAGCACTTTGTGTTGCACTCCAGCTGCATGAAAAGTGCTATATAAATAAATAAAGTTGAAGTTGAAGTTTAATGTCTGGGTTCAATTCACTTCAGACCAAAAGCAGTCACAGTTCAGACTATGGGAAGGCAGAGGGAACAAGTGTCTGTGTCTGCTGTTTTTATTCCAACTGCCTGAATGCAACTGGTGGCATCCTCATGCATCTTTCCTCTGTGCAGTGAGATAGATCAGGGGTTGTCTCTCCACTGCTACACAGATGGATGGCTAATTGTAATGGGAGCCCAGCACACAGCTAACAATTAGACCTGAATGAAGATGGATGTGAAAGGGGGGTGGGGGTGGGGATGTGAAAGCAGGAGAGAAACATGTGATGAGGGGGGGAAAAAAGACAGCAGGGAGATTGAGGAGGAGGCTGGGAAATGCTTGGAGACTGATGCCGCACTTCCTCTCCACAATAATTCCTCATTCCTTCTTTCCCAACAGCTCTCCTCTTGTCGTAGCAGTGCTGCCAAGCCATTTTACTCCCAGTTTAACACAACCTTATTCTAAGAAATAGGCTGATGAGGAATGGTTATTCTGTGAAACATAACCAATCACTGGCAATAAATGTTGAACAAATGATGTTTTGCTTTGGTAAATGACCAGTGACACCCACAAGTGGATTGTTTAAATGACAGAGGAGGTCATATGTCATTTAGGTTATTGAGCATTAAAAGACACTACATGTTCTGCAGGGTTAGTAATGGGGTGATGAAGAATATGTCATGCCTGAGTAATTCATGATTCCAGAGGGGCATTAACTATCACAGCTGTCATTAGCAGTTTAAGAGCTGACCATGCAATGATAATGGCTCTATCACACACTCAGGCCACACTATAAGGCACACTTAAACTCCTTAATTTTTCTCAAAAATCGGCAGCACGCCCTATAATCAGGTACACGCCTTATGTATGAATTTTGTTGTGCTTACTGACCTCTAACCAATTTTATCTGGTACACTGCATTCAAAAATCTGTCAAAATGACTGTTCTAAGTGACAAAACTGCTCCACTTGATTGATTGTCAGACCATTCAGCTGACACTGGGACGTTGTATTAAAGTCGGTCCTTGGTTGGATACGGGTTGCACCATCAAACTATAGATAACTATTTATGTAGTGCTGGCAAGCAACCATCATCCAATATCTAGTCAATGTTACCTTACTATGATTAGACGTCAAGCCAACGTTAGGTTTTTTCAAATCTATATCATAATCCAATTAGAATCAAATGTTGGAATACAATGTTGTTCCAACCTCACACTAACTTCAGGTGTCTTCTATAGCTGGCAACGATGAACCAATCAGAGAACAGGATGTAGAACTACGCTTACTTCCTCCAATTTTTATTTGTGGATCTGTGAAAGAATGATTTAAAATGTGAGTGTATTTTTCTGTATTAGTTACAACTGAACAATATTCTGAGTTATTGTGAAAGAGTTGAACTCTTTCACAATACTTACTCAACTGTTTTGATTCGCTATATATATGTTTTATCATGCGCCTAATAACCTGGTGCACCTTATGTATGAAAATAGACCCTTATGGTCCATAAAATACGGTACTGTCTTTATCGTGAGCTAGAGTCTGGTCTGCAATCCAACATTACAAAAAAGAAGACTCAAAGTGATGTAAAATGTCAAAAGGTGAGTTGATGCCAAAAGGCCAGTGCACTCCATCTCAGTTTCTTTGAATTTAGCATCTATAAAAATATATTCTGATTTGAGTCCATGACAGCGCTTGTAAACATTTTGGACATATTATTTAGCAAATGTATTATCAACGTTTACTGCTTTATCAAGCAAATCATTTCTTGATTATTGGGAAACACCAAGTGCAGCTCAGTCACAATTTCTTTCTTTCTTTTTTTTGATGTATGTTTTGTCAATCAACAAAAAGCTGGGCGGTTTACACTGGACTTTTTTAGCAGTGGACTGACCAACTTCTTGTCAATATGACATAATGACTTTGCTTTATAAAAGCTACACAAAGGCTAAAAGTAAGTTTTAGTTAATGAGCATTAAGGAGTATCAAAAGAAACATTTCTAATGCCTTTTCCATTAAACCACAATATGAAATTCAGGACACACTCCACTGGTCTCAATAAAAGAAGCATAAATACCAAGCAACACTTAATCCTGCTGCCTAATTAAAGATGGAGATGACACATATTGGATCTCCTAAATGCTCTAAAATATCACATAGGCAAATCCATTATCATCCAAGGTACTTAGACCTTCATTTGCCATCATAATAACTTGCTTTAAAATCAAACGATCCAGGTGGAATGTTATGATGAAGGCAATGATAAGGCATTTTAGTCATGGTCTTATGGAAGGGATAAAAGCAATCCATTGGATACACTGGTGCTTGAGCAAATTGCTGACCTCACCCCGGGTGAGCAGAAGAGACATTCAAGTGCGTGAAGAGAGTCATTTAATACTAGTTAATGAGAACAGCACTGTCATGCTTCAGTGGTCCGTTGGTGGGCACTTTTAAAGGTGGGCGTCTGGTACTGTGGAGTGTTTGGGACACTGCACCAAACTGCGGCTCGGAGAACACACATGAAGGTGAGACTGATCAAGGTCAAGAATAAACACACAGGAAGCACGGCGGTTGCACACACACATATGCACACACACACACACACACACACACACACACACACACACACACACACACACACACACCCACACATAGAAATGCATGTGTGCAGATGCAGACAAGATTTCTCACTCAGTGGATGCACAGACACAAACAAGCAGACAGACATGCACCTTCCTTCAAGCCAGCACCTCATCTGGGTGATAGCTATTTCAGGAAAGAACACAGCATTAGGACACACACTGCCTCCAACTCTGCCCCTTCTCCACGCCCCCCCTGCCTCCTCAGCACACTCCTTCCCTCTGGCCTTCTTTGACACCACTCCTCTCCTCCCTTTTATCTCCATCATCCTATTTCAACTTGCTCTCCATTAAGATAATTTCCCAAACTTTCCAATCCTCTTTTGGATCATTCATTGTCTCCTCCCCTCCCTGCAGACTTGGCCGTGTTACAAAAGAGATTTGCTCGGCAGACAAGGTTACAGTTAGTTAAGACTGGGCAGCGGTCAGGCCACAGATGTGGGACTTTAAACGGATTTAAAATGCAACCAGAGAACATGTTCCGAGGTGGATGGCATTAAAACAGGGAGGGTGAGATAGAAAGAGGGAGTGGCGGTCATGGATGGAGGTAGATGGGCAGAGATAAGGGGAGAAATGTACAAAATAAGCCAAGGGGGTGAAAAAAGCCTTGGTGGGAAAGGTGTGAATGGCCGTAATGGAATAAGAGGAATGGACTCTGAAAATATGTGTCAGTGTGTTCATCTCTACCATCTCTGAGCAAACACAATACCTCAGGAGAGCAAAACATGTCAGGCTTGCCAGCGATTTCCAGCGCAGTTTTTGTCTGACGTTAACCGGTTTGGCTCCCATACACATCTTAAAATGTTTTTGTTTTTTTAAAGGTGAAATGTTGCACCGTACATCAGAAGGAAGACAGGATGTTTCAACCTTTACACCATTTTAACAACATTTTCATCAGTATCAATGAAATCTGCGCGTCCATGTTTTAAAGAAAAATAAAACTATGAGGAAAGGTTACTGACCTTCATCTCGTTCGCAGTAGAGTTCAGGAATTTGGATAGGGGGTTTGAATAAGATTGGAGTAATGAAAGCATTTACCTGTAGCTCCTGGATTTAAAAGGGAACTTTAGTTTGGGAGAAATATTCAATAACAATATGTTTTTCCTGGACAAACAGAAAATTAGTCAAACCATGGCCATCTCTATCTTTAGGGCAGAGATAGAGCTTGTTATTGTAGTTTCAGATCTTCTGATAGATTGCAAATCGTACTTTTTTTCTGCAAATTTAACATTCATGACCCAAATATACAAAACATCATAGCTGTCTCCTGAGATCTTTGCCTTTGTGGTTTGATCAAATTTGACAGAGAGTGGACGCGCAACCAACTGTCAGGTTTTTCATTCAAATGTTCAAATCTGTTGTGACTTTTTGATCATACCGGTTTTATAAGGTGTTGCTACTGGCTTCATTTACGTTAATAAATCCCTTTCTAAACGCATTTGTTATGGATTGCCAGGTGGTGGAAAATCCCTTTGGCTTATATTTATCCCATCCATTTGGTGTTAATGGAATTATAAATGTAGATAATCCATTTATAAATAATTGCAAGGTTCACCCTCTCCATGGTTTTGCCATAAGGCATGAGGTCCAAGGCAAAGCATTCAATTTTCCAGTAAACTATTCTTCTTATACTTACATTCCTCAGAGGGAAGTGTATTTTCTAAAAGAATGGAAACTTGGCTACAAGCGGCTGAAATTAACATCTTCTGGAGAATGTTTGAGCTGAGACATTGAGACAGGGAAGGGCATGGAGCAAAGCTGCTGCTCCTTCATGTTGAAATGGGTCACCGAGGTGGTTTGGGCATCTCATTAAGATGCTTCCCAAGTGCTCACTTTTGGAGATTTTCCAGGAAGGACCAGCTGGGAGGAGGCTTTGGCACAGAACTTGCTGGAGGAATTACATACTGTATCTGCCATGGGAATGGTCCAAGATTAAACTGGAAAACTTTTTTTTGTCTTTTGCCATGGGAATTTTTGAACATTGCAACCCAAGAGTTGTTACTGTAGTGTACAGCATGAAGAATTAACTTCATTTTCATTTGTTAATTAGTATTTGGTAGACAAAGGCTAAATGAGTGCAATTTTAAATAAAATTGTAAACCTGTAAACATGAACCTAATCTAAAGTTTAATATTCATATATAAAATAGTACATGCAATAACATTGTATTTACATGATTAAATCCCTATTTTTATCCCTGTATTTTATATACAGTATATTAACTATCGGTGTCTGGAGAAGTTTGATCACAAAGAGAAATTAAAGCTACAAGCAGCGATGACCAGGCCCTCGCTCGTGCAATTTCCACCAATAAAGGTCAAGGACTCAAAACGAAGTCCGATGACACCACCCATGACTCTTAATGTGAAACCATTCAAAAGTTATGGCAGAAAATAGGAACTATCAAATATTGACCAATCAGAAGAAGGGGCGGGGCTAATTTGCACCAATTATGGTCAAGGACTCAAAACCATGTCCGATGACACCACCCACGAGTCTTTATGTCAAACCATTCAAAAGTTATAGCAGAAAATATGAACTATAACATATCGACCAATCAGAAGAAGGGGCGGGGCTAATTCAGGCCAATGAAGGTCAAGTACTCAAAACCGAGTCCGATGACACCGCCCACGAGTCTTTATGTCAAACCATTCAAAAGTTATAGCAGAAAATAGGGACTATCAAATATCGACCAATCAGACGAAGGGGCGGGGCTAATTTGCATCAATTATGTTTAAGGACTCAAAACCGAGTTCGATGACACCAGCCACCACGCTTTTTGGCGTCTATCGTCGCCACGGTAACACTTTTGACTGAGAAAAGTAATGCCCATCGTTGCAGGATCGAGACGCACATTTTTATATATAACACACCTGGGTGCACGTTACGGTTCGGGCCGCATTAATGGCCGAAGAAATGGCATAAATTGCGTCAAAATTACACGATTAATTCAAAATGGCCCACTTCCTGTTCGGTTTCGGCCATGGCGCCAAGAGACTTTTCTTTAAGTGGCGACATGATACAGGTGTGTACCGATTTTCATGCATGTACGTCAAACCGTATTGTGGGGCTTGAGGCACGACGTTTTCTAGGGGGCGCTGTTGAGCCATTAGGCCACGCCCATTAATGCAAACCATTAAATATAAATTTTTTCGCCAGGCCTGGGTTGCGTGCAAAATTTGGTGACTTTTGGGGCATGTTTAGGGGGGCAAAAAGGCCCTCATTTCATCGGAAGAAAAACGAGAAAAAAAAAAAGAATTCCTACAGATACAATAGGGCCTTCGCACTCTGTCAGTGCTCGGGCCCTAATTATACCCTATTGTGAACATACAGTGTTCACAGTCACTTTTATTAGGTGTTCAAAAAGTCAAGAAGCCAATAAAGGAATAGTACCATCTGGTGATACAACATACACGGCATGTGAGTACATCCAGAGGTTGATGAGTGCACCAAGCAGAAGTTACATCCAAACTTAAGGATCCCAAGACTGCCCATTTTGAAATACAGTGATTTTTGATAAAGTTCATGAATATTTCTGTTTAGTAACGCTTATAGTTGGTGTAAACTCTACTATGTGTTTAGTAGTCATAGCTGCAGCTACAGGACAAGAATAGAGCAGCTCCTCATCGTAGATATGCTGCTATAGACCTACACTGCAAGGGGACAACAACATGATCCACTGAGCGGTGCCCCCCCTGCCCTTTTTCTCTCTTCTTCTCTTCCTTTTATTCCAGCTCAATTCGGAGTGATTGATTGGAAGTATCTCTTAAGCATAATTGCACTCTATTTTTCTATTTTTCTATGTTGTGCAGGTTTGCCCCCTCCTTTTTCTCTTCTGTACATGTTTACAGGCCAGAGCTTCCAGAGCTGCATGCTCCCCTGCAGTCCCACCATCTGACCTTCCCAGTGTTTACCTCCATCTGTCTAGATGTCTCTGTAGGATGTCTACTGACATCCTGACATGCGGTCTGACCCTCTATCCACCTCAGTGTCTGCTGTCTACATCTGTTTATATATTCATCCCTGTAGTACAGCAACTAAGCATGTATCAGTCATATGTACATAAAACTCTTAGTTCTCCAGCAAGTAGATAATGAATTTGTTTTACATTTTTTTATGGCTCTAGTGGCCCTTTATTCAAGTTACAGACAGGAAGGGGGTAAAGAGAGAGAATGGGGATGACATGCAGCAAAGGTGCGCAGGCTGGGATTCAAACCTGCGACCGCTGCAGGCGGACTGTAGCCTCAGTATATGAGGCGCTTGCTTAACCCACTGTGCCACCGAGCGGCCTGCAAGTAAATAATGATTACTAATATATCTTGCTTTATGTACCACTGATAATTTATCTGTGTATCTCTTCTCTCTGTTCTTCGTCCTCTCTTTCGGCAGGAGGATCCCCCCTTATGAGCCAGGTCCTGCTCAAGGTTTTTCCTCGACACTGTTTGGGTTAATGTTTTTCTCCCACTAGGGGAGTTTTTACCTGCCATTGTTTATGTAATAATTGCTTGGGGGTCATGCTCTGTGTTTCTGGAAAGTGCCTGGGGACAGCCTGTATTGTAATAGACGCTGTATAAATAAAATTCAATTAAACTGAATTCACAAGCCAAACATGAACAAAAGAAAACCAAAGACTGTTAGCTTGCGCAGATTGACATCACCTGGGCTCCTCCCTGGAGCCAGGCCTGGGGCTCAAAGACGAGCACCTGGTGATCGGGTCTTTGCCCATGGGACCCAGCCGGGCTCAGCCCGAAACAGCATCGTGGGTTCGCCTCCCAGTAGGTTCACCACCCGCAGGAAGGAGCATGAGAGGTTGGTGTAATGTAGTCAGGGTAGCAGTCGTGGAAGGGTCGTGGAAGGGTGCCTCGACAACCCAATTCCTGGACGAAGACCCTAGCAATAGGGACATGGAATGTCATCTCGCTGGTGGGGAAGGAGCCAGAGCTTGTGCGGGAGGTTGACAGGTACCGGCTAGAGATAGTCAGGCTCACCTCCACACATAGCTTTGGCTCTGGAACCCAGCTCCTTGAAAGGGGCTGGACCCTCCAAAACTCTGGAGTTGCCCAGGGTGAGAGGCTGAGCTGGTGTGGGTTTGTTTATAGCCCCCCAGCTCAGCCACCATGAGTTGATGTTCACCCGGTGAACGTCAACTCGCTTACTTGCGCCTTTGGGTCAGGGAAAAGTCTCTCACTGTTTTTTGTGCCTACGGACCAAACAGCAGTACAGAGTACCTGGCCTTTTTGGAGTCCCTGGAAAGGGTACTTGATAGTGCTCCAACTGGAAACTCGACTGGCCTGGGAACAACTCGGACCCTCCCCAGAAGAGCTGGAGGAAGTGTGGGGGGTAAGGGAAGTCTTGGCATCTCTGCTTAAGCTGGGCATACACTGTGAAATATTTTAAATCGTTTGATTCAGCCCCATCTCAAACTGCACGACTAGATTGCTGAGTTCAAAAGTTTGCAGCCCTAATGGTCTCACACTGTAGGTCCCGATGCTCTGATGCGACCCGTCTGCTCACACTATATGTTCATAATACTCACGTCGGACTTCTGTGTACTGGAACTGCAACGTCAAAAAAAAGTGGAAGAGGAGGAATCCCGAAGTGGGAGACACCAAAGATGCTCAGCAAAAACAAATGCGCTACCTTAAGCCTGAATTATGGTTCCTTGTTAAATCGACGGCGTAGGGTACGGCGGCGACCCGGGCCATAGGGTGCGGGTCGCCGCCGTACCCTATGCCGTAGGCTCTGCGTTGGTGTAACGCGGAACCATAAATCAGCCATTAGCAATTTGTGCCATTCTGTGTAGCGATAAATGAAAAAAGAACGTCGTGATTGGACAAGGAATTGGCTGGGCGGACGTGGGAAATGCGTTTTTTTTTGCTATTAAAACATGATTTGTAATGTGAACTTGCAACACTTTAAACTACAAATAATAGTTTTTGACGTGACATCAGAGATTGCGCATGCTCTCTGCGAAAGGATGAGGCAAATCGGGTTGTACCATTATTTCAACTGTGCGATACCTTCACGAGGAGCGACCAGGATTTCAAACACGTTTGATTTTCTTGCGAGCACACGATTTGTGATCGGGAGCTCATCGTGAGGTGTTACTCATCGTTACTCGTCGTTACCCCACGTATACTGCACGAAGTACGACCAACGATTGGGTCGAAATCTGGCCCGATCCAAAAAATAGTCGCACAAGTGGAAAATCGGTTCAAAACAAGCCGACAATCGCACAGTGTATGCCCGGCTTTAGTCTGCTGCCCCCATGACCCGGTTCCGGATAAGTGGAAGAAGATGGATGAAATTGAACATTTTGGAAACAGTCACTGTCTGGAGACAAACTTTTGCAAAGGCTGTTGAAGTTTTTCAGCAAGACCTCTGAGGTTGCTGAAACAGGAGTGTCTGTCAAACATATTCAACATTCTGAGGCACTTTCAGATCAGTCTTGGAAGTCAGGTACTACCAGCATGTCTACAAATAAAAAAGAAAACTTTGTGATAGAGAGGAAAAATGGAAATGGAAGTTACAGGCAAGCTTCCTCAGTTTATTGATTTCTTGGTGATCGACCTGTGTGTGGAAGCAGAGCCTACTGAACAGTTCACACTTCAGTTTATACTCTGATTTCAACAGTGGCATTTGAGGATCTGGGACTGAGTAAGTGATCCCTTTGCTCCAGCTCCAGCAGCTTCAAGTAGCCTCACTGATAAGGTGGAGAAGCTGTCCTTTCGGTGGACTCAAAGGTGAGAATCCCCACAAGTTTCTCACAAAAAGTTTGGGTCTTTACTTTTAAACAGAAGTATCTTCTATTTATGTTATTCCTTTTAATGGGTCACTGACCTGTAAACGCTTGACATTGCCTTTTATTGGAAGAAATTTATACATTGACATATATTACACTCCAAAAATGATTTAACCTAGCCTGTCAAACATTAGGACTTAATGGTAAATTTAAAACTCAGCATTTGAAGAAACTCAAAACATAAAAAACGTTTGTTTTTTTTTGGAGGGGGGGAGATAAACTTTCAACTTTCATTGTTAATTACGGTATTTCTCAATATGTTTAACTGTATATAAAACTGGACAACATACACATCCATCTCAAGGATGACCTGAACCCTGTGGAGTCCCCTCCTCTGGAGGAGAGGGATGGTGGCACTTCCTTCTGGGCTGGAAGTCTGTAGGTCCAACCCTCTGAGGCCCGTCTGAAGGAAAATAAAACTGTGTTCACCTGTACTTTCTGCGCCCGCCGCTTGTCTGCTCTCTGGTTCTGGTGATAGATACGGCTAAAGTTGGACACGATGACAGGGACAGGGAGGGCAATTACCAGCACCCCACTCAGAGAGCAGATTGAACCAAAGATCTTCCCTGCAATCGTCTTAGGAACCATGTCTCCATACCTACGAGAGGGAAGAATGAATACATTTAGTAAAACATGTAAATGCACACACCTAACTCTGCTATATCAAACATGCACATTTCCTGTACATTCCTTCTTCTTTTATATACGGTTTTCATCTTCTTCTTAGGCTTTCCTATGCTGCAGATATCCACCAGGATAAAATCTGACCTGCTCACTCTTGTCACAGAATGGCACAGTAATGTCCACTGACTCACTCACTGAGAGCAGATACTATTAACCTTTAGAGACAAAAACGAAGAGGACACTGAATGCCAAGGACATTTCCCAAAAGTCATTTATCCCAATCATGTTTGAAATATTTGCAAGTCAAAAGCATTTTTTTTTCTTGAGCTCAAAGACAGACAACACAATTACAATAACTGTATTACATTCCTTCATCCACCCCAGGAATAAACAACAGTGTGGGTATAAATACTTGTGAGAAGAAACAGAAAACAGAAAATAAAAACAAGCTAAAAGTGTTTTACTGAAGTTGCAAAAGCAATGTTTAATTCTAATGGGGTTCATTTTTTATTTATGGGAAAAAAGAGCAAGCAATTTGTTACCTAAACACGAAATTCAAGTGAATTTATTAGACCTGACCCAAACTATCTTACAACAAAACTGGAAACAGTCTTTAAACAATGAGAGTTTTATATATATATATATATATATATATATATATATATATATATATATATATATATATATATATATATATATATATATATATATATATATATATATATATATATATATATATATATATATATATATATATATATATATATATATATATACATACATACATATACATATATATATATATATATATACATACATACATACATATACATATATAAGTAAATATATAAGGACTGGTTATCTATAAAAACCTGTTATCCAACTTTAAAAAAATGGATTCCTCAGAGTTGGAAATGTCTTTTCCTGTAAAACCATCATTTATTCATTTGATCATTAAAATAAGCTTCAGATTATTCAATTGAATATAGCAGATGCTGAGAAGTATATTGATGTCTTCATATTGCAGCTTTCCATGCATATGCAGATGAATGCGATAATGATTCAGAGAAACACTTGGGTTTCACAAACTGAATGTAAAAGTCACAGGGGCAGAGCCAGAAAGACCGGAGTCTGGTTCACAGGAGTATGCCATTTCTCTGTCTCGTCACATTAACCCCCGCAGAAAGCCAAACCGTGTAAGAAACAGTGAAAACTGAGAGATGTGGTGCTCCCGGTGAGCCGCAGAGGTAATACATCACAGACATGTGGGATTATGGAGAAGTTACAGTGAGCTGCTCTCAAGCATTAATTGAACTCTCAAACCCATGTTCTGTATATTACTTACAAAACACAGGCTTAAATATTAATATTTAGGAAAGCAATGGGTTAGCACTGTCACAGCAAGAAGGTTCCCGGTTCGACTCCCAGGCCCTGGCGGGGTCTTTCTGTGTGGAGTTTGCATGTTCTCCCCGTGCTTGCGTGGGTTCCCTCCAGGTACTCCGGCTTCCTCCCCCAGTCCAAGAACATGCATACTAGATTAACTGATGATTATACATTTTCTGTAGGTGTGAGTGTGATTATGACTGGTTGTTTGTCTCCATATGTGGCCCTGCGATGGACCGGTGACCTGTCGAGGGTGGACCCCTGCCTCTCGCCTGAAAATTAGCTGGGAAAGGCTTCAGCAGACCCCTGTGACTCTGCAAAGCATATAGCGGGTATAGATAATGGATGGATGGATGGAAGATAGCAATGGTTTTTGCATAATAAATGCCATCCAAATGCCAACCACTTCTGCCATCCAAATGCACATACATCACAGAAAAAGTATTGTCACAATACAGTTCCACTTTTTGGCAGTTGTAGAGTAACCTAATTTTAACCCTGGGGTACTTCTGTTATGAGGTATTTCGATTCTTGGCTTATTATTTCTTAAATAAATATCTAAAAAGCAGACCCTGTTACAAAACGTTCAACAACAAGCTCCGGATTTGTCTACCCTCTTGTCAGTATTCTGATTGTAATTTGCTAACAAATTCTCAAGCATTTGGCACTGGTTCCCTGATGCATTGGGTACATGACAGGCTCCTGCAGACTTGGCTGAGAGCAGACCTCATCAATCAGCAAGTTACTTGTGCTGGACTTGAAAGTGGATGCTCACAGACACAACACTATGTGCATAGAGTGGCAAGTCTTCCATCACACACATTACAACTCTGGCAAGAAAACCTGAAAATGACAAGTTATAATGAATTATGAAATTATGAGTTGGGATGGTCTGGAAAATGTGGGAAAAAATATCTTTTGTTAATTATTTTAACATTTATTTAGAGTTTTATCTTGATGTGGATGGAATGAACCCAAAATATTTCTTCTTTTTTTTCAAACAAACTTTTATTACCTCTATCAAAGGGATGTTGATTTTTGTGAAGTGCCTATGGATCGTTTACTTTTTGCAGCAGTTCAAGCTAACAGTGTTTTAAATATACATACACCGTGTAATCTTTGCATCAGCCTGTTAAAGAGACTGTGTCCACATACTGTAACAGTCCATTTTGCATTTATACCATCACAACCTATTGTGGTTTTGGCAAGCAGCACCCAAAAGCCTCTCCTAAAATTGACAATAATGTACTAAAGAAGTTAAATGGAACATAACTGTATTCAGAATGTTTTTTTAAGTACTGATGATCACTCAAAGTGCTTTCACCCATTCACACACTTTCATACAGCCTTGTCTTATTCTACAGAGATTTATTTTCTATCAAGTCTGTTTTTTTTCTATTATAGACACAAGCACACATCAACTTTAGTGTTATGAAAGGACACTTTGACATAAGGATTATGATCCAGAGAATCAAACCATCAACTTTCAGGTTGGCAGACGGCATTGCCATTGTCATAACTGTTTTATAATCTAATGAAGCACTTCATTAACACTCAACACTAAAATACAAGACAATGGGAAAAAAATCCCATTCAGTTTATTTTTGAGGAGCAGATAAGAAAGGAGATGAATCTTCATGCTCATTAGTCACAGATTTCAGCAAAAACAACCAAAGCCAAATACGAAGACATTTAAGTAGAGGGTTGTTTTCACATCAACAAAGTAAAGCGCTGCCCACACAGGGTGAACCGCTCGTCTACGGACATAAATGAAAGCATGCTTACAGAGAACATTCATCGTCCCTTCCAAGAACTTTAATGGCCTTTCTATCCAAATTAGGCAATAACAATCCCATCATGGCAGAAAGGCCCTATCACTACAAAACATTTTATCTCCTCCCCTCTTCAGAAGATGTTTCCATTAGGAGGAATGAAAAGCTAATCATATTCATCTGCAAGCTTTCTTTAATGGGATCCTATCAGAGTGCCCAACAGAGGCCCTTTTCTGCTAATACTACAGTCAATTTGCTGTTTCCATTTAGTCAAGCTGGCCTGTCACTGATGATACCATCTCTGAGTCATTATAAGTGGCAGTGACATAAAGCTGGGCTTACACACATAAAAGAAAAGAAAAGATAAGATATATGTAGGTGGCCTTGTCTACGCATACGCACGGGTGTGATAAGCCAAGTTGGGTGTAATTTCTTCCTCTCTGAATGCAGGGACAATTTCGGCACGAGACAACATATTAGCAAATGTCTCTCAAAGAGGAAGAAGATGGATAAAGAGTCAGAGGAGCACGCCAGAGGGAGAGAGATTTTCTCAGCAGATGTAGAGCACGCGGAGGTCGTTTTTTTCCTTAAATCTCTCCATCTGCCTCTGCTCTCCCTTCTCCCTTCCCACACACACAGATGTGCATGCTCAGACACGCAAGACTTTTTTTTTTTCCCTCCCTGTTACAGCGTGCCCACATGCAAACAGTCAGGTCAGGTGGGAAGGTCAATTTGAAGTCAAAAATGTCACATCCCATCTTAGAGTGCTATATCCTTGCAGATTACACTAATAGAGTCCAGAAGTGAAGGATAGGGTTTGCTCAGTGGAACAAAGTGCACTTGTGAAGTTATGTGTGATGAATGGTAACAGAAGCCTCTATGGAGTTCTGTGGCTATGACAGGAAGAAAGAGTCCATCCCTTTACAGAACCACTGACATACCCAGCCATACATAGAGATATCAGTGGCAATAATTAACAACTGACAATACATTATTCATTTAATTAATGCGTGTAATATTTATAAAATATGATTCCAGAGATAGTTTTTTTTCTTTTATGACTCATTTAGATTAAGTGATCTGAACGTAATAAAGATATAACACATTATTGTATGGGAAAAAAAAAACTATATTATTATATTTGAGAGACATAAGATATTTCATTCTCATTAAAAAATTAAACGCTTTATACTACTCATAGAAAAAAAGAGATACAGGACACAAGACAGACACAAAACAGTCAAAACATTTAAGCACTTGGCAGTAAAAGCTGTCAAGCAGAGAGTGCAAAGTGTAAATGTGTCTCAGGTTTTAGGGGCTTAGTTAAAGTGGGGGTGATGGAGGTCACAACTCTGGGAGAGGAACTGTTTCCCTTTCTACTAGTCTGACTTTTTACTGACCAGTACTTCTGCCCGCATGGCAGGAGACCGGTCTGTGACCGGCTGTGTTCTATAGAAATGGAGCTGCAACTCTTTTGGAGGTGGCTGACATATAAGATGTTCATGTCTGGTAGGACTTCCCACAATTATCAGGCTTCTTTTACCGCCTGAGGAAAGTCCTTATTTTCTTGTGCTGTGCAGCTGATACATAGCTGAACATACAGTCACACTGAAAGAAATAAATCATTTTATGGTGACTGTGAGAGCGTCATGAAGCTTCATGAAGAAGAAAAGCCTTTGCTCAGACTTTTTCACAAGGTGGGAGGAGTTCAGTGCTGAGGTGAAGTTAGCTGTAATGTGGATGCCCAGGAACCTGCTGTTGTCCATGTACTCAACTTCCTCTAATCATATGAACACTAGGGCATATAATGTCACTCTGGAAATCTTGTATTCCTAAATTACATATTTAATCCTTTTTGGTGTTCAGGGCCAAGTTGTTTTCTGAATATGACCGGGCCAGGTCAGATATTCGATTATTAATTCCAGATATAAGTTAATTACATTTAATGTTATATAGGCTGCACTTCTCCAAAATCAATCTAAAATCTACCTTGGGCAATAGATGTGGCAAGAAAGCACACTTTAACATTTATTTTGGTACTGTCCAATACTAATTTTTGGCAAGACATAATCAATAGTTTTTTTTTACTACTACTACTACTACTACTACTACTACTACTACTACTACTACTACTACTACTACTACTACTACTACTGTCATTTAGCAGACGCTTTTATCCAAAGCAACTTACATCTGAGAGAATAACACAATCAAGAAATCACATAGGATACAAGTTAAACAAACAACTTAACTAAACTTTAGCCATATTTGGCACCTGTAACAGGACAATAGCCCTTCGCTCTCACCAAAACAGGTTCTTAAAATAGGTATGATTGCACACTAAAAACTCATATTATTTAATTGGAAGTCACCCTACTTCCCATGTTTTAATTGGTGGCTTAATTAAGTGATTTTCACCGCTAAAAGGGAGCAGATCCGTGGGATTTCACAGGCCAACTATCAAAAGATTTGGAAGTTCTGCAATGTCATAACGCTTCATGAACTCCATGTTAGCCTGTTTGCTACAATTGTTTTACAACAATCTGTGAATGAAAGTCAAAAAACAGTATAATACAAAATCGCAAAAACCAAACAGCAGGATTTTTATGATGGCAAAGAAGAACCCTTACTACAGAAAATGGGCTCAATATAGAGAGTATGATGTTTGTACAAGTAACAGTGAATGTCAAAGCAGAGATATAGTTTTGAGGGGAAGAACATTTGCATGTAAGAAGAGATTTTTTAAGAGAAAGGTCAGACTTTACCAAGAGAATAGCACTGTAGCTTAATGTGAAAATTAATAAGCATGCTTCCAGTTTAGGAAACTATATGCTTTTCATTAAAGACAGTATAACACACTTGCATGTACTTACTACTGATCTTATTTCTCTGTGTGGATCATAATCTGCAGTTACTGTTGTCATGTAAGGCCATAGTTTCATATGGATATTTAGATGAAAGAAATCTATTATAATAGAGACAGAAACTGAGGGGAAAACAGGGAGAAGTAAAGAAAAAATACATTTCATGTCAAAGGTTGGCTTTCCTTTTACAGGCCAAATCCCATGTGATTTGTCCACAATTTCCCTCAGGTCCCTTCAGATACAGCTAAACTGATTTTGTTTGTACGGCAGTCCCTCGGCTCAATACCCTGGAGGATTGAAGTCACAAGCTGGAGCAGGCGGTGCTTTCAGTAATGGTAAGTTGTTTTATGTGTCCAGTCTATGTGTGACATATTTAGTTTTCTTTTGAGAATGCACATTTACAATGAAGAATAAAACAAAATAATAATTAAAGAAGAGTTTTAACTGATTCTGACAAATCATACATTTGTTTTTCGGAAAGATGTATTTTAAAATGACTCAGCTATTGAGGCATGACCACTGCATGTTTATGCAGTTATCTGGGTTGCAAAAAAACATACATAGAAGAAAAATGCAAATTAACTGCAGAAGACTTCACTTAAATGTGGAGCTACCTGAAAAACATTATCCTCAAGTGCCTCCAACTTTCTGGAAGACTAAAAATCCACCCACTGCTAGTTTCAATAAGACACTTTCCCTAAGAAGTGAAGACATTTACAGCACTGACAAAGACTCATTTTTAAAATGCATATTGGTTAAAGGCCTGAGGTATGAACACCTGGGGTTCTTTGTCACGTGACTTGAGCCCTCTTAAGGGTAGCTGGCTGCTTTGCAATAAGAAAGCATATGAAACTGCCAGACTCCTAGGAAGCATAGGATCATAAATGACTGGTCTGATAAAACTGAACTCTTATAATTATGTTGGGGTAGTGGAAAATCATAATGGCAATTTGTCCCTATTTTATGACTTTTTCTAGACTAAAAGACTAGTCCAGATAATTAGATTCACATTAATTGTGAAAATGATTACACAGGGCATAAGACACTCTCAATGCATGACAGAATACCAGGTTTATGACAGGGTAAGGTTTTGTCTACTGTTGAATGAGTTGCTGTGCAGTTTATAGACAAACATATCAATAGCCGGAATGCAAAAGCTCCTATCTGGGGATTCAATCGTCTACAAAATGATCAAAAAATGTAGGGAAAGTCTCCTAATCTATACTTTGCAACTCATTAAGTTGTTCTTTCAATAGATAGTATAGTAATCTTGTCCAAAAACATTGACTCATTAATTCAGTATCCATAAAAATATCATTGTTTCAGAAAAAAAGTTTTTACTTTGTTCTCTCAGAAGAGTGCATTTTTCAGATGTATTGCGTTTTGGCCATCGATATAGACAACAGGCATCATATGGCAAGCTTCAAAACACCCACAATATTTTCTAGAACCTGCCTACCAATTCAATTCAATTCAATTCAATTCAATTCAATTCAATTCAATTCAATTCAATTCAATTCAATTCAATTCCACCCTATGTGTATAGTAGCTATACAATAAAAGTAATCTTTTATTGTATACAATAAAGTAATCTCAAAACGTCATAAAACCCTGAACCTTGGAAGTTTAAACGTCATTTGAGTTGGCCTGTCTGTTCTCTACTTTGATGCTTGAGACACACTACTTTACAGCACTTTACACAGAAAACAAGTTCAATCCCATTCAGTTCAATTATATTCTGATTAAATCAAATTCATTTTAAGCTAATTAAATTCATTACAAAAGGGTTCAAATTCAAAGTTAATGTAATAACAATTCACAAAAGCAGCCTAGCTAAGGAATCCTACAGACTATATCAAATTTTCACATTTTTACATCCCTATTCTGAGCAAGCAAGAGGTGACAATGGAGAGGGAAAACAAACCAAGAAAAAAACAAAGCAAATATTGGGCTTGTAAAATCACTAGCAGGACCAGATTCAGGGAGGGCGGCCATCTGCTTCAACCAGTTGGGATTTTAGACCAGGGTTTTTCAACCCCGGCCCTCAGGGCACACAGTCCTACATGTTTTATGTGTTGTTCCGTTCTAACACACCTGATTCAAATGATTGGAACACCATTATCCTGTCATCAAGCCAACTGCCCATTTGCACACTTACCCATGGTTACGGTTTAATCAGCGTTGGCCAGAGTTGGCTCCTTCCAAAATGGCATTGTCCAAAGCCCAGGAAATTGAGCTTCAACAATATTCTTCAGTAAACTTCAATTAAAAAAAAAAAATACAGTCTATGCTGTAAACACTGGCAACTATTATAGAGTTGAACCTGATGACAATAAAGCTTATTACCTCACACAACATCAAATTTAATTTAGAAATCTGGGTTCCACTAGCATCAACCCCATAGTTTTTGAATGACCACTGTAAAGGAGAGTATGTGCCAAATATTTGGACTCCTCTTCCAACACAGGTGAGTTCCTTTCATCAGAAGATCAGAAGGGAAATACCTTTTTTGGGAGGGGGCATTATTATTTACAATAGAAAAGAAACAAGACAAACAGTCAGACAAAACAGTACAGAACAACAAAGTCAATGTTTTTGCACAGATTTCGATCAGGTGTGTGTACGTATGAGTGCGCTTCTGTATGTATGCACGTGTGTATGGGTATGATGGTGTTCCACCATGATGTTTTTTTAAGTAGAGGAATGAAGCAAAAAATAAATAAATAAGTAAATAAAGCTAAATAAATAAATCGGGTTTACAAGGGGGAGGCATTAATGCAGGGATAAATGCGAGTGAAATGGATGGTGGTGGTGGTGGTGGTGGGGGGGGGGGGGTTTGGGGTATGTTTGGTATGTTTTCCTATTCTCGCATTTATAGATTTGTTCTGTTTTATCAAAGATGGGAGAGGGGTTCAGAACCATGGACAGCTGCTACAGACTATTCACTTGCTATCTGATTTCCAACCCAATTCTAAGACTGTGTTAGGAGGGTTTTTTTGTTTATGTATATACTCCATAAATAACTCCAAAAAACAACAACAGAACAAGTCCTGATCATTTTCCCAGTACTACCAAGTGATGCAAAATGATGCATTACATGAAATGAGACATTCACGACATGAGCATAATCTAAACTTGTTTAGTTAAGTTTTATATAATGACCCAATAAAACAAACAAAAATAACAATAATCCAATGACAATATCACATTCTGGACAAAGCAAATACTTCCTTTTGAGTCTGTGCTATTTACAACTCAATTACTGTTTGTCAGTTTGATATACAATATCCCCATAATGCAGTCCTTTGTCCAATAAAATGTTCAGTACCATTTTACTGCTGAAGAAAAAGACTGTACAGGAAACACACTTATTAATAATAATAAACATAAACCATGTGTGGATGACATAAATGATGATGCACTATAGAGCTATAGTGGTGCAGATTTCTATTTTATGCATAGAAACCTGTAATAGAACACAGACATTTTGCTCTTTTGGGTTCAACAGAGTGAAAGACAGTCTCTCCTACCCTCTAACCCTAAACCATCCATCTGTACTCGTGTCTGACATTTCATGGCCAGTCAGTCAAATGGAAGTAATTCTGATGACATATGGCTCTTCACAGATGGGCCAAATCTCTATAATCACCCACGCAAATATCACTTTAGGAAAGCAAGAAATTACGAGAGGGAGGAACAACAGGTAGCAAGACAGATGGGAGGACAGGGAGGAAGAGGAAGAAAATATGAGTCATAAAGAAATTAGTCTACAGTAAGATTGCGATTCAGATAATGTCAACACTAATATGAAAAGTGGGACATTACAATGTCCTTATTTTATTATAAGAGTTTAAGTCAGATTTGAACTCAACAAAGCTTTAACTGTCAAAATGAATTGCTTAACAAATGTGCCTATCAAAAAAGTCAAGGTCATTCAACATACATGTGGATAAGGATGGGTTTTTTTTACGTAACCTTTTGATCCACATTCTGCCAGATCATGAAATGATCTAAATTCCAGCTGAACAAATAGTGAGTGTCTGAGTAAATCAAATATAAAAACACGAGACTTGAATTCAGTGAAAGCTACAGCCCTTTTATGAATAGCAGCTATTTGAATGACATTTTAATTGCAGCAATGACCTTGTTATGAACAACTGCACAATAGAAATCTGGGCATTGTGAAAGGTGGGAACAATGCCAACAGCTGAAACCTAAAACCTGCTCTGTGAAAATGACAGAAAAATGCTTCTGGCAGCTGTTGTTGTGGCTACATTAATAACTTCTCCAGTGCATTTACTGTCATTCTATCCCCATAATCACCTTTTTTATCAGCAGGAAGAAAAAAGCTGCAGTAATCTGTTGGGTTTGCAGTACTATATGAGGGCTATCAAGGCCTGAGATATAGTGCCAAGCTGAAATGCATCAATGTATTTTTCTAACATGAATGTGTAACTGCTACATGTATTAAATGAACATCATGTAAGATATGACTGAAAGTGGGACTCTATCTATCTATCTATCTATCTATCTATCTATCTATCTATCTATCTATCTATCTATCTATCTATCTATCTATCTATCTATCTATCTATCTATCTATCTATCTATCTATCTATCTATCTATCTATCTAATCTAATCTAATCTAATCTAACATTAAGCTTGGTCTTATGTCAAAATTGAATATGGAAGTCTTCCTCAGGTCCCTGTTGCGGAAGCATATAGGCTCTTTCCTCATTTACATTTATCAAGCGATAGGAAGGCGAAGGGGGAAAGAAACACACAGATAAATTGATAAAAGTAAAGAGAATTACTCTCACCCTGCACTGCAGGCAGAGGAAAGGTCATTATCATCACTCAATCCACAACCAATCTTACACTGAATCACACTGAAGGATTGCCATCATCTCGAGCACACACACAGTTTGCTAGTCTGTGAGTAACTTTGGCACCATGTAGAGGTTCATGTAATCACAGATTTTTAACAGATTTGTGGTTTATCTTATGATCAGACAAAAACGAGCATAGCTGGTGTTTTCTCCAGTCTGTGTGCCAAAACTCACCACAGCCAAATGTGGTCCTGCAGCAGGAATGGCCAAAAAGGGCTGTTTTTAAGTACGTTGGCAGGTGGTCATGTTCATGTGACTGAGAAATGATTCTGCACACATACAAAACTTTAGAGGTATTTACAGTAGTTCAGATCAAAATAACAACCAAGACCTGAGTTGTCTGTGATTCATCATCTGAGTACAAGGCTTTCATTCATTTGAGATATGGCTGTTTAGTTAGAAGGACATACTGTATTTACAGGTATCACAGCACATGTGACACTGTTTCAACATGGTCTTTAGTTTCATTTATTATGCAAATGACAGGAGGAGATTTAATTGTAATTATCTATAAGTTCTGAAAAATCATAGCTAGCTATCATGTGTTAAGTTTCATCACCTTGCAGGGGTAATGTTTTAGGCATTGTAGGTTTCCTAGCATAATCAGAGGCGCAGCTTGTCAACAGGCATGCCAGACAATGCTTGGGACCCCGAGCCAGACGGGGGACCCCGAGGGCTGACCAACCATGAATCGCAACTGAGAAGTGAGAAGGAGAATTTACAATGATGGTGGTCAGCCGGGGAAGATTGCCCTCAAGCTGCCCCGCCTCTACCTGTCTCGCGTCTTACAGTAAACAAACCTGATGAGAGCAGGTCCATGAAAATAAAGAAGAACTGTCCTTCTGGAGGAATGAAAGAAAAAGAATCCGGAGGAGCAAAAAAAGCATAAAGAAAGTCATAAGTAGTGTATATTGTACATACGCTAATTTAGTTTAGAGCTGTCTCTCCTGCTAATGTTGACTATTTTACTACAGTTATTTTATTAATTTATTTATTAATTTATTAAATTAAAGCTGTGTCCAGTTAAACTTAACTGTCAAGTTAAGAATGCTACGTTATAGAATTCATTGACAAGGAATTTTGAAAAAAGGGCTACTAAGGTGCATGGATAGAAATAATTGTGCAAGTGGTGTTTATACAGTATTTTATTTTGAAACAATAGAAAAGTGCACTATTTAAAAAACAAGTTCTTTCCCATAAGTCTCAGATTATTTACTATATAAGGTTTTTGGACAGGTTTTTGACACGGCTTGTTAAACGGGAAGTTGTTCATGTTTTTAAACACATTTTGCACAGAGAGGCATTTTTTGAAAAAAGTATATATGAATATTGTTACACATTTAAAATAAAATAAACTTGGTACACTGAACACAATTACACTCAAATAATACTGTTACACAATAAATAAAAACTGTTATTTATTGGGGGGCCACCCAGACAAAGTTTGGGAGCCAATGTGCTAAAGGTATATTTACACAAACACATGACACTTTATACTTTAAACATTAGAACCACAAACAAAATCAAAACGCTTTACTTTATTGAGAAACATGAAGTAAATCTTTTTAAGTTTTACAGTAATTTCCCATTGTCTAGTGACATATAAAGAGTCGCAAAGAATCACGACCCAATTTTGAAGTTCCTTTCAACTCTATCAAGATTTAATGAGTCATTCAGATCATTGTTCTGCTTTTACAGATTAAATGTTCTGACTCACTTTAAATGCTCTCATTAACAGTGTATATACTCTAAAGATAAATTTATGTTACCTGTCCAGTAAATATCTTCAAACAGCTTCCAGTTGCTGCTGGCTGGCTGTTTATGACACGGTAAATGTACCAATTGGTTACAATTATGGGACTTTAAGAACTGCGAGAGCCAAATGTAACTTAATTATAAGACTTTTTATTCTGTTTGCTTCTTGTCTGCTTAACACATTAACTTGAGGATAAAAATAATTCTGCGCTGTTGAGTTTATATAGCTGTTTCTGCCATACTGTGGCAATGCAAGGTTAAAAGATGAGTAAAACGAATTAACAGGTCATTTTAACAATTCACAGCAGGTGACTTCCATTTAGTTTTTTCACTGTTGTCTCATCTGCACAGCATTCCAATAGAGAACATTTTTTCCCACATTATATTAAATGGCCAGTGCATCTAAAGACTGCAAGTATCCTTCAAAAATCCTCATGTAGAGCAGTACTACAGATGCTCTTTTTCTAGGAGAGTCCCATTAAGTGTTGCCAGTTCCCTTTTTCGCCAGGATGTCGGCATATAACAGGGCCCCATTAAAGTCTTTGCTCATTAGCGTGAGAGAACATGTGTGTGAATAAGTGTGTATGTGTCTGTCTTTGCAATAAGTGATTACCAGACTGCTATCAACAGAACGCTTCAGTGAATCCACTTCCAAGACAAACCAGGGAGTTCAAACACAATTATCAGAAGAGTAGAGCATAACATTTAAATATGAATTACATCAGAGATAGGAGGAGTCCCAAAAGCTTGTACTACTGACTGCTTGCATATTTCCAACCAAAAACAGTACTGCCGTAAACACATTTGCGTTTTGCATGTATATTAATGGCACGTTAATTTTTGTGCATGGTTAAGTACACACTCCAATAATAGGCATATCACTACAGGAAGAAAAATACTCTAAAGCCTTGGAGGGCTGATAGTAGTGCCTGCATGGATAAAACCAGTAATGTCTGTTGATAATTGAAAGAGGAACTCCTTTATTTCGGTGCCCTTGGGTATGCTGAATAGTGTGTCAGTGTGGCTGAGGTAAGGAGGAGGGAGGCTGTGGAGCTGCGGCACAATTACCTTGATATGTGGTTCAATTAAGCTTCAAACAAAAACTAACAGCTCTCAGTTGAAACATGAATCTCAGGAGAAATGTTTGAATTCTAAGATGGAATGTCTTTCATTGGGGACAAGAGAGCAAACAAAATAGGATTTCGGCATATATGTAAAACATCTTTAATTCAGTTATCAAGCCTAAAGTTTGGGCAAGTCAGCACTGCATATACCCAACAGAAGTATAACTATAACCCAGCTGGAACACACCCATCAAATCAAAGCAAATCAATCAAACTTTAGTTATATAGCACTTTTCATACGCGAGTAACACAAAGTGCTTTACATAATAAGATCAACATTTAATATAGAAAAACTGACACAATGATGGTTAAAAACATAAATACCTAAACAAATAACTATCAGTCATGTCAATCACAGTTACCTATTTTAGCTTGACTGACATAGGTTATGCAAATATATGATGCAAATTTTTATAACTTTACATTAATTCTGATCAAATGAGTCCAAACATCCTCATTTCAAGTATTGATGCTGAAAAAAAATCTCTGTTGGTTTCTCCGCAGCTCCCAGGTCCTTCAGCCGAGCCACGCTGGAGGACCTGTGGATTTTAGTGGCAAAATCAGGAAAGGCTGCGGTGTTTACCTGACACATGGTTAGCACCAGTGTTGGGCAAGTTACATCCAAAATATAATACATTATATATTACTAGTTACTGTCATTTGAAAGTAATTAGTTACATTACAATATTACTATATCTGAATTGTAATGCGTTACACTACTTGTGTATTACTTTTGAGTTACTTTCAACAAAATAGCAAAAAAAGATAAATATTGTCCCACTGGCAGATTTTTCTACTTATTTCAAGTGAAAATTTACTTTTATTTCAGGGGGGATGATTTGGACCGTTTTTATTTCAGGGGGGGGGTGATTTGGACCGTTTTAATTTCAGGGGGGGTGCCATCACATCACCCCTCATCCACCCTCAACTCGAATACTGCTCACACGGAACTCAGAACTTCTTCATAAATAACTCCCAGAGAGAAAAAAAACACCAGCAAGCTAACAAACAAACCAATAAAGCTCTCAGAGTTAACAAAACGAACCAGCAATCAACAACTCGCAGCTGTTTTAACCTCTCCTCCTGATGGGCTGCAGGTGTGGTTTAAGGCTGATTTATGGTTCCGCGTTACACCAACGCAGGCCATACGCCGTGGGTTACGCGAACTACTGCGTACCCTACGGCGAAAGCTCTGCGTCGATTTAACGCGGAACCATAAATCCGCTCTCACAGCGCGACTGACTGTGAGCCCGGCTCGGGCTCCTCGCCGCGCGCAGCTCCTCGCCGACTCCGCGCTCATATATATTTAATAAATGTATAAAGCCCATATATTAATAAAGCCTCACTTGGCCGAGCTCTAACGCTGAGACCATGGTAGATTTAAGTTACACGCGGACACGCCGCACTGTTGACTTTTCCCTGCCGGCTCTGCTCACTAAACAGTCCCCACACAAACAGTGTCCAGCGGCGCTACGTTCCGCCGCGCCGCGTTCCCAACGCTTTTTTCTGTTGTCGGGATGTCTCGCGGACGCGGTGTTGGTGAATTCTTTAAAAAACAACAGCTAAACGGGTTAAAATGCGTTGTAACGCGCGTTACTTAGATTGTAACGAGTAAAATATTACCGAAAATTTATTAGTAATGCGTTATATTACTGCGTTACAGCAAATAGTAATACATTACTGTAATGGCGTTACTTTTGTAACGCGTTACCCCCAACACTGGTTAGCACAAACTGCCTGCTGCTTTACTAAGCTTCAACCTCTGACCCTTTCAGGCCAACCCACAGCCCGTGTGTGTTAGTACAATAAACAGCACGATAAAATGCATTCTCTGTATTCTTTATTTACAGCCAGGAAGTCAACACAACACTAAGAACTGGAAGATATTTAACGTCTGAAATATTTAACATCTGCCGTTTAAATTTGTGAGTTCACATCTAACCACTTTAGTTCAATTGAAACAAACTCGGTTCTTTTTGCCTCATTAATGCAGGTTTTCTTAAGCTGGTCCAATATCTTTGAGTGCCCTCAGTAAACATGCCACCAATATCTTCAAACACTGCTCAATGTCTTATGATTTTGACTCTTAATTTTCTATAGACTTGGTGATATTGAACTACTAGTGTTAGCTGGCTGGCTAATAAATAACTTTTATTTTGTCATGTGACAAACTCAGAATGCTTTTTTATTTCTGCTTTAAATTGGACACAATTTACTTCCGAGGACAAAACTAAACTTAATAAATTATTTTTCTATTTTATATCTAACTTTTAACATCAGTGATACTTGTGTCGGTTTGGTTGTAGCTCAATAAAGACATGTATTTGAAAACATTTTCTTCCTAAAAAGGCCATGCCAGGCGAAATGTAAACAATAGTTCACAAACAACTGAAATGACTTAAAAGGAACATTTTTGAAATCTTTCAGTGAATACAGTTCACTCTGCATCCAAAAAGGACATTTAAATCTGTAGGAATAAACACATAAACAATGCAGACGCGTGACAGCTTCCTCCGGGCCTGAGCTCCTCTAAGATGGACTGAGGTGAAGCGGAGAACAATTTTGTTGCCTGATGAATCACCTCTTCTGTGTTAATGATTAGAGTGACCCTCCAGCTAGTTTTCAGCATGCACAAGTGCAAACATCTGTGATGGGGAATCATTAGCAACAAACGCTGACAATAAGATGGTGTCTTTTTCAGGGAAATCTTTACTTATTTGAAAAAAGACATGATCAAACCACAACCCGATCTTGTGCAAGAAACCGTCGACAGCAGAGGAGTCTGGGAGCTAAACAGACCTTCCAGCGGATCTGTCAAATATGGAAAACATGTGTCAATGTAATCATTTGTTAACTGTTTACAATTTGCAGTTCGGTTAATTTGGGGAAAAAACGTTTTTTGGGGACTTTTTCTACAAGAGAATGAAGACTTATTTTACCTTGGAAGGCCCACATTATCGAAACACCTCCCATCTAAACCATAAGTGCAATTAATCCCAATACGTTTTCCCTGTTTACTTCAGTCCTTTAGTGGCCTTTGTGTGCATTATTACTGATGGTGCTGAGGTTCAGAGATGAAAAGAAACATAAATGTGTTGTGAGAAAAAGGCTGGAGCTGAGAGGACTAAAAGAGAAAGGTCAGAGCCTGGGAGTTTGGCAATCATCTCTGCTTTGTAAGAAACGCAGTGTCATAAGAGCAAGGTGACTGGTCCCAGAACATATTTCACACAAAGATCAAAGAGAAGGACGAGCAGGAACAGAAAATAAAACAAGAAAAAAAAAACATATTAAAGGAAAGGAAGGGAAAGGAATGTAAATATTTAACAAGAGACTACTAGGATAACAGACGGGAAGGTAGGATTCAAGGATGACCACAACAATGAAAACCACCAAATAGGCAAGAGGGAGGAGAGATAAAGTGGTATAAAAAGAGACAGACAATCATTGAGCACATCTCTGGATGTCATGTTTATTTTTTCCTCCCATTCAGGTCACAGTGATTGCATTTGTTTAACTTTCTAAGACCATTTCCTGCTGTTGTTGAGCCTGAATGTGTGCGTTTGTGTGATTTGTTTGTGAGGTATGATGAGTAAAGACATTTTTGTGTGTCTTTGTGTGTTTGTTTGGGTTTATTTGCACATGACTGTGTTTGTGTGTTTATCTATAATGCCACACATGATCACAACCACTCTAAATACATGTTTTTTTTTCTTGCATTGCATGTGACTATAACACAGAAACATGAAACTCAATAGTGATATAATTATTTTCCTTTTTTTTTCTCCTACCTCAGCTTTCTACTGTAAAGCTATTGCCAGACCTTTATGGCTTAATTCAATATGAGCACATCAATAAGTAGCCAAATGTGCCAACAAAGTCAATATAAAAACCCTCTTGGAAGCCCTGGAGGTATAGGAGATCTTGAATGATTGACTTAAGAATTGAACTAGTGAACCTTCCCCCAAAAGGCAATGGAAATTAATTCAGTTCTGGACAACAGCTTGTGTCCTCACTCCCATGAGACAGGTAAAGCCACCTTCCATGCTGCAAATGCAGGAGCTTGAGATCCAAATAAACGGTTGCCTACCAAATCAGTTAGAACAGGGGGCGGTAACCCAAAATGTCGAAAGAGCCATATTGGACCAAAAACACAAAAAACAAATATGTCTGGAGCCGCAAAAAATGAAAAGTCTTGTATAAGCCTTAGAATGAAGGCAACGCATGCTGCATTTATCTATATTAGTTACAGGGTCGGCGTCATTGGGGGTCATCCGCGGGCCATGCCCCCCCAAATGAGTTATTGTGCCCCCCTCCACTCGCCCACAAGCAGGCCAAGCCTTTTTATGCCAAACTTTGTATTTTATTGATTACTTATCTTATTGAACGTGAAATCATCCTTCGTAAATTACATTTAAAAAATACATTTACAAAAAAAAATAAATTTTTAGTTATATTTGCGTCACATGTGGGGATGTATGCTCATTGGTCCGGACACACACACACACACGCGTGCGCCGCAGAACACACACACAAGCACATAAGTGTGCGTATTTAAAAATAGAGCGGGAGCAAAACTTTTGAAACTGTTTGATTGTACTTTATTTCAGTTTTTACATTAATCAAACCCATCGAAGTCTCATCCTCTGTTTCTGCATTAAAGAGCTCCGCTAAATCAGCTGTGCCAGTCCGAATTTCCTCGCACGTACGGTGCGCTTCGCCGCGTACGTTACGGCGTAGGCTCTGCGTCAATTTAACGCAGAACCATAAATCATGCTTCACTTTGAACGGCCAGCGTGAAGCCGGCTGGAAAAGTCTCTTTAGGCAGTCTTTCTTTTAAAAATCACCATAGTTTCTGTCCATCAGCGTGGCAACCAAGCACAGCAGTGAACGATGACTTCAAACTCTGGTGCAGTTATCGTGCTCAAGTTATTGATACAAAATAAACAGGACTTATGCATTTACAGTCAGAGCGATGCAGTGCGGTTCATCATCATGGTCAGGTCATCTTCTCCCGCTTTATCCGTTACCGGGTCGCGGGGGCAGCAGCCTCAGCAGGGATGCCCAGACTTCCCTCACCCCAGACACTTCCTCCAGCTCTTCCGGGGGGAGTCCGAGGCGTTCCCAGGCCAGCCGAGAGACATAGTCTCTCCAGCGTGTCCTGGGTCTTCCCCGGGGTCTCCTCCAGGTGGGACATGCCTGGAACACCTCCCTAGGGAGGCGTCCAGGAGGCATCCGGTACAGATGCCCAAGCCACCTCAGCTGACTCCTCTCAATGTGGAGGAGTAGCGGCTCGACTCCGAGCTCCTCCCGGGTGACCGAACTCCTCACCCTATCTCTAAGGGAGCGTCCAGCCACCCTGCGGAGGAAACTCATCTCGGCCGCTTGTATCCGCGATCTTGTCCTTTCGGTCACTACCCAAAGTTCATGACCATAGGTGAGGGTAGGGGCGTAGATTGACCGGTAAATCGAGAGCTTCGCCTTTCGACTCAGCTCCCTCTTCACCACGACGGTCCAGTACATCGACCGCATTACTGCGGACGCTGCACCGATCCGCCTGTCAATCTCACGCTCCATTGTTCCCTCACTCGTGAACAAGATCCCGAGATACTTGAACTCCTCCACCTGAGGCAGGACTTCTCCACCCACCCGGAGAAGGCATGCCACCCTTTTCCGGTCGAGAACCATGGCCTCGGTCTTGGAGGTGCTGATTCTCATCCCTGCCGCGTCGCACTCGGCCGCAAACCGCCCCAGCACATGCTGGAGGTCCCGGTCTGATGAAGCCAACAGGACAACATCATCTGCAAAAAGCAGAGATGAAATCCTGAGGTTCCCAAACCGGAACCCCTCCGGCCCCTGGCTGCGCCTAGAAATCCTGTCCATAAAAATTATGAACAGGACCAGTGACAAAGGGCAGCCCTGCCGGAGTCCAACATGCACCGGGAACAAGTCCTACGACATCCAGAGACTTGAGGTACTCAGGGCGAATCTCATCCACCCCCGGTGCCCGGCCACCGAGGAGCTTACGAACCACCTCGGTGACCTCGGCTTGGGTGATGGATGAGCACGCCTCCGAGCCCCAACCCTCTGCTTCCTCAGTGGAAGGCATGTCAGTCGGGTTAAGGAGATCCTCAAAGTATTCCTTCCACCATCCGACAATGTCCCCAGTCGAGGTCAACAGCTCCCCACCAGCACCATAAACGGCAGCACCTTCTGAGGCACCGAACGGTCCTCCAGAATTTCCTCGGTTTTTAATTATATTTTACTCTGGGGTGTCGTGAGATTTTATTCACTTTTGAAAGGTGTCATGACTGAAAAAAGGTTGAGAAAGGCTGTTTTAGACAGATTATTAATAGGAAAGCAGTGAGAATGCACTTTTTTCCTTAAAATGCTGTCCTACACGACTGATTTTGTGCCCGCCCTAATAAGTCTCGTGCCCCCTCTGAATATTTGCTCTGGCGCCGACCCTGATTAGTTATAACTGGGTACTCGGCTGCAAATGTAGCATGATGTCTTTCCAGATGACTCTTTTTGTTATCGGACAACTTCTCGCTACAGAGCAAACATTCAGGCAATGAATGCAAATGATTCACTCCAAGAAACGTTGAATCCTCTTTTTCTCCTCAGTTGTTTTTCTCTTTTTCCCTTTGGAAACAATCCTTTGGCTGGTTTGTTTCCAACAGCCACCTGCCTGAACGCCCGCCCTGCTGGTAGAAACGTGTGGCTACGACGCAAAACTACAGAAGAGTATGGCCAGGCAGGAGAAAAATAAAAATAATGTTTTAGAGGAGGAAGATTTAATTCTCATTATGCACTTTGAGAAAAAAGTCGAAATGTCGAGAAAAAAGTTGAAATCTCGAGATTAATGTTGAAGTACAATTTCCAGAAAAAAGTTTAAATGTCGAGAAAAAAGTCAAAATTTCGTGAATAAAGTTGAAATGTTGAGAAAAAAGGCAAAATTTCGTGAATAAAGTTGAAATGTTGAGAAAAAAGGCAAAATTTCGACTTTATTCTTGAAATTGTATTTAAACATTAATCCCGACATTTCGACTTTTTCTCGAAATTGTATTTCAACATTAATCTCGAAATTTCAACTTTTGTTTCATCATTTCGACTTTTACAACCTCGACTACTGCATTAGCCGATGATGCTAACGACAAGGCCAGCGGAAGCTCACAGACGGACTTAGCTATGGTGCTAATCATTCTGCACGACTATCAACGCGATTAACGCCAAAACAAGTACTCTCGATGGCTTTGGGGCAATACTCGACAACGTGGAGAGACGCATGAGGGAGATGAATAGCTCTGTTGATGCTGCGCAAAAGAGCTTTGTGGCCCTTCAACAGGATATTAGCGCTAATGCTAAGCGGCTCACGGAGGCTGAGGAGACGCCGAAGATGACTTGAAGACTGTGAAATCGGAGCTTATTGATGCCACTAAATGCATCGCATACTTGGAGTCTAAGACAGAGGACTTTGAAAACCGTGGTCGGAGAAAGAACTTAAGGCTGGTGGGGCTCCCCGAGGGCGCTGAAGGATCTCAGTTATGTCTCAGTTATGTCCAGCATATGTTGCCTGTCTGGTTGGGGCTGGACGCAGCCAAAGAGTTCACTTTGGAAAGAGCACACCGCACTTTGGCGAGACCAAAACCGGATCAGAACAGAGCTGTTATCATCCGGTTCTTGAGATTTCAGGACCGCGAGGCTGTCTTCAACACATCCAAACAACGCTCGCTCAGCCATGAGCGAGCGATAACTTATCAAGTACAATAACTTTAGAGAGGTCAACCCGTCCAGGCTGCCCTCTCTGCCCATTATTGTTTATTTTGTCCATTGAGCCCTTAGCAATGTCCATTAGAGCTGAAGCCAATCTGTCAGGTATAACAATTGGAGGCCATGAACACAGAATATCTTTGTACGCGGACGACGTGATCCTTTTCACACAATCTCCTCCAGCATGGTTCTATATTGAACAGGCGTCAATACCCAAGTTGCCATTAAGCAGGTATTTGTATTCAGCAGATTTTAAAACTCTAAAAAAAATAACAACAAACCCCTTCCTTAGAAATTCTATCGACATATGGTTTAAATCTCACAGGCATATAGGTGATACACCCTCCATCTCCCAATTTTCACCGATTTGGGGTAATGCGCAGTTCACTCCTGGCAGAGCAGACGGTGGGTTTCAGATCTGGGCTAACAGAGGGGTGCAAAAAATTGGAGACTTATATGATGAGGGAAGTTTACTACCATTTAACGAATTCTGTCTGAAATATTCAATTCCAGGGAAACATTTTTTTTAAATATTTACAACTGAAGCACTTCATCTCATCAAAACAACATCAGGCCTCAAGTGAGCCGCCGCTGTCCTGCCTTGAGAGTGCGGTGTTAAAACATATGCATAGGAAACGGCAAATTTCCATAATGTATATAGCACTTGTCTCACATGACAAGGAATCTAGTCATGACAGGAGGGCGTGGAGTTTAGACATTAAGGAGGATATAGAAGAAGCTGAGTGGATGACAGCTTGTTTAAGAGCTCAAACACAAACTATTAATACTCAAATGAAACTACTGCAGCACAAATGGCTGATGAGGACATACATAACCCCTGAAAAACTCAATAAATGGTCCCCTGACATTCCAGATACATGTGTAAAATGTTTGACTGAGAAAGGTACTTTGATCCATTGTGTATGGGAATGCCCTAAATTGGTAGCTTTTTGGAAAATGGTTGTCCAAATTCTAAGCAGAATCAAAGGTATCCAGGTACCCTGTTCAGCAAAACTTTGTATCTTAGGGATATATCCAGACAATTTATCTTTCAACTCTAAGTGGAAGACTCTGATCAACTTTGGCCTCCTGCAGGCCAGAAGGAGGATTGTTTTTTCCTGGAGAGAGACTGAGGTTTCATCTACAGTCTTGGATTAGAGAGATGGCAATGTATGTTACGTTGGAAAAGCTAATTTATGTGATTAGAGGTAAAGCACAAGAATTCGAAGAAATATCACGCAACAATAGAATATATATATATATCTGTAAATCAAGTGTGACAATTTTAGTTTGTTTGTGAGGCTATTGAGTGTGTGTTTTTTTCCATTCAATTTTAAATGTTCTTTTTTAAATTTTATTTTTTTTAATTTTAGTTATTTAATTTAATTTTTTTCACGTTTGTTTATTTGTTCTGTCTTGTTTTGTTTTTGTTTGTATGGAAACAGCAGGACCTGCTTGCATTTTGTTGGACAATTAATATGATACTTGCTGATTGCTTTGTTTTTTTTTGTACATTTATATTGAAATTTAATAAAAATATTGTTAAAAAAAAGAATGTTTGTGTCATATTTGTCCTCCTACAGAAACCATATGAAAACAAAAAATATATTTCCCTCCCGCTTCTATTTCCATTTTCAAACATTTTTGAAAAAGCTCCAGGAGCCACTAGGGCGGCGCTAAAGAGCCGCATGCGGCTCTAGAGCCGCGGGTTGCCGACCCCCCGAGTTACAACATATTTAGTGAACTAATCTTCGGCAATAGACCCACACAGATCCTTTGAATGTACCTTCTGTCATGTCTATATGTAAAATTTTAAATCCTCTTTTAGATATTCTCAAATATTTTCCAATAATTTGGAGAGGCTCACGCTGAAAGCACCAAAGCCAGCTCCTGCTCTCAGTTCTTTGATGTTGCCTGTTGTCATGGGGACCATGAGAGTGCTGCTATGCTGAGCTGCATACAGAGAACCATGTCACTGCGGTTAAAAGGGTTACATTAACATCAGTGGCAGGTTACATTAGAGCGGGGCTTCATTACACATTAGTGGTAGCAAAACACATTTGTGGCACCCGGGCCAGCACCATTAGCATTTACTGCCAACTTATCAGGCATAAGTATTCAAACCATTTAAGGGTAATTCATACCTGACAAGTTTCTGTAAGTGTTGAGAGCCTCAAAACTGTTCTCAGCAGGGATTAAAATACAATGTAAAGACAATTTACAGGACAGGAGAATATGGATGACAGTGGATACAGGTGGTGATGCACACAATTTGCTGCTCATCCCTTCTTGGATCAAAGTTTTCTGTCAGATTGTTTATCTGTGGCCAAGAATATTGGCTTGCAACAGGCCAAGCTTATCACATACTATTTTACACTGCCTGACTTATTGACTGTGAACAGAGCTGACATGGCTTCTCTCATCAGTGTCCAGCCCAACAGCAGCATTGACTGTACTGATCTATGACTAGGTCTGATGGAGGGGCAGTCAATGAAGCTAACTAGAGCTGGCTGGTGCCTCTAAATCCGCTTTGGGCTGTTTAATGTGTTGTTTGGTCTGAGATAACAACATGTAATCTCAACTTGACATGTCAATCTATAAAAAGGAAAACAATGGTTGAACTGACACTATGGACAATGCTTCTACAAATTCTGTTCAACATTTATATCCAAGAATCACAAATAATTCTCAAATAATGCTAATTCCCTACTTTATAACTTTTCTACAATGGGATACTCAGTAGCTTGTTAATGATAAATTGTTGCCTATTGATTAACTATCAAATGGTTATTAAATACATCTCCTAAACTGCACTAGGGTACAGAGTTTTATTTACTTAAGAAATGATTTACTTTAAATTTTAAAATTTTAAGGTGAAACCAAAGAGAAATTACAATATATTCCACTTGAAACTCTTTTAGGTATTGCACTTTATAGACAATCCTAGTAAAATTACACCTCAGACCATGCAAGGGTGTTATTTCGTTGTTCACATTGTTATGGGGTGGCAGTAGCTCAGGTGGTAGAGCGGGTCGTCCAATGATCGGTGGTTCGAATCCCGCTTCGTCCCAGTTGCTGTCGTAGTGTCCTTGGGCAAGACACCTTACCCACCTTGCCGTGTTTGAATGTGTATGAATGTTTGGTGGTGGTTGGAGGGGCCGTTTGGCGCAAAATGGCAGCCACGCTTCCGTCAGTCTGCAGGACAGCTGTGGCTACAAACGTAGCTACCACAGAATGTGTATAATTTGAATAATGATCTCTGTAAAGCGCTCTGGGTGAAGGGCGCTATATAAATCCAAGCCATTATGTAGATGTACACCTGATGTAAACTATCCTTTGGTCAATGAATTTGAGAATGGAGAACCAAATGGATCCCAGTCACCTGACCGTCAATCTTTGGCAAGAATTATGAGCCCAAACCGCCATTGCCAGTCGTTAACAATGGTCAACCTGACTGTATTGATCAGTTTTTGTGGATGAAGGTAGCTGTCTGGATACTAGTGAGAGTGGAGAAAAGTAGGTTGAAGAAGAAACTAGGACATCACTGAGACTCAAGAGAGGTGTCTCCAGCCCAGCCTCCTGTTCTATTTCAATGCCTGGCTAGACTGGCATGTGTGCCCGATGTGTGTATGTGTGAGTGTAATTCAACATAGGCAGCACCCTCAGCAGTTAAGGGAAAGCTTCAGGCACAGGAGGCAGAGTGATAACAGTCAAGATCCACGTAGACTACCTGTAGGAGAGAGGAGGCCCAGTGACATGCCTCTTTACTGGGGTGGAATGGATCTGCAGGTATCCCCCAGGGTATAGACCAAATGTCAGACAGTCTGTGTGCACACACTAAAAAATTACTCTGAGCTGTATTAGAGTTTGTCACCTGTATTTATGTGCATTTGCCTGCAAATGTTTATGTTCCAGCAGGGCAGATGACTCAGCAACAGGGCAGGGTCAAACAAGTTGGCCGTATTTAAGTAGGGATTTTTGTTTGACTGCTTGGGAAAAAGTGGTTGACTATCGCTGTAAATATATGGTGTACATTTTCTGAAGTATGCATCATACAGTACAGCACATACTAGGCTTCCACTTCTAAAGTATAGCACAACCCACTCATACATCCGGTAAATATACACACTCAACTTTTTTTCTTCTACAATAGGCATTATTTGTTTAGAAGTCCTCATTTTTTAACTCATCTGGGGCTTTTCAAATGGATCAGTTATTCATCCATGGAATTTTCCATTTGCTAAATTTGAAATGAGATGCTGGCCCCCTTGGTGTTGGGCCAAGTTACATCCCAGCTCCTTCTGTAAACCTATATCCAGACAGCTCATCCCACATTGCTCTACCCTCCAATGAGTGGCCCTTCATGTTGAATCAGAATAGAGATTTAGGTTAATGTGTAAATCAGGCACAGCTATTTGATCTTTGACTGTGCAGGTCAGTGGGAGCATGTAGTCAGGTGTGTGTGTGTGTGTGTGTGTGTGTAGTGTTGGGTTGCCAGGTTAGGTTTTGATGAGTTAATTAGCTGGTAGTGTTATTCTGGAATGTAATGACAAGTGGTTTTGCGTTACAGCAACAGCGGAAACAACACAGTTAAACTTACATACAGCTATATTAGAAGGGGAACAACTGTTAGCATCTTTTTAGAGTTTATACACATGCAAAAAGGTTAGAGTAATTCATGATTCTTACACACTTTACATCTCAAAATGCTATTCTTTTCTATGCTCAAATTTCCCAATTTCTGTTAAGTCCGACATCTTACAAATGTTTCAGGTTTATAGAGAATTACTCATTTAGCAAGACAAGGCAAGGCACGTTTATTTCTATAGCACAAGTCAACAACAAGCTGAGTCAGAGTGCTTTACAAAAACATTAAAACATAAATAATAAGGATGATTTAAAATGGAAACAAAAAAGAAAGAAATAGGAACAATAGATCTTTACAAAGACATTAAAACATAAATAAAAAGGATGATTTAAAATTGAAATAAAAAAGAAAGAAATAAGAACTATAGATCTTTACAAAGACATTAAAACATAAATAAAAGCATAATTTAAAATTTAAACAAAAAAGAAAGACATAAGAACAATAGATAAAAAACAGATAAAATTGGTAAAATATGATGAAGTTTCTAAATTCAAGTTTAAAAGTATGAGTGCAGGTTTGGAGCTTTATTCAAAGGTAGCTGAAAATAGGTGTGTCCTCAACCTGCATTTAAACAGTGTCAGACCGGTTCTCGTGTCTGACTGTGTGCCTGACACCAAAATGCCAGACTTTTGTGGATGTTCCCGTCACAGAAACATAGAAACTAGCTATTGAAAATAAAATATGTTTTTGTTAGTAAGACATCAGTAAGATGATGAAAGTGACATTTGGCAATTAGCCATTGTATGTAATTATGCAAAGTAGGCCATGTTATTGCCCATTTTTGAGTGTACAGATATCAGGAAATTATCCATGCCGTAGGTTAAGAATCGAGGACTGAGAGTTAATCTAGAGCTAAAAAAAAAAAAAAAAGAAAAAATAAATAAATAAAAAAATCTAGAGCTAGGCCTCCATCATAGACAACAGCGACATTTCAGTGGAATGACCACTTTTAAACCCGGACCGACTTGGATCGAGAAGGACATTTTGTGAGAGGAAGCTTTTGACTTGTTTGAACAGTTTTTTTGTGACCCCCTTCAATAGTTTTTGGCGGGAATGGCAGGATAATTTTTATACTATATATCTCAACTTGCCCAGGGTTGATAGAAGCTGACAGAAATGTTGAGGAGGCATTTATTAAATGCATGGATGCTGGCACAATGGTAGGAGCTAAGCCTTGGAGAAGGTGGGTGGGTATTGATTCTAGCGCACATGTAAGTGAGTTTTGATACCTTGCTCTCAGTGAGAAGGGGGTGAGGGGTGGCTTGCTGGGGCTGGATAGGATGGTGCACCCTTAGCTGAGGATAGTTGGCTGTCTCTGAGCAGATCAGAGAACTACGTACTGATAGATGCCACCTTCATAATGATAAAAGAGGCAAAAATGTTGGCTGAGATGCAAATGGGTGGTGGTAGCTGAGGAGGGTTGAGTAGTGATTTAAATTTACACGTGTTTGTGGTGTGACTAAACTTGTTGTTATAAGATCTATCTATCTATCTATCTATTGATCATGATTTTGGGTTCTCACAATCAACATTACTTGATCGTGTGATTATTATGAACCAGAAAAACCAAACCAAAAAAAAATGGGCAGGCGAATAAAATTAAAAAGGTTTCCCACGCCGTCTGCAAAGCAAATCAGATGCTCCGTGAGACCACTATCTTCTGTGTGCGTGTGACTGGCCGCATGAGCCAATAAGAGAGCACTGACTCACAGCGTGCCGTCTGCATGCTATTCCCGCAGCGCGTAACCTCACTCTCCTGAATTTTACTGGGTACTAGGGCTGTAATCTCACAGTCAACCAGTCGATTTATTAGTGCATGCAGCCTGGCTCGACTAAAATTATGATTGGTCGATGCTTTAATTTAATTTAATTTCAGCGGGAGGAATGTACCAAGTTCTGAAGGGGGTTTTTTCAGATCACACCTCTTTCACAGGTAACGGTCTATCGTTTTGGACACCCCCTTGTAGGGCTGGGCGATATATCGAGATTTTAATATATATCTATATATTTTCAAACGCGATATGGTACGAGACAATAAATCGATTAAAAAAAACAAAAAACTTTTTTTTTTTTTTTTAATGATTTTGATATAGCTTATTTTGTGACAAATTGACTTGAATGTTTTATTTGAGATTTGCACAAATGTTTTGTTATTTGCGCAACTGTCAACCTCAGTGGAAAAGTCCTGTTACTGTCTACATTGTATAAATTGCACAGTGTATTTTAATTTAATTGTTATGCAGGAAAGGGATATTTGTTGTATTTTATTCAAGCAGCATTTTTATTCTATGCAGGCAGTTTATTTTTATTTCATTTGTTTTATACATTTTGATATTGTGCAGACCTCTGTTAATAAAGGTACCTTTACATTTGGCACGAGGTTTTGTATTAAAACTGACAGTTTTTTTAAGGGTTTGCCTCAGAAAAAAATGAAGCTAACAGAGATGCTAACAGAGATGCTAACAGAGATGCTATGCTATAATGCTTTGGGGGAAACCCCAATTATGGCACAGAAAAAATATCGAGATATATATCGAGTATCGCCATTCAGCTAGAAAATATCGAGATACGACTTTTGGTCCATATCGCCCAGCCCTACCCCCTTGTTTTTGCTGTGTTTGATTAGCCCAACCCACTGACTAGAGACGGATAGATTGTAAAGTAGAAGGATAAGGTCCGGTGATTTGTTGAAGACATCTGCAGTGTGGCAGAATTTCTAAAAATAGACAGTGAAAAAAAAAAATTGGAGGCAAACTTTGTAAACAGTTTGGATATCACAGCTCCACATCAAACATGGCATATCACCTGAAAACGGTCAGCCAACTTTCCCCATCCGTTTTGACAATATGAACATATCAGAATTCACATTTCAATGTCTTAGTCTAATAATTGTCAGTGTTTTGACATTCCCCCAGTTTGTGTTTTCTGTTCTGCCCCGCCTGTTTTCCATCTGCCCTGATTGTTCACACCTGTGTCTCGTCATCCCCTGTGTATATCGGGTCTCCTCTTCCCCTGCTCCCTGCCGGTCCGTACTGTTTGCTCCCTCCATGTTGTCCTGTAGTTTTTGGATCCCTGTTTCTGTTCTGCCTCTTTTTGATCCTGCCCAGCAGCGCTTTTGGTTTTGGTTTTTGCTGAATAAACCCTGTTTTTTGGAACTCCTGCCTCTCACTGTCCTGCATCTGGGTCGTCAACCAACACACTCCCTGACAGAACGGACCGACCAGCATGGACCCAGCGGGAAAAAGTTTTGCCTTCTGGCAATATGTTTACAGGGAGGCAGAACTCTCGATTCCTGGTTGGCAGGACCCGGAGGAGGAGGAATCTCCCTTCTGGGGAACACGCCTGGCTCGGGAGCATTCAGGCTCAGGAACGACAACGGCGTCAGCGCCAGCCCTAGCTAGCCGCTGTTCCGGCGGTGGTCCCGGACGCATCAGCCCCTGCTCCGGTGATGGTCCCGGACCCCCCGCAGCCAGCGCCACGGACCCGGGTTCCCCCTCAGCTAGGGCCACGGACCCGGGTTCCCCCTCAGCCAGGGCCACGGACACGGGTTCCCCCTCAGCCAGGGCCGCGGACCCGGGTTCCCCCGCAGTCAGGGCCACGGACCCGGGTTCCCCCGCAGTCAGGGCCACGGACCCGGGTTCCCCCGCAGTCAGGGCCACGGACCCGGGTTCCCCCTAAGCCGGCTCCTCGTGTCCTGCCTGCCCCAAAGTCAAAGTTCCCCGCCAAGTCAAAGTTCCCCGCCGGGTCAGAGTTCCCCGCCGCCGGGTCAGAGTTCCCCGCCGAGTCCAAGACCCAGGTCCACGCCAAGGCCCAAGCCTAGGCCTCGTGGGCGACCCCCAGAACTGTCCCGCCGGTCTGCCCGGTCCCGAGGGCGGCCCCCGGAGCTTTGGCCGTGTGTTGGCCGTGTCAGACCTGGAAATTATTAAAAATCCTGTAACAGCAACGACTGTCTGAGAGGCTGTTGTAACACCAGAGGTGTGCCCCAGAGGAGCGGGTGAGATGGTTACTATAATGTTTCATTTATTAATTCTGTCTGATTATTCCTTGACTGATCTGAGTGTAGGTGTGTGTGTGTGTGTGTGTGTGTAAGCAGTGGGTGGGTGGAAAAGCAAAAAAGAGGGCAGGCTACATACAGGCACTATTAAATTTTAATTTCAGAAAGGTCAGTTTTTCCTCAAGGTCACTGGTAAAAATAATCTTCAAAGGAAGGGAAGAGAACGATGCTCTCTTAGACTGCAGGGGATTAACCCACAGGACAGAAAAATCTATGTATTCCACACTGAAAGCCAAGGACCAGTATAAAAGGATATCTGGTAATATAAACTTTAAACCAATTAGTAACCATAGTAACGAATGAAAGACTTCCTATTGACGTTTGGTGTGGATTATTCCAACTCAAAGTGTATATATGTCACACACATGCATATTGACATATGTATGCTGCACACACAGTATGCCACATACACGGGTCCTACTGATATCTTTACACACATTCATACCACATTCACCATATTTACAAAATCACAGCAGTCATAAGAGGGTTGTCATGGTTGTGTCGTCTTGCCAAGGCACCCACAAAAGACTGGTCAGTAGCATATGTATAAACACTGTGACGTCTTTCAGGCTAAATTCAAAGCAAGAGGATGCTGCATATGCATAAAGATTATGTTTGTGAGGATGAAAGTAACAAAATATGAGAATGTAGATATAAATGGCATACTTAAACAAACATCAAATCTATCATAAATATTAAAAGACTTAAACTCCTCAGGAAGAGATATCTGGCTCTGGAAAATTTCATGCTAAGTATGTGTCTTAGTTTGTCATCAAATCCTTCAAACACAACGTTATATCCACAGTGGGTTTCGGTGGATGACTTATTTAGTCTCTTGCTCTCTTTATTGCCTCTTAACAGGCTCTATGTCCACTTAAAGGGATTGCATTAACCTCTGCCACTCTCCGTGGGCAGATGAGCTGCTCCCTCACCTTCCCTTTAAGACGTGCTCTGTATTAAACTCTTCCCTCTTTGGCTGGAATCCCTGTTTGGCCTCTGTTCAAACACACAAAAACACACATTTAGAAAGCCAGACACTGTTCAGTGTGTTCTTGTGCAGTATATCACCATACTGAATCTAGCGCTCCTCTTTGGCTACGATATAATTGTTTGTCTTTTTGAAAACACTTCACCATCTTGTATCTTGTACTTTTAATATTGACAGGTTTAAGCAGAAAAGCAGCTTCTATGCTAAGTTACTGAAAGATATGTTATTAGAGGGGATTAAACATATGTTTTCAAACCTATCAAAGTAACAGATGTTGACAGACATGTGTACATATACCAAGTTTCATTTAATTTACTCATCCATGACTGTCTTGTATTCTCATAGGCCAACACAAGTCCTCCCAGAACGATTTCAATCTCCCAACACACCTGTATCTGAAGTGTGTGCAGTCTGCCTGACAGCTGGCATGCCTGGTCCTTTCTACCGTTTGCTTGGCCCTGTTCTCTGCCCTCTCCATCTGGCCGTTCCAACCTTTTGCACTAAATTATTGCTGTCTATACTGTTTAACAGCTGTTGCGCCAGCCAATCACCAGCCTCTTACCAGCCCGTTCTCTCCTTGACCAACTTAAAACAGAGCCTTTTATTCCTTTATACCGTTTCTTCCTTCTTCTTTTATTTACATGCTTCCATCCCTATCTGCATCCGAATGAATCACTTGTCTCAACTCCAGCAGTGAAAGAAGGTGTAAAATGCTCTCTCCACATGACCACAAACATCCCTTGGCAAGGAAGTATATACTTTTTAAACATACAACAGAAAAGTATAGTAGAAAAGAAATAACTTTCTGTTCTCTCTAAATATTACACCCCTCTGGAGGCAACAGCATTCACATGAAAAACAAAAATGAGAAATTCCCTCCCCCAAATCCAATGAAGGCATTCTTGACACTGACTTTTGTACCCTTCCCCAAACCCCTGTCACTGCTAATATGGAGAGCGAAGAGGGAAAACAGCATGTTATTTTTAGTGCTGTTAATGCTTGCAGTAGGCCTGTGTTAGCATATGCAACAAGGTGGAGGAAGATGCATAAACAGAAAAACCCACACAGGAGCCCACACAGAAAAACGCATGCACATACCACTTACATATACATGTTTGCAGATTTAAGCTCATGGGCTGCAGTGCAGTCTCAATACTTGACATTCCTTCCATTGAGTTGTATATGTTGAGTCCAGTTGTTCTGTCAAAACATCTCAAAACTGCCAGGGATGTAATGTACAGTACTTATAGGACTTGATTGCACACATACACAAAAAGACACACACGGAAAACATCTTGAGCAAATCCAGAAACTCTCATTAATATGTACATTGCTGTCTTTGAATATGTGTCTGTGTAAGGACAGAAACTATAAGAGGGTGGAATACACAGTGCTGCTGCTGCAGCTGTATGCTGGTGTCCCTGTACTCAAAGAACAGAAAGGAGCAGCAAGGAGCAGCAAGGAGCCTCTGACAAGCTGTGTATGAGCACCGCTGAGCTCTTTCCTACCATGTGCGCACTGTTTCAGTCCCTTTAAGCGATTGCTAAGCGCTACACTTGCTAATCTTAAGAGAAACGTTCAACAGAGATTTTTTGCCAAACCTGAGGGACCCAGATAAAATTAAGTATTTCCCACTTTCCACCCACAGAATGTTCTGCTAATTAGAATCAACAGAGAGCAAAACATTCTTATAAAGTCCTTTTTTTTGTGGACTATCCTGAGCGAGCAAAATAGATGGAGACAGATTTGCTTGACTAGGAATAGAAAAAGCAGTAGAGATTTAATACTTAATAGTTAAGGTGAACATGAAGGAGGCTGTCACATACTGCAACAAATGCAATATGAGAGAATCTAATTTGGTAATTGGCTTCAAAAAAAAGTACAAGTGGACATTTCACTTTTCTTGGTAGCGACTAGGAGTTTAGCTAAAAGCTTTTGCATCTTAAAGATGGTAATGTTGCAGGAGAGAAGCATGAAGATGCTAGTGTCTAACTGTGCAAAACGACTATCACATTACCCTATTAGCAATTCTTATAATATGAAGCGATTGCAGCAGAAGGTCTTCCTTCTCTTCCCTTGTGTTTGTTGCAAGTGTGTTTATAGGAATGTGCGCGTGCATGTGCTGTGGCATGAGCAGCGTTGTTTGTGTGGAAGCCTGCAGCACAGAAACAGCCTTTGGCCAAATACTCAGGCTATTTTAACATTACTGCTATGGCTGGGAGCAGGAAAGTTGCCTCAGATCTGCAATTAGCATTCTTACATGCTGCTCAGCGAACACAAAGTAAACCCGTGCAAGTTTTCATGCCTCGTCTTTGAAAGAAGACTCATATTAAAAATGCCAGGACTCATATTTCACCCCACATCAAGATTGATTTTATTGCAGTGGTGCCCAAAGAGAACAAGGTTTCACAGTGAGGTTAGCCAAAAGCGCAATATACTTGCTCTGAAGTCAAAATGTTTGCACTGACAATTATATGTCATGCTTCCTTCAGGTTAAAACGTTATCACCAGCCAAGAATGACAGCCAGTGCTTATGTCAATTAAACCATGAGAATATTTTTTCTCATGGGCATGCTCTGTACCTGCCGAGCACACACTTAATCAACTCACTGAGACCAGTGTGTTTTAAATCAACCACAAAGCCAGTGACAGGTTCCCTACCAATCCCTACCGGAAAAACAGTCAAGGTGAGCACCTGAAGGTTCAGGATCATTGCAGGGACAGCGAATAAGGAAAAGAAGAGCAAAGAAGTCTGAAAGAAAATGGCAGAAGCCCGACTCACTGTTTTGTCCTCATCTTCAGTTGGGGCGGTGGGTTTTGATGCACTGATAAAGCTAATTGGGGCAAAATGAGGTGCCTTTAGGGCACCATTGACTTTTGGTTCATCTCCTCCCTCCCATGAGGCCTTTTAGGAAATAAGTTGTTTTTTTTACCCTTCTGTTCTTTACATATACGAGAAATGAACAGTCATGAATTGTGAAAACTGAGCACTTAGAGGAAGAGAGGAACATTTGCAGCAGTTAGGTTTGAGAATCTATAGCGATATAGCCTTGTGTGACGATCACATTGCACCCTTGCAATTTACTAATCAAGACAAAAAGAGATTTGGAGAGTGGAAGTTCTAAAAGGAGGGCGAATACAGAGCAAGTCAAGTCTTATCAGTGATGCAAAACATGCAGGAAGTGAAAGACAAAGTGAAGTGATAACAAGGATGAGAAATGAAATGCAGCAGTTATGCAGTGTGCAGGCAGTAAACGACGGAGCTGGAGAGCTAAATTCAGCATACAGGGTGAGTTCCAGTGCTAGAGAGAGCGAGTATTTAAACAACTGTTGTGACGCCTACACGGCCCACGCTGCATATCGAACTACAACAGTATACCACAGTGCAGGTCTAGTGGGTCATCAGCAGTAACAACAGCAGCAGCTGAGAATAGCCTTGTAAGGCTTTACTTACTGTCGGCTTGCTGCTTGGACTCCGAAGCAGCAGGCACCAGCTGGCTGCAGAGCAGCGTTGTGGTGTTTCATGTGGAGCTCAAGGGGATGATGGGGTGTTTGTGTGTGTGTGTGTGTGTGTGTGTGTGTGTGTGTGTTTGTCTGTGTGTGTCCGTGTAGGGTGTACGTAGGCTTGCGGCAGCGAGAACACAAACAAACACAGCCAGAAATTAAGGGGGAGGAAACACAATAACATCAAAAGACTAAGATTCAGGATATTTCAACTGCAGCAGAATAACTCAAACGCAGCGAACAACAAATGCACATTATTATCTTGATAACATTGGAGTCTGAATACAAAAACTGCTACAAAGAGAAATCTCTGTAATGAATGAGCGGTGAGAAAGTTTCCATTTAGAAGCGTGTGAATACGAGGCAGGGAATAAAGCATGCCATAGTACCTCGATGCGTAAAGCCTCCAGTGTATGTATTCTCCTGTTTTTTTCTGCTTGAGCACAGTTTTGGTGGTGAATGTGGGGGCAAGAGAAAATGTCTTACAGTAATAAGAATCGTTTCTAATTACACTCTTGCATATCACATTGCTCATGTGCAAACAAACAGGTGACAATTACTCCATTGGCAATTCACTTAAATCTCAAAGTCTTTAATTATACTGAGAAAATAGGATTTTCCAATATAATTTATGACTTCACAATGAAATAGATACTTGCAATCATTCTACAACTCTATTTTATAATATCACAGTGAATATGGAAGCAGAATCAGTTTAGACCTTTTTTTAGGATAGGATAATTTATTTGTGTTTGTTATATTCAATGAGTTTTGAGTTTCTAATGTTTTACTATCACTTGCAGTCATACTAGTTTCTGTGCCACTTTTTTAATGCACATGAGAGTGATGAAGCAGAGTAGAGCAGAAGAAACACGAGTAAAGGTAATATCCAAGCCCGGCTGCAGATGGTGTACTGTAAGTCTACAAGATCTGCAGTTCATGAAAAGTAAACTAGTCCTGACAGAGCACAAGCAGCTCTCGGACTGTTAACATTACAGATTACAGGGGCAAAATAACAAAAAACTAAAATAAGAAAAAGGCCTAGAAATAAGGAAAAGAAGCTGGAGAAAAATATTCTGTGATGCTAAAAATTGATCAGGTGCTTTCTCGTGGTCTTTTTAACAGCCCTTCCACATTCATTTATTTCCTTCAAGTTATCATGCAGAATCTGACACGATTCACTTGTCTTGGCTTAAACATTTAAGCATGATTTGTAGCACCTGATATGACACAGAAAAGAAAAGATGAAATACAAGTGAATTATTCATCCTAGTTTTGCCCCTTCCACTCCAGAGAGAGATTGGTTTAGCTCCTCATCATGGCTTGGGGCCTTCTTTTCTCTCTGTTGTTATAGTTGAAGTTCTGTGTGTTTGCCTCACAGCTATTATGGTACAACACAACTCTAATGAAGAATTAAACGTAGGCATTTCACAACAGCTGTGCAACTGCCTGCATATTATAGAATATGCCTTTATAAAAAATACAAAAAAAACAAAAAAAAAACAAAGATTAAAATAGAGATTTAATAAAGTAACGGAAAGAAAGTTGCTGAAGGAGTGAGAAAGACAAACTTCAAAAGCTCTGAGAAAAATGAAAAAATAACATAAAAGCAGGGAGGAATTGCAGGGGGGAAACTACTCAGACTCTTCTTAACCCACAGAGAACAAGGGTTCAGGATTGTGGCTTTCCATCAAAGGGGAGTGAACTGGTGCTGTTTTCCCACACCACCTAAAGGCTGAGATGCAACGTTTCCAATTGCTGTGGCCTCTACTTTAACTTGAACTCTTACCCTGCATTGTATCTAGTGCCTGATTTTAAATACAAACAGTCACAGCACAAAGTCAAATGTTTGACTTCTTTTTTAGATATCTGCATGCAAACTGTCCCTTTCATCATAGAATATCCATCCAGAAATAACCTCCCAGCTGCATATTTATCTATGTGAAAAAGATTGCATAATATAATAACACTTTTAAATATAATGTAACCAAGCAGAATGTAATATAATGCAAAACAAGCACAAGATCAATGAGTCTGCACCAGCAACAATGGATGGTTTAATATGGCTGGAAATTGGCCTGTTGGCACAGTTTGAGAACTCTCTGTGCCAATCATGAGAGATAGTGCAGAGCTCCCGCAGTAAACAATCTCCTGAGTCATAAATAAACTTAATATATTGCCTGTTACTATGTGCCAGGGTTTCTATATCAGAAGTTGTTCTTTTCGTAAAATCTGAAAAGTCAAGATAGATTTTTTTTTTCAAATAAATGACACCAAAAGGCCATATAGTGTTATTTCCAGAAAATGAACCTACCATACAGATTCCATGACTGTAACAAACTTCAGAGAAAGAAGCTAAGACAGACATAGTGTCCAAGAAGCAGCTCTGGGATCCTGCAGGAAGAGAGATTACAGGTAAACCCCTAGGGATTTCACCTGTCGGGGTCTCTTCTTTTGTTGAGGATGGAAGCACTGAAACCCCTGTGGGGGTGGCTCTTTTCCCAGGAGGTCTGCTTCGTAAAACTACATAGTGTTGCACTACTACCTGTGGCCAGGCACACTCACACAAAGGCTTGTGCAGAAAGTGACACAGACTGCATCTGGCACCTCCAGACAGCTCAGATATGAGACGTGTACAACATTACAGCTGTGTTGTCGTCTTCCACATCTCCAGTTCTCACTTCGTTATGACTCATTATCACCTGAACAACTGTGTTACTTCCCCTCACATCTTACGCCCTGACATTAATCCTATTCTCGAACCTGTATTTATTGCGCAAGGTCATGCTTTTATGCTCATGCATGATATCTGAAATGAGCCATGACTGAAAGGCTCTGGGTGACTGTGGTGGCCTTTGAAGTGGGAACAAAGAGAATTCCTACTCATCCTACAACTGATGCCTTCCTCTTTTTCTTCCCCCTCCTCCTTTTCTTTTTTCTTGCCCCCACTTCATCTTTTCTTTTTCTACATAAATGTAATGCCTATAATCACCCATTCTTTGTTAAGTAACCCTATCTGTGGAAAAAAACAAAAAACACTGATTGTGATTTCTCTTTTCTGGGCTGTGAGGTTTAACGTTTTACTTTCTCTCAGACTTTCTGTACTGAAAGTTACACTCGCATTAAAATAAAAGACTTGAGAAAAGAAAAACGATTCAAGCAGACAGCGACATCAAATATAAAATCTGTACTGAAAACTGGATTATACATACACAAATCTGAAAATGCAGGTGTCTGGGAAGAAAGTGAACATGCATAGAAACACAGGCAGGTGTGCAGAAAAAGGATAAAACACAACCTTACAGACACACCTGGGGAAATGCAAACACATTAACTGCTTTTCAGGCCTGAGTAGCCGCACCTCTGTGCTGTGGGGTTATTTTTAGCATTTTAGTCCTCAGACAGTTAACCATCAGTGCCCCTGTCTCACATAGTGCATCCCCCTGTGAGACATCTGTAGTGAGATAACATGCCAGCATTCACTGAAGGCAACACAGTTAACCATAAGCATGTACTTACAAAATACTGACTGCACAAGAAGTGACATCAAACAGAGACTGCAGGATCATGTGCTCGTATGAAACCTTCAAAGACGCATGCATAACCCTCAAACAGTACACAAGCATGCAATGAAATGAATCCTAATGCTTTTCCAAAGTCATTTACGACCAATTCCCCAACTTTGACCTCTAGAGCGACAAAACACAACTAGAAATGGGTTACATGAGGTGACACCTTTCACCAAGGAGAGATTGCAGACCCTGAACACTTCATTCTTCATTCAGAGGTATAATGACATCCTTTGATACTCAGCTATCTGCAACACATCTTCAACCTCAGTCTGTTACAGGAAAGACTTATGATGCATTGGAAATATCCAGTTTAGCTCCATAACATGAGATCTGACACTGACACTGAGACACTGTTCTCAGTGTCCACATAGTGAAGGTACTGGAGAGCACCTGGTTCCCGCCTACTTGTAGACCACAAGTGAAACCAGGTTTTAACCCTCGTCAGTTTGCTTTCCAACCTCAGGTGGGAGGAGGTAATGCTGTAAACCCTCTGCTGTAGCTGGCTCATTTTCATGCTCGTATTAATGGTGGCAAAAGCAATTTCTGAATTCTGGCGACTCACTGAAGACACTACCCAACTCTGCAGCCCCGTCTGGTCAGCAGTGATACCCATTCTGTGTTATGTGTAGCAGAGAATATTGCATTCTTATCACTGCTGTTTAGAAAGTGTTAAGTCTACATGCACAGTTGATTGGAAAAAATATGTTCCATATCAATATTTAGTAACCTCAGTGGGTTCAAATTACAATGACAAAATAACAATGGCTATCCCAAAACTGTTACGAAGTTGTCTAGTTCCAATTGTCAGTGTATTGTCAGTTTTGTTGTATGGTATTACACATTTTGCTAAACCCAAACCACAATACTGTTTAAATCCACACTACACAGTGTGTTTTGAGAAGACACTGCAGTTGACTAGGTGACCGTAACCCTTGTTCCACATAAAACACAAATATTTACTCTATTTCCTGACTGTCAGTCATCTCTTCTTGTCATTAAACTTATATCAGCTGATCTGATTATCTATACTGTTGTGCTGTGCTAACCGAGTGTGTGAATAGTACTGAAGAAGAGATATGCTGTCGTGTTTTTGTGTTTCCTAGTTAGAGGCTCAAAGTCAAAGTCCACACTACAGTCAAAGCTTTGTTAAATAATGCATCCCTCTTTCCTCTAGAGACCAGTGCAACCGTGCCTTTATCCTCCCCTCATCCTGCCTAGTGCGGGGCAAGAGGTTATGGCCTCACATTGCTCTCTCTGTTCAGCGTCCCGCATTGCTGCTCAGCTTTATTTCTGTGTGTGTGTCAGCTACACTTGGTTTTTCTTCTATTTCTTCTTCTATGTCTTCTATTCTTCTATTTCTTGCATTATTCTCCATGTGTGTGTAGTCTGCCTTAATAAGACCAGTGCAGTCTGACCTCAGTTTGTGTGATGATTATTTGGAGGAGTTTACCTTTGTACTGCAGCTGTGTGAGAAAGCTGCCATTTTATTGGGAATCCACATACTGTATAAAGGAATACCTCAAAGCCGGTTTCTCTTTTTCAACTTCACAAATGTCTTATTTCTCTAATGAGGACTTTTTGTAGAACCCACTTTCCAACAGATTGTGAGATGTTTAGAGGCCGTACAACCGCAAATCTTCAATGATAGTTATGTATTTTTTTTCTATTTGTGCTTTCTTTAGGGGTTTATTTTTTCCCCTGTGGGTGTAAAATTGAGAAGAGCAGAATATAACATACTACTATGCCTAATAAGATGAGCTGTAATTTAGTCTCAAATAATTTATACTGAGAAAACAAAACCATTAGGGTGTAGTGTTTACCATAGACGGCGAAGCACAGAAAATTTAAATATGTATAAGCTGTCATGCGGCAGCAGTCAGATTCTTCTGAGAAAGTCTCACTACTGTACAATATCTACTACAACACTGGCTATGAGTAAAATCAAGTATTTATAGGGCATCGGACAGCTTGCTTGGTTGAGCCAGCCCCGGGTGAGGGGGCTGCACACGTCCTGCTGCCTGTGGCCCTTCGCTGTCCACCTTCCCCTTCGCTCTGCTGCCATTTCCTGTCAACTTACTTCCAATGAAGGGCACGAGAGCCACAAAATCTTGTGAAAAATAAATGGATTGGGTTAATAGTATTGAGGTATATTGTGTTTTCTACTTCAATACTAAGTACCACTGCAACGCATACACATTTTATTGCTTAGATATTGTGTTCTAACTTTAACTAGGCAACAATTCCAGACTAACTAGAATCACAATATGTATTGTCTAGGGTAGAAAGAGTATGTCAAGTTAAGTAACAAGTAACAAGACAAGACATGAGGCTTTTGGAGGTGCCCCATGCTAGAGGAATAAAGAGTGTTTTTAAACAAACATCTCTACAACTTGCTAAACCCTTGCATAATGGAAAGCGCAACAATAATAAATAATTTTTATTTCCTACAACACTTCTGAAATTTGTATAAGGATGTGAGAAAATGTAACTTTACCACAAAAACACACTTCCAGCAGGAAAAAAAACATGCAGCATGGACGAGATAGTATCATGTTTTGTAGTGTGCTTTTACACGCATGTTGGGATAAATAAATTAAAAACTGTATCAAGAAATTTTACACACATCAGTGTCGGGGCATGAAGAAAATAACACAAAGCACATGAGTAAATGGGTGATGAGAAAATGGATGTTGCTCAGTTTTGTGAAGATCACCTCAACTGGGAAGCTGCAGCACGATAGATGTTTCACCATGAATGTTATAAATGTTCTGTAATAAAAAGGTTTTTGTGGCCTAAAATCTGCTTCTTGTCACTGTTCAGTGCTCATGAAGAGCAACAGTAGAAATCTACCAGATTATTGACTGCTCAGACACAAAAACTGTTATATATGCCATTAGATGGTGGTAATCTGCTAAACTGCCTCTTAAAAAAAGATTAGACCACATTTTATGAGTGAAATACAACAGTATCTGTTCATTATCTTCAAAAGTATGAAAGGACTTCATAGATGCTTTTAAAAAAAGTGAAAAAACCTATTCAGTAATAGCTGAGAAAATTAGTCCTTGTATTGCATTGTGAGGCGTACTGGCATGAATTATTCAGCAGAGGGCGAATTTGAAAGTAAATTAATGTCAGTATTCATTCTTTGGCAGCACTTAATCTGAAAAATAGTAATGCCAATGAAGCCATTTCAGCTGAGCAGAGTATGAAAGAGAGGGAGAGAGGGTGGAGTTGGAGGGGATTGGGGGGGAGGACACGGCATAGACACGTAAAAGTCTTTTCCGAACCCAATTAGGCTCTGCATGTCTGTTTGATCCATGGCACTGCGAGCATGCAAAACTAACACAAACACAGCGCTCCTCTGGAGGTTACATAACAAACTATAATGTGAATACTTTTCTCCACTCTCTCCTCCTTCACTTCCATTTTCTTTTTTTGCTCACTTCTCTTTTCTTTCTCTCTTATCAGCCTATGGCAGGTCGTAGCAGATAGCAAAGTACTCTAGTAGCAGTCGTTTTAAATTTTTATTTGAATACACCACTGCGAAGGCTAATCCTTTAATGAAACTCAATTGTTACTGTTTTTTTTCAGCCAACCTGAAGACTTGCAAGTGAGGCTCAAAATCCTGTATTGAGAAGGCATCTTCAGGATTGCATCCTTGCTTTAAGGGGATGTGGTTATCGTAATGGCTTCACCAAGCAGCGATCTCCAGCAATCAGAAAGGCATTTTGCAGCTGAGTGTCAGTTATTAGAACCTCCAAGACTGAAGTCATAGTTTTTTCTAGGGGAACGGTTGGAGTGCCCACGTTGAGTGGTTGTAGAGCTTAACTATGATGGTCCTATTTACAAGTGGAACTAGAATGGAGCAGTGACTCACAAGCAGACTGGGGCAGAGCATACATTGATACAGTCTGTTATAGTGACGGGAGAACTGAGCCGAAAGGTGAAGGTCTCAATTTGTTCGATCTTTCCAACTTTCACCTAAGGTCATGAGCTGGAGACACTGACTGGAGAATCGAGGTTACAAATACTTTCTTCAAAGACTGGCTGGACTAACCCTAAAGGACAGAACGAGGGGCTCAGTTATCCAGGACGGACTCGCATTGAAAGCCAGAGATCATATCTCTTGGTTGGTGTGGGAATGCCTCAGTGTTATAAGTAAAGGAGAGGGCTGGGGAGAAGGAGGTTGGGGGATCTCTGCCCACACTGCAGCCCACGTGGCTTATTCCAGATAAGCAGCAGAAAATGGATGGGTATATGGACAACAGGAGAAAGTAAAGCTACTTATACTTAATGCACATGAATCAAGCTCCAAACTATATTGAGGCACAGATTGTACTTTGTGTACTATCTGAGTTCTATATATTTCCAGTGTCTTGATTGTCCTGTGTTCTAAAATCCCCCTGACAGCTGTTTGCTGACACTTAGGGACCAACACAAAATCTATGTCTAGTGCTCAAGACAGTTGGCATGACAATTGATGATGATTCACAGTGTAGAAATACATCACATAAGCAATAAATGACTTCATTGCGCTCCAGAATAGTGGAAAAAGGCAGAGAATAACTGCCCAGTTGGAGCTGAGCTGAAGCTGTTATTACTCACAGGACATCCACATGAAAATAAAAACTCCGCACAGAGAGGCCTCAGCTGGGGCCTGATTGGGCTTATACCCAAATATTTCATGTGTGACATTTCAGGAAGGTTGCTGTGCAAAATAAATTTAACTCAAATTACATTTTTTATACTTTGAAAGGTAAAGTGACCATGAATCATCATAAACTAACATTAACGTGTCATCTGGTGCCCTGCTGTACTGTATCGAAAGCCACATGGGGATTATTAGCGTCTTCCATGAGTCACCACACATTCTCCATCAGCAACTTAACACTGAACACTAATAGAGATGTTGAAATTATATAAATCTCCTTGACTTCATCAGGACAGATTGGAACCCATCAAAGTGTCTAAGTTTGTCCCTTTGGAGTCTTTTGCTTCTCCGCCTACCTTTCTCATATCAACAAACTGGCTGATGAACTCGTATAACTCAGACAAACAACATTGGTTTTCGGCCTTTCATTGCAAATCCTCTGTGGATTCGTATATATTAGTGAGTCATAAGAGATTCTTTTGTAACAAACATGAAGATAGTTATTTGTTCAACAGAGGGAGGTGATAATAAATAATGTGGGCATTTTAAAGCTGGTAATAATGTTGGACTCCAAGCTGACACTTGAAGACAGAGACAAGAGTGATGGTCTAACTCACCTCCTAAATTGTGTGTGTTCTGTTTATATTCTGCAGTCTGGGCGAGACAGACCTCAGGAGAGAGTGAACCACCTGGGCCTGGTCTTTTCTCGCCAAAACACATCATCCTTTTCACAGTGGAGTGAACGTCTCCTCTCCAGTGCATGTTTGTTTTAGTATGTGCCCTACCGACACACTCATCACTACAGCTCATGCATGTATTCATGAGCACCTTCAGCACTGATCTTACTAATGGCCTCATGTCCGTTTTTTTGCCATTTTACATTGTGCTAATGTTCCTGTTATTATTAACTATATTTGTTTTTTGCATAAATCACCAAAATGTCTCAGGGAAAAGGGAACACTGCATTTAAATGATTTTTTTTTTTTTTTTTACCATGCCAGGTCATAAGTTTTACAGAAGTAAAAGTGAGTCAGAGGATTAGAAAAACAAATGAGTGAAAAGGAGGTCATATACAAACACATATAAAAACATAATCCCACATTCCAAAAAAAGACCATTTAGAATTAGTCCAGAGCATATTCCCTCACAGCAACAAAAATCATCACAGCGTTTCGTCATATCCACCTCTCCTGTCTATCTTATCCTCTTCTAAAATCCACAGATGGTACAGGCTGACAAAGCGTGGCATTTCCAAATAGTCAACATTATTAGAGGAGATGTGCTTTGGCCATTGAGCTATTACCTGCTAGTGGGTGTGAAAATGTCTGGATTCATTTATAACTTGTAACAAATCAATCCTTTGATTGACTCTGACTCTGCATATGAAACAGCATCCTGGCCAAGCAACTGTGAACAGTTTTAGATGGCTTTACTGATGACTAGGCTGGTGTAAAATGCATTTCTATCTATGACGGAGTACATCTCCAACTGTGTCTGAAACCCAGTAATTAGCCCTGTGTACGATGAGAAGCCGGTTTGGGACACAGAGCGGATTATGGAAGGCAATAACAGATCGCTTATATGAAAAGTAAAATGATAACACAAATGGAATCAAGCTATATCCTGCCTATACTTGAGTGTTAGAGCGGATGTATGGAGAACTCCAGCTCCCTTTGGAGTGGGCTAATTGCAGCATTTGTCAGCGGTTCCATTAGAGAACATTTTATTTCCGCATAAGTTATTGTAATGTGGTAGCATAACACAAAGAAGCCCTGAGTGGAAAGCTACTAGAGGCTTCACTGTAAACAAGGCTACTCAGTGATGAGAGGACACCAGGAACAGAAGCTTTTGATGTACAGTTCCCCTGCTAAACATCCAAGTGTCACTGCAACACATTTTAATTGGTCTGAGGAGGCAAGATCTCACATGGTGGACACATAAAGATATATACCACATAAAGACTGGCATACGGACGCTGATACACATGCATGCACGGGCTCACACATGCACGCACAAGTAGTCAAACAACCTGTTATCTCCTGCAGTCTTCTGTTGTATTTTTATCTCCTGGTTCATAGTGAAAGGATTTCAAGTCAATTCATTTCGACAAGGTGAATCCAATAAGGCTGGGCAAGACTATAAATAGAAACAGCCTCATGTACATACATACATACGTGGATGTTTATATAAAAACACACCCATCTCCACCAAAACAGGCCTGCTTGAGTATTTAGCAATATTATTAAAGGCCAAGTAGTTGACTAATGCTTGCAAGCATGGATTGTTAGTTATGCGTTTACTAGCATTGACAATTAATGTGGTCTGTTGATGGCTGGTGAGGTGGAAAACATGGAAACAGCAAAGCTTAAAAAGCCATTTTAATTATGTGTAGCTTTAGTATCTTTACTACAATATAGAGGACACTTTTCTGCATCAGAAAATAACAGTGTACACAGTGTAGGTGGTGTATGATGTCTGATGAAGATGTTCAATGCTGCAATGACAGCATGAGGGGCAACTAAGCAGAAAATCCTGCAAGCAGATATTCTTTTGAGTGAAAGGTCAGATTCTTGTTTATGCAAGTCAAACTCTGATTGTTTCAAAGGTGCATGATCTGCTATGATCAGAATGCAGGACGTGACAGGCTGAGATAGCTACCAATCAATACTTAATATAACTTTGTGATTAAATTTAGTTTAAAGCTAGTTTCATATATAACTTAACGTGTAAAATGCTCCACTGCATCTTCAGAAAACCATGACAAGGTAGAAGTTAAGTATTATATACCATCATTTGACACATATATGTTCGTCTATAGTGGGAAAATAAATGCTGCAACAAAGTAATGTAAAACACCAATGAATTTTTGGATTAAAATATATAATTGTGATCTTATGTTGGCGCAGATAGCATGTGGAAGTCTGGAGTGGTAGAAAAGTATGTGCAGGAAATGTATGGGGCAGTATGGCAGTGGTGAAGTGTGCAGTAGGACTAGCAAGAGTGTTTCAGGTAAAAGTTGGACTGCATCAAGGTTCAGCCCAGCCCCCCAGTCTCGCGCTCAGAAGCTGTGCCGATTTTTTCCAGTGTCCAGCCGCGGTACTGCAACCAAAAATCCCATGTGGCCCAGAAAGCCTTTTTCCCATAGACCGCAATAGTAAAAGAGAAGCCTCTAAAACTGTTCACAGGACACCTCCAGCTGTAATCACCGGCAATTACTAATCTTTGTATTCTATATTTTTAAGTCATGGACTTTATATCCGTCAAAAATGTTTTATAACGGCCAGAAAAGTCAAAGAAAAGTCTCTTTCTGGGCGTGACGTCACGGCTGACGTCACAGCCGTGTCCGTGCATTCCACGGATGTATTATATTAATATATATTATGTAATTATATTATATTAATACATTAATAATATATGTAATACTATACATGTAATAATATACATCAATTAAGATATTATATTAATACATATTATATTAATATTCGCGTCATTGCCCCGGGGCATGATGGGAGGCCCCAGAGCATCATGGGAGGTGATTCAACTGCGCATGCTCTATGGGCCAGTGTATGCGGAAGTAAACCCGGAAGTCAGAGATTTTTTCGGCACATGCGCTGGCTGAGCAGAATGCATTGAAATGAATGGGCGGCCATTTTTGGCACTGTATCCAGTTATATAATAGATCCATGATTCAGCCACTACTTGTTTGCCAGGGTGATAAGTTGACGAATGAGGTCAGACAAGGGTGTCTATGGACTATGATGTTTGCAGATGATTGGTTGTGCTAGTAGGGAGCTTATGGAAGAAAACCGGAGATGTGCACTAGAAAAACGAGAAATGAAGGACAGTCGTGAAGACTGTATTTGTGTAAATAAAAGGGAAACAGGAGGAATAGGGGAGAGGCTTGGAATTTATTTAATTTCTCCAGTGGACAAATTATTATTTATAAGTACTTTAGTTGTTTTCATCGTATTTCAGTGGCCGTTGTGTTTTTTTTTTAAGGTAAAGGTAGTAACAAATCTTTCCATATCTCCAGACTTAACTGCGATGAGGAGTGTGCAAAAGAGAAGAAGAGAGAATGCAGGAGAAAAAGCAGAAGGTCAAGTAGGGGATTTCTACATTTGGTTAAAGGGGGATATAAAGCTCAATTCAATTCAATTCAATTCAATTCAATTCAATTCAAGCTGGTTGGTGTGACAAAAGAAGAAGCAGAAGACAGGCTAACAATGAAAGGTGTGATCAACGGTGGCGAAGGAGAAGAAGTATTTTAATTTGTTTCTTTGATTATTAATTATTCAAGGTTGTGAGTCTCACACCTTAGATCATTTTCTAGCACTACATGATGGGTAATAACGTTTTTTGTTTTGTTCTGACTGTTTTTTTTTTCATTTGAGCATATATCACACAGAAGCCATCTGACAAGAAGCAAGTCTACATTTATTGGCAATTGATGAGGAGAAAATCTGGAAAGGACCAAGGACCCTGGCTTGGATTAACTCAATTACAGCCCCATCGTCAGACACAACTAACCCCTTGCAAGACACACAGACATACTGTGCGGTCACATTTTTGTACATTTAGCCACATTTCAGATTCAGATCATTTCTTTTTAATTTCACTCCATCTGGCTACAATGGACCCGGGTACAATTATGAAGCATCCCAAGAGCCACTTGGGTGAAGTACATAGAACATCCAGCCTTTGACAGATAAGAAAAAGTAAATCTGTCAAAAACAAAATGTTGAAAGCTTGAAAAGATCTAAAGTCTAAGCATCTATATGATCAGCCCTCAGCATATATAACATACAAGACATTCTTAAAATCTTTGTCTGAATGACCCATATGCCATGAATGACACTCCTTTCATTCAGTTTAGCACGTAGTTTGGCCTTGAGAGAGAAGTTGGCCAACATTTATGAAGCACTCTGTTCAAATCAAGTCATGTAATGAATGCCTTGATGTCTAAACTATGTTAAAGCCCCTCTGTGTGACTGTGCTTTGTCGGATATACCAGGTCGAGTTTCACAAGGGAAGTAGCCAAGGAACTAGAATTACTTGCAACAAGACTCTCAGATGGTACATCTGGAGTTTCCATGGTAGCCGTTTCCCCAGAGTAGGCCATCTGACAATCAAGTCTTAAAACGATATGAGTGCGAGTTTGTGCTTGTGTGTGTTCCCATCACCAGGCTGACAGGGCGAGACAGAGTTTCATCTCAGCAGATTAAGTGTGTCTGTGTTTATTGTAGAACTCCCATAAAAGACAGTGGAGGATCACAATCAAACAGGATTTATAGGAATCCTGGTTATGATCGGCCTGTGGAGGATAGGGTGCGAGAAACTCAAATAAGACCATCGAGAGAAAGGGTGTGAGAGAAAATTAATTGCAAAAGAGGAGAGAAATGGGTTGATCAAAGGGTTAAAAAGGATCATGGGAGAATTAAAAAAGGATAGAAAGGAAGAAACAGAAAGAGATAAAGCAGGAGAGTCACATTGCATGGTTTAATTAGAATAGCTATAAATAACCTGGGGCCTGACATTTTACCATGGAAGCCCATTGAATGTACCTACTTGTTTTTTTTTTGTTGTTTTTTAGCTATGCCTGATATTTGAAGACATGCCACCAATTTCAATGCCAACCTCCATCCTCTGCTGTTCCCTCACCTTCCTGTCGTGCCTCCCAACTCTGCCCCACCAATTCTTGTCGATTCTCTTTTTTCTCTCCCACATGTAGACGTTTAGACCCACAAATACGCATGTTTGTCAGTCATGTCCTCAGATATTTCCTTCTATGTACTTATGTACCAGGAGAGAGCAAAACTGACATATCAAAAAAAAGGTTTTTCATTAGAAAGAGGAATGAACTTGCAGACAGACGTGGCACCCAGTATGATCTGAGCAGCCAATCACTTACTGCTCATCCTGACACCCAGCACCGATCTCCCACACATAAAAACATATCCGTCACTTTATGTTGACACTGGAACATGCATTCAGCAAGAGATTTGGCGACAGGTCTATAACACCTTGTAGTGGTTGAACATGAGCAAAACTACAGGAACATCTGTCATTCTGTCCATGTCATGTTTCCCCTGTTAAACATTCACTGGTACCCTTTTATACAATTCTGACTATCCTCCTCTTCCTTAAACAGCCATCTTCACTAGGGAAGTTGCTATGGGAACTCTCACTGCTGCAACACAGGGGATGGGCATGAAATGTACGTTGGAGAGCTTTGAAACGCAGCTCTAAAGATGGAAGAGCAAAAAAAAAAGATAGTGGACTAAGTGTTCTGAATCACTGTATCAAAAACAAAGGGGAGGAAAGAGGAGGGGAAGGGAATGGACAGACAGAAGCAGGGTGCTGAAGTTAAAGAGGAGACACACAGCTTGTTCATCTCTGTCACAGCAGAGCCTACTAGATTTGCCAGCGATAAGGCCAGTCATTACTCACTGAAGCCCAGCAGTAACACTTCTGTATCTCCCTTTTTCCTCTTCCCATACTTCTAACCTAACCATTTATGTAGTTCAGTCGAGTGGGAAAAAAGTAAAATTTAAAGATTTACATTTAAGGACTTAAAACAAATAAATAAAATGCTATAATAGATAAAACATATGAAGAAATGAAATCCTCTGATAAATACCATGTATTACAATTTGATATATAAAAGCACAGATGAACAACACATGACATATTACATTTATCATTATTTATTTAACAATATGTCAACAATCAGGAGCAATTCGGAACCCCACCTTCCCAAAAAAACTAAACAAAACAAAAAAAAAAACTACCCTTAGTCCAAGGATTTGTACAATAAACTTGAACATAAGTATCAAAATAGAAATCTTTCTTTATGGTGTTATCACTCTCTCACATCATTGCAAATACATTTTGGCCTGCTTGTCATGATAAAGTTGCTTCAATCCATAAACGTTTCTGAGCATTTGATTATATTATTTCTTAAGGTCCTATTAAAGCATTTAAATCAAGTTAATTATTTTCATCTTGGGCCAATGCAATACCTTCAATTTTAGATATTTTACACCTAACTTTCCACCATGCAACAACATGGCCCGATATCTACACTGGTTTCTGCTGTCCAAAGGATGGGCATCAACAATTGTTTCTTTAAAATCATTGTTGATGTTTTGCATTGTGTTCTCACACACCTGGATATTTCTGACAACCCACCTGTAATAATGTCTGCTTTAAAAAATGGTGGTCACACTCCAAACTTGCAGAATTCTCCAAGTTTTCAAAGATGCAAACTTTCTATGGAAATAAACAGGAATATATGGGAATAAATAAATAATGACATTCCTACATGTCACATGTTGTTGTTAATGTTTGACCTCATTTGAAGACACGGTGAGATGATTTCATGATTTTATGTTTATCTAATAATTGCTCGGGGGTCATGTTCTGGGTCTCTGGAAAGTGCCTAGAGACAACTTCTGTTGTAATAGACAAGATATAAATAAAACTGAATTGAATTTCCTTTTAGTATCTTGTGCTACTCAAAACATTAGAAGTGAAAGAGGATGCACTGTGTTTCAGGGTTACTGCATATGTGTGAAGGGGAGCAAAAACATGCACAGGTAATGAAGTGATGCTGACCCTGGAAAATTGGCACACACAGAGTAAAGGAGAACTGATTACTAGTTGAGCTATGATCAGATGAGATCACATGAACAAGAAGCGAAGGGATAATATCCCAGAGCAGATCTTTTTTTGGTATATTCTAAAAAGACTAAAAACAAAAAGATGTTATACACATTCAAACTGTTAAAGTGAACACAAACTATTATTGCCTCCACCCATAATCAGAAGCATTTTTTACAGCTTTTCCTGGTGGGAAAAATATTTGAAATCAATTTTTGCAGCAGCTCTCAGAGTAAATGATGCAAAAGCCCTTCAAACCTTTGGCTAGCTTTACTAAGACCTTTCTCTTGGCTGCTCTGGCGTGGACTTTTTATTTTTTGCTTTAAAATGTGTGCTTTTGTCTTACATTAAACAAATGTTTGTGTCTTACTGAAGCTGGATTGTGCTCGTGACTACAGTATGTGTGCTTGTAGAAAAGCTTTTTTTCCTCATTCAATAGGCTGGTAATAAGGTTTTAGTCTGGCAATATGGTGCAACCGATAAGCACAAAGGCCAATAATCCCTCCAAATATTAGCTCAGGTTTCAGAGATGGCTCTGTTGAATGAGAGAATTTGTTTATGTCTGCATGTGTGTGTGTGTTTATGTTGCCAGTCGTAAGTGCATTGTGCATACATCCTTATTGGACCATTTGGAAAACAAGATTTGTAATCAAAATGGACAAACAGAAATAGCCTTATTGAGTGACTGGGAAATGTCTTTGTTTTATGCGCATGCACGTCCACGATTACAGAGCCTCACCAGAAGCTCTGTTGTGCTTTCCACTAACTAGTTTGTGTCAGTGTGAAACCTGTGATGTATGCATTTGAAGTAAATGGACTGGAGCGACTACATTTTGTGGAATTCCCATAATACAGCTATTATGTGTGTGTGTGTGTGTGTGTGTGTGTGTGTGTGTGTGTGTGTTTCCAAATGTGTTGCCAGTTATTTTTGTGTGGACTTTTTATATAAATGCTCACCAACTGAGATCAACAGTTTATGTTTTTTTCTGCCACTGTTCCAAACTTAATTTCTCATAGTTTCATCCATATATATATATATATATATACATACTGGGAGTTTATAAGCCTGTGTTGCAAATCACAATTTTATTCATTTTGCACTATAAAGTTACATAGTTTTGATAAACCTAAAACAATTATACAGGTTCATGTACGTGGAAAGAAAAATATGCTTTCTACATTTCACTTGCATAAAAAAGTTGTGGCTAACAACCTTGCTTTGATAATGCAGGGCCTCAATGACCAACAGCCGTGTGATTGTCATTGTGATACCAGATTATTTACATTTATTCATTCATTCTTTTCAAACCTATTCATGGCCATTGAAGTCTGCTGGTGCCTATCCCAGCTGTCTCAGAGTGGGAGGTGGGCCACACCGTGGACAGGTTGCCAGACATTTCAAGCCAAGCCAATCTAATTTTACCGTGGATCCGCTGAAGACAATCGATGCTTTACTAGGTTGCGACCAATACATTTGCACGTTGAGGATCAATAAGTCATTAACCCAGTAACCAAAAAAGTCTGCATGGAAACACACACCCGATGCACTCTGCAGAGGTTTTAAAAAGCTTGCTCCATCAGGCAGATGTCTGACTGATGTAAAAGTCACCAGAGTCAACAGATACAAGATAGCAGACTGGTAAAAATCTACAAACCGTAGTAGTTTCTTCCAGACAATGGAAGGAATCGAATAAGTGGATGGCCTACAGCATCAAGTGTTACCCTTAACACACACGTGTGTATATATATATATATATATATATATATATATATATATATATATATATATATATATATATATATATATATATAGGCTACACATATACACATATATATATATATGGGCTATAGGCACACACGCACACACACACACACGCACACACACACACACACACACACACACACACATATGTGTGTGTGTGCTTTTTAAATGACTGAATGGCGTATTAACTCAATAATAATAACTCAATAATCAACTAATCATGTGGAAAACAGGGGGTCTAGACCTGCCTTCTTTGTTTAAAGAAAGAAAACTGGTGCTCTACCTTTCATTGTTAACTACAGTACAAACGGGATTCGGTTGAAGTTGCGAAATTGTGTAAAATGTAAATAAAAACAAAATACAATGATTTGACAATCCTTTTCAACCCATATTCAATTGAATACACTACAAAGACAACATATTTGATGTTCAAACTGATAAACTTTATTTTATTTTTCAAATAATAATTAACTTAGAATTTCATGGCTGCAACACGTGCAGTAGAAGTTGGGAAAGGGCATGTTTACCACTTCGTTACATCACCTTTCCTTTTAATAACACTCAATAAACGTTTTGGAAGAGAGGAGACTAATTCTCTTAGCTTCTCATGTGGAATTCTTTCCCATTCTTGCTTGATGAACCGCTTCCGTTGTTCAACAGTCCGGGGTCTTCTCTGTCGTATTTTACGCTTCATAATGCGCCACACATTTTCAATGGGAGAACGGTCTGGACTGCAAGCGGGCCAGGGGAGAACCTGGACTCTTTTACTTCGAAGCCACGCTGTTGTAACACGTGCAGAATGTGGCTGGGAATTGTCTTGCTGAAATAAGCAGCGGCGTCCATGAAAAAGACGTTGCTTGGATGGCAGCATACAGTATGTTGCTCCAAAATCTGTATGTACTTTTCAGCATTTATGTTGCCTTCACAGAAATGTAAGTCACCCATGCCATGGGAAGTAATGCCCCCCCCAAACCATCACAGATGCTTTTGAACTTTGCGTTGATAACAGTCCGGATGGTCCGCTTCCTCTTTGGTCCGGAGGACACGACGTCCAGTGTTTCCAAAAACAATTTGAAAAGTGACTCATCAGACCACAAAACACTTTTCCCTTGTGCATCAGTCCATTTTTCATGAGCTCGGGCCCAGATAACCCAGCAGCGTTTCTGGATGTTGTACATAAACGGCTTTTGCTTTGCATGGTAGAGTTTTAACCTGCACTTACTGATGTAGTGACGAACTGTATTTACTGACAGTGGTTTTCTGAAGTTTTCCTGAGCCCATTTGGTGATATCCTTTACACACTCACATCGGTTTTTAAGGCAGTGCCGTCTGAGGGATCGAAGGTCACGGTCATTCAGTCTTGGTTTCCGGCCGTGGCGCTTACGTGCAGTGATTTCACCAGATTCTCTGAACCTTTTGATGATATTATGGACCGTAGATGTTGAAATCCCTAAATTCCTTGCAATTTTGCTTTGAGAAATGTTGTTCTTAAACTGTTCAACTATTTTCTCACGCAGTTGTGGACAAAGTGGTGACCCTCGCCCCATCCCTGCTTGTGAATGACTGAGCATGTTTGGGGAGGCTCCTTTTATACCCACCTGTTCCCAATTACCGGTAGCCTGATCACATGTGGGATGTTCCAAATAGGTGTTTGATGAGCTTTTCTCAGCTTTCTCAGTATTTTTGCCACCTTTCCCAACTTCTACTTCTACTGAAATGCTAAGTTAATTATTATTTGGCAAAAAACAATTAAGCTTATCAGTTTGAACATTGAATATGTTGTCTTTGTAGTGTATTCAATTGAATATAGGTTGAGAAGGATTTTCAAATCGATGTATTTTGTTTTTATTTACATTTTACACAATTTCCCAACTTCAACCGAATCCGGTTTGTATTATAATTATGTCATTTTCATCAAATAATGTGCATTGAATTTATTTTTTCTTATTACAAATACATAATTAAAGCATTATACATGTTCTAGCCAATTTTGATCTTCCTAATATTCACCATGGTTTAATTTATCTGGAAGGATATCTGCATCTGATGTACTGCAGGTTTCATAAACATTAATCAACACTTATATAATTCACTTAACAGAACCGAAATGAGAGGAAATGCACTGAAAGAACGTTGTTGAATGTTTTATTGAATCAAGAATAACAAATGCAATATTTCAGATGTAATTACATGCCTCTGGGGTATTTATTAATATATTAATTTTTTACCCAGGAGAAATGAACTTCATATGAGTAACTGAAACAAAAATCTGCCTTCTGGTTCCATTTTCTGTTATTGTTTATGCTGGATATAAACTCAGTTTTCCCCGGTCAACAAATGTCATTTGGCAAAGGAGAAGCTTTCAGCTGAAGCCTCTCTCTGATAGTTAGAAACACTGGCGTGCTCATAAGTACATACTTTGAACAAAGTAATGTAAAATAAAGATTCTACAAGAGCTATTTATTTCTGGAATTAAGCATGTTTTCAATTTTAACCATAATACACTTTCTTAGTCCCATTACCTAAAATTTGGTGAAGAGCAGTCATCTATAAGAAAAGTTACTCATAATTAAAAACATCATAAAAGTGGTTAGGTTTGTCAAGGGAATGTATGGTACAGGATATTTGGTAATATTACGAAAAAGTCATCTTTCTTACCAAAAGTGTTTAGATTGGTAAGAGTGTGACCTTAGCCACAGCAATATTGCACCACAAATTCAGTTGAATGGTAACTGTGTTTTTGTTAAGACCAGTGTTTACCATCATCCCAACTGCCCCAACTCAGCCTTTCACACCACTTCACGTCTGCTACCAACTACTGTAGCTCAGATGCACATCAGCAGTGATCCAGCTTCAGCCCTCCGTTTCGCCTCCATGCTCAGAAACAGAAAACAGAAGTGCATTGCAGTCACATTAGTCCCACCTTGAACAGACTGTGTTTAAAGGGCTTTTTATCAGAGTGTGTGTGGAGTGGCAGGTAGATATGTTAAGTAATCTTGCTGGAATTGAGAAGAACTAGTTACTTTTCCAGGAGTGCAAGAAAAGCTTACCAAAGAATATTAATCAACCTAATGTTGCTTCCAGGTTTTATTGATTGCACACAAAGACCATGATCAAATTATTCTTACTTGTAAGCCCCATCAGAGTTGTTTACCATCATTTTTATTCATTTAATTTGTAATTTGCCAATAGAGTATATCGATGTTCAAAACCAAGCATAACTTTCACACACCTACTATGTTCCACTCAAAACTGGTGGATAAGATTTGGAGGAAAATAAAAAAACTGAATTTCAATCCAGTGTTCTTAAAAATACGATTTAGAAGATGTGTCATGGGCCTGAAGGATAAACAGATGTTACCATAAGACAACTAGATTCTTGAATAAGCAGTAGGTGGGTATTAGACTTTATTAAAACTTCAACATCCCTGTTTGGAATATTTGACTTAAATACTTTTTTCGACCAGCCATGTATGAGTACATTCTCAGTCCCCCCTCCGCGTCCTGCAACAAATAAACACGTTCCAGGCTGAGAATAATGAGGCCGGTCTTCTTAAAAAAGCTATACGAAGCTATGCTGTTGTGTTGATTTGTTGCTGTCAGATAACCACATTGCTATGTGTGCCCGTTAATGTAGGCATTCAGAAAGACAGAAGCTAATGTAAGTCAGTGGAGCATAGGACACACACACACACACACACACACACACACACACACACACACACACACACACACACACACACACACACACACACACACACACACACACACACACACACACACACACACACACACACACAAACAGCACATGTGTTGAGATGTTCTGGGCCAGAGTAATGCAGTAAATTTACCAAGACAGGGAAATGGCTGCAAACAAAAACAATGTTAGAAATGGGAAATAGTTCCCGCTACTACACTTTGCATACACATCGAAAATGCATTTTTAGCTTATGCAACAATGTTCTGGTATGATGTGCTCCCACAGAGCTTGACATCTCTATCAGCTCCACCAAACATTAATGCATAAATGTCTTAAGCAAAAATCTCTTGCACATTAGAACTCAGGTTGAGTTCTGCAGGCTCGCTGATGCTGTTTTGAGCCATTTCAGTGAAGGATTTGTTTCTGTATAGAACTATTTTCATTGACGTTATTGATCTGTCCGTCTGCACCCAGTAGCCTTTTCTAGGTCTATGTGACAGCTTAAGTATACATGAATGAATGGCACATGGGTCATTACACGTGTGATGAGTGGGAAAAGACCTCACTGACATGGAGCCATGTGCCTTTAAAATACACGTCTGGAACATTTGTACATATTTAAGCCCCTCTTGATTCAAATCCTCTTTGAAAAGAAAACCTCAAGAGGAAAGCCAAAAGGTAAATCAGGACAAGAGTCTGTGCTGGTTTGAAATACTTAACCTTGTTTTTGGAAAGAGAGGATCATTGTTAATTTCAGTGATGAGAGGCTAAAACATAAGCTTCTGTGCTCCCCATTGAATAAATTATGGGATAGAAATCTCTTGTAATCCATAAAAAGAAAGCATTATGTAACAACTGCATAAGTGTGGGTTTTAGTGTATCTGAGTGTATTTTCTAATCTCAGTGCATCATCATGTCGTGGCTGTCCACAGTGGTCTCAGCTGCCTGTAATTAGAGGGCATGCAAAGAGTGCTGGAATGGTGATCCCACAGAGATTTAAGTGACAACGTTGAACCGACGAGGACTTTTGAGTTATACAGCCAACATTGAAGAGAGACTAAACTGACCTTGGCATGAGCAGTTTTAGCAATTCATAAAATTCAGTGTGGTAGAGAATTTAGCGTGTGTTTTGTACAGCTGAGAAAAGCAACAAAAGACCATTTAACTTTTAAATATTTTATTGTAATAAATACCACCACTTATAGAGAACAACTGGCGTGCTACCAAAATCTTATGGGTGGAACAGGCATTCCGCACGGGCAAGACCTTTGCACGACTTTATCTAGATGAATATACTTTTTACAACAAACTAAGATAACTAAAATGGGATTATTTTCAAATCAGAAAAAAAAATGGGAGTATATAGAACATGCAAAAAAACAGTGGTGTTTGACTTATTTTATACTTGATGTCTTTACATGTAAGGTGGACGCAAGATAGTTCATGTTCTAGCATCTGGGAGAGAACATGGATACTGTGATCTGTAGGGATGGAAATTGAGAATCGTTCTCTTTGAGAACCGGTTTCGCAAGAGTTCGAGTCCGTGGAATCGTTAATCTGCCTGCCTAACAATTCTGTTTATAGGTTCTGCCAACATGTAAATGCTTCATATTTTGGCTCAGAACGTTTCCAACATGGCATCAAGGCAGAAAGGCACCAAAGTTTGGTTATATTTCACGAAAAAAAAAAAAAAAACCATTACTAGGGCCAGGTGCAACCATAGACTGTATATAACAATGGACAAAACATTCGGTCATGTGACCCATTAGTTTCTGAAGACCAGATTTATTTTTCATACAGAGTGCAGCGATGACAATCAGCAAGCCCTGGAGAACGCGCCCACTGTACATCATTCATAGTTAGCTTTGCTCACAGCTCCTTCAGCCGAACCCCGCCGACATATCTGCAGATCTGGCCTCAGACTTTTACACCGTTTTATATGTTGACTCGGAGGTGAAATCAAAAATGACCGTCCTGTTTACCTGACGCTGGGTTTGTACAAACAAATAGTTAGCCGGTAGATTGATGACTACAGATAAGGAATTGATAACGGCCAGCGATTGGCTGAGCCGACTGCCAAACAATCATATTAGGAATACATTTAATGCTGTGATATAAACTCCTGGTATGGTACAAACTGATTACAGCAGTTTTTGAACCAGACTGTAAATATGAATATTTCTGCTCTAAAGTGGGTCATTTTAACATGGGAGTCAATGGAGATTGACTCGCTTTTGCAGCCACCCTCTATCGGTCAGTCCAGGAACTGCAGCGAACCGTAGTCCTGCGTGAGTGTCAATTTGGAAGTTCGATGGTTGGCGCTTGGTTGCGACAGCTCCAGAGCTTTGATCACATCAAAGGGGAGAAAGACCTCCAACATTTTCTGCATAAAAACTGTTAATGTCTAAACCTTGATCATTCCAATTGTATTTATGTCACAATGTTCATTTGAAAAGGTTTCTGTTTTTCAGCTTCAGCCAGCTTCCATTTAGTTGAAATTGAGTGCAAAATATATTGGTGCATACTTGAAATTAAAGTGTTAATGTAACCAAAGTCATTTTTACTGTATATAAGTGGATGAGAATCGATAAGAGAATATATAAGGAACCAAATCGATAAATTCTTAACAATTCCCATGCCTAGTGATCTGTTGTCAGATAAAACAGTATTCTAAATTACTTTTGGAAGTAAAGGGAACCATGTGCCCCAGATCAAAACCAATAAGAAATATCCAGGATGTTATCAGCAACAAGTCCACAAGTCAGGGCTTGTGACAGTTTGGGGTTGCATCAGTGCCCCTGGCAAAGACTATTTATAATTTTGTGATGGCAGCATAAATGCATAAAAGTGAAATTGTATTTTAGAGCAACGTGAGCTGCTTTCAAGACCACATCTTTTCCAGGGACAAACATGCTTTTTTTTTGGGTGGGGGGGGCATTTAACTCTCAAGACTTCCTGGAGAGGCTACAGAAAATGCAGTTACAGATAAGCATTTGGATGAAACAGATCACTAAAACATACGTGAAAGACAGATTAAGGGGGAACACAGTCCCCATACATCTTAGCTTTTTCTCAAAGACACCATGATTAATGTTTTCCAGATACAAGTTACTGCCTTGCAACGTACTCATGATAAATCTTGATTTTTTTTTTTGTGACAATAAAAGCGATGTGGGACGTGCATCACATTAGCCAACAACACTCCAGCCGGCATTCCACCTGTTGCTCTGTTGTGGTGAGTATCATAGATCAATGTGGGGCCGTTCAGCTTTTGAACACCATATCAGTGTGTAACATCTCTGTCATTGTAATTTCCCTGAAAATTGAGGTGAAGGTTCACTGGTTCCTTTTTAAACATCAGACAACAGCAACACAGGGATCGAGCCTGGGGAGGATCTGATGCCATCCTCATCACACTGACGTTACTCATCACCAGAGACACCCAGGGGCTGGGTTAATGCAGGCTAAAGTATCACAATCGCAGGAGCCTGACTAATTGCAGTTGGTGTTATTTCCTATTGTCCTATAAATCAATGATGGTCAAGGTGAAGCAGTTGGTTCAGTTTGTGAATGGGAGGACGGGTGTTATGCCTTTGTGTGAGTGTGTGAGTGCACACAATGGCAGGCAAGCTGCAGGGCCACCATTTCCTGCAGGGGCTTTGCATGCAACTATTCATTTTTATTACTAACCAAAAGAAAGGACTAAATTCAATATTATGGTAATAAATTGCCTGCTCGCTTAAATCTCTCACTCACGGGAGGAACGTCAAAGCTCAAACAGGGCACAGCGCCAGACAGTTCAGGTAGTCCGCTCATCTGCACGCACGCACGCGCACACACACACACACACACACACACACACACACACACACACACACACACACACACACACACACACACACACACACACACACACACACACACACACACACACACACTCAATATGTATGTCAGTATGAGGCATGTGTATTTCTCTGTTCACTGATGACAAATGGGATTGTGGTGATATTCAGGGCTGCAGCCAACAATAACTGGGATTACTGATAAATCTACTTATTGTAGGATAATAACTGTAATGTTTGGAAAAGAAAAGAAGCTATTATCATATTTCACAAGAGAGCTCAACATTTTTATTTTGACTATCTGATCTCAAACACTTCTCGATATCTTTTCATCCAGTAACTTAATTAAGCAAGTGTTTGGAGCATTTTTGCTGGAAATGATGATACGATTATACAACAGAAGCTCCACGGGAACTCAAGTGTGTGTCACACAGGCAGACTGATTGTAAAAATATGCCCTTATAGGCAGGGAGTGTTGCAACTACAACCTGATGGTAATTTCCTTTTGATTTTTCTCTTTGGAGGGATCTTTGTGTTCCACATATTGGTTTGCCATAAGTTTGGATAACCTTCCTGATGTTATCCTCCCCATTACAGTGTCATGAATGGCTTGGGCAATGTGGGCATTGTGGGCAACGTGGTGTTTAGTGTCCTGCCCACGAACAATTTGACATATAACAGGACTGCAGATACATCCGGCTACGTTCTGGTCGGCGAACAAGAATCAACACTACCCACTCGACCACAGCCACCCCATCATAATTACAACCTGGTATATCTTACAAATAACCTTCAACCACTTGAACCAAAGCTGTTCCATGAAAATAATGATTTTTATCAATATGTAAAATGAGTGCTTCCCACCGTAAACATGTCAAAAGTATCTCGACTCAACTGAGGTTTATTTGCAACCATATGATTGCATGACAGTTCACCTTCCTCAGCCAATAAACCTTTACAGATACCAAGATTTTCAGCAGCTCCATTAGGAGTGCAAATGCTGTCATGCAGAACAAGAGGAATGGCCAAATCAATGACAGCAAAAGCCAACGTTTTCCTGTAACACACAAACACGCCAATGCACGCACAGATGTGTTACCATGATACTATCGAGTTCTATCACTGCAGTCTCATGCTAATGAATCCCACTGAAACACAAGCACTTGTAGTTAAGCCTCATTGCCTCACACTGACAGTGTTGTGAGTGCTGAAGGGCTCCCTTGTGTCGTACCTCCCATCCCATGCAGCTCTCTCTTCCTCTTTCCCTTCCATCTCCTTCTCTTCTTCCTCTTCACTTCATTCTGTTCATCTTCAGCTCTCTGAGTTACTGTCAGAGCAGAGAGGGAGCCACACCACATCATTAACTGTCTCTCGCAGCACAGTCTACATCCCAAATACAGAGAGGAGGTCTTTTATGTGCCGTGGCGGCTGATGGACGGTCTAATTCTCTATTAATGGAGGGAACGCAGCCTCATTGCTCATTAAAAATGAATGGAGACAAGCTCTCTGCACTGATAACTACACATACACACACCTGGTTATGACCGACCCCATATTATATTGACAACAGCGGGCACTTAAAGAGAAATATGCAGTGAGATGTAGGCAGACAGGCACAAGCACAGACAATAACTGGGTGTCATCAACCCACAGCATGAGTGTATGAATTATGATAGAAAATTAAACATAAGTCTTGGCTTGACAGTCACACTGGGGCACCATAGAGAGAGTATGTATTTTTAAGTAATCAAAGCAGTAGGAATTGCTGGAGAAAAACAAAAAAAAGCAAATACACACACACACACACACACACACACACACACACACACACACACACACACACACACACACACACACACACCATTAATTATGGTTGTTGGAACAGAAGAAACAGCGCTAAAAAAAAGGCAATAGCTTTTTCCAAGTGGGACTTTGCTCTTTGATACAAAGACAGTACATACTACAGACAGAAAACTGTACATTTTTCAAAAGTAAAACAAAAGTTGACATGAGAGAGCAGAGCAGCAATTTATCAAAAGGAGACAAGTGAAGCACACAAAATGAGTTTAAGAGGGACTGGGTAAATGCACTGAAGACTTTGGAGGTTAATGACGGTTATCTTAGTTTCCATATAACAACTGTATGTGGGTGACGCCATTAAGTTGAAGCCGGCAGGTAATTAACTAGGATGGCTAATTAAGTCTAATGAAAGACGGATTCAGATGACTAAGCCAGAGGTTTGAAATTGTGATAGGAAGACAGGAGGTGACAGTGAGAGCAGGAGTGAAGGGAGGGAGTGTTTTGATCACTACGTCAAGACTGGCTTGAACAGAACACCCGGCAGCACGCGTTCAGCCGTGCAAATGTGGTCGTTTGTTCAATTACAGTTAATTTATGTTTACACGGGAAAGCCGAAAGTAACCTAAACAGGGCCAAGCAGCCCCCAGGGCCGAAGCTATTAAGTAAAGCAGCCTTTTTTATTGATCAACTCGATATTAAAAATGCAGCTGCCATCAAGCGCTCCTGTTTAACTATGCTCCACATTAGAGGAAGAGACACAGTGATGAATTGCCCTGGGATGACGGGAGATGCTTATTCGTGATTCACACAACCCTCTCCACACATGACAAACTTCGACACAAGCAAGACTGTTTCCTGGTAAAAGATGCTGAGTTGTGCCTTCTGCTGAATCACAATTAAAGAGGCAATCTGCTCAAAGCCAGAAAATAAATCAGCTCAATGAAAATGTTTAAAAACAAACTTGTATTTCTCAGGAGTCATTTATCAATGTCCATGCATGGGTAATAAACGACTAAACTAAACAGGAGATGTGCATTTTTTATTAGTAATTATGATTTTGTGGTCTGACCTGTGGTAGCTGTAATGAGTGGTGTTTTCTTACAAGTGGGAACACATAAAAAGGATCCAGTGACCAAATAGAAAACACTCATTTGACAAACACAAGATGTAATGCTAAATATGAAAAATTTGCCAGTGATTAGTCTGGAATGATGTGTCTCTTCATAGTGGTGGGGTTAATGTGCAAGAATTTAGACTGGACTGGACCAAGACTGTAAAAATCAATGCTATTCTGTGCAGCATCTGTGGTGATAAGCAAAAAAAAAATATATTACTGTTGGTTAAACATTTTATAAGAGTGATACTAATTGGCTATTTAGCTAAAGTGAGGGAAGTCTGGGCATCTCTGCTAAGACTGCTGCCCCCACGACCCGGTAACGGATAAGCGGAAGAAAGTGGATGGATGGATGGCACAATTATGGCTGTGAGCAGTAACTCATACTGAGGTTTCCAGCAGTACAGGCTGGTGCAAAGTCCCCTCTCCGTCCAATAATGCTCAACTTTACCCTGTCCTCCAGTCATATCTCAAATGTTGTTAATCCCAGCATCACCAGACAGTGTTCATATCTCATGAGACATACTCAAAATGCTCGTCTGGGTTCGTCTCTGAGCAATCTGACATGAAGTTGTGTGAAACTGAAATATCCGTTGTGATCCAGTTGGCAGACTGAAATAAAACTTGGTTTTCCGAGAAACGACTCTTGCACAGTGCATAATTACTCGCTCCATCATGCAGCAAACAAACATTCAGTTAGAGGTTGCCAGAGCGGTCCTGATGAGAATCAACTGACCTTTTGCGTGGTCAATTTTGTTTTCAAGTTCAGTCTGCAACTGCTGTGTTTTAATTTTGTTTGGCCTTAAACTTTTGCTGTTCCTGTTAAAAGACCAGTTTCAACAAGCTGATTTTTCTATGTGAATTCTCCATTTTATGTTTTTTTTTATTTGTGTCAGGGAAAATGTACAAAATGAAAATGAAAAGATGCTTAGTACCAGATTTAGCTTACTAGCTACTTTCCATCCGTAGTCCCTGGGCAGGTATATGAATATTAAAAGGTAAGAGCGTTTTTGAAGTGTGTGAAACAAATTTTGTTTTATATAAACCGGCTTGGCTTGCGGAAATCTATTTGTTTATATTCAAGCAAATAGAATCAGATAAGAGATTAAAAATATATTCAGTATGATTAAGTTTGGCATTTAGCTGACAAATGCCTGAGTTTTTAGCTCAATGCAGCCATTACACTGTAGTTTTAATGTATTCATTTCCCCAAAGTCAGTGGTCCATACCGCCTTCTACTAACGACTGGACCGACTCAAGCTTGTAGTACCAAATACTTGATACTAAATTTAAAAAAAGCGTTAGCCAACTAAAGCTGATATTGGTAACACTCTTCTTGAGTGCAACAGGTCCACTCTTTTCTCCTTTCTTTTTTTGAGTAGTCAATCAGTCAACAATCAGTTCTGTCATGACCTTCACGCATCTCAGCACAGTGCTGCCAGAATTTTCATCCTCATTTTTTGTATCCTCTTTCTGCTTTGCCATTGTTCATTTGTTTTTCTTTAGAGGCTTACATTCAGTCAGCGTGGCAGTGGATACTCCGCGCTGCACTTCTTGTAGTGCACTGCAGCTACAAAAGAGCATTTACCCCTAAGCTGGAAAGACGTAATTAATTATGTTGACTAATCTTCGCAGTCCTAAGTAGATACATGAATAAATTCATTGAAACCTTTGTCCAAAAAGTAGACTTGGCTTTGGGCATTTGGTTTTACTCATTAAACCTGGGTATATGGCATGGTTACCCGACTCCGGTCCTCGAGGGGCATTCATATGAAACAGGTGTGTTGAAACAGGGAAATATCTAAAACCTGCTAGACAGCATCCCTGGTCTATGGCCTACTGGTCCTGATGAAAGTCTTCACCTCTATGACATCATCTCTAGTTGGCAGCTTAGTTTTCACAACTCAGCAGCAGAGTACACAAAGTAATCAATCACTTAGATCATGGTGATTTTCTTTGACAATGTCTGATAGTGTAAAGGAATGTACAAAAGCAGGATTCACAAAAAAATAAGTTAAAAAGATTTTGCTTTTAGCCCCATATTGCAACTTCCAAAAACTACCATGCCCCCTGTTATGAATAGATCTGATAACGTTGTGTTTTTTTTTGTTTTTTTTTTTCAGATTACATCAGATTAAAAAAGCAAAAAGAAAAAAATCTGCATAATAGATCAGCTATTAACTGCTCTGATTTCTAACCTATTTCAGCATCAGCCACAGAAAAATCGGTGTTTGTAGACTTCTAAAGGATTTCGTAATGCAGCTCTAATTAATCAAAACAGTAATGAAAGCAATAATTCTAACATCATCCATAGTACAACATAAGGACAGAAAAAGAGACATCCCTTGCAACAAAATTACCAAACACAAATAATAGCAGAAGAAAACAGCCTGAAAGTCAAAATGTGACATCCTCTTCCAAACGGAAACTATTATGTTCACAATGACACACATGCTGTGTCTGAAACATGCAGAGCCTTACAAATGAGCTAGATGCAAATTCATATTTTTCATTTGACAAAAACACAACCAGAGAGCTTCATGATCTGATCTTATTAGAGGGCCATCAAATGAATGAAACGGTGCACGGCCGCACACATAAACAGGTACAGACATGAAGTCAAATGCGCTGAATACCAACTGGACAAATTAAATAGATAAAACTCCCAAAGAAGCATTCTTTGAGAGCCCTCTGGCTGCAGGATTAATTTGTCAGCTCTCTGTGTGTGGGTGTGTGTGTGAACTTTTCGACTTGTGCGAGCGAACTCTGGAGAGCTGGACGTGTCCAGCTGCGGCTCACAACCACAGGCAACAGATTCAGGATAATTCATCATACTCATTATTCCACAGGCCATGGATAAAAGGAGTGAAGAAGGAAAGAAAGTTGCAGACATCCAGCCACCACAAAAGCGCGATTCACCTTATCACACTATCTGTTAACGCTGACAGAATACTCCAAATCACTGGTCCACACATCAGCCTGAGCCGGCGCACACTGTGCAACGATTGCCTCTCTCGCCTGCCGTTGTCCTCTTCCACCCCTCTGCTCTCTTTGTCTTTATCCTTTCATCTTATGCGGGTTCCTTTGACATTTTAACAAGTTTATATTTACATCGGACAGAGGTCTGAAAGGTTTAACATCAACAGGTAACATATGTAAAGACTTATCGGAGACTGAAAGAAGAATCGATGCTGGTTTTGATTCTGTCATTCAGGTCATAGTAAACACAACACCCTAAAGACACACAGGAGCTGCAGTATGTGTCAGTGATTTAAATGTTAAAAGAAAACTCCCCAGAAGCCAGACAGAACTGAAGAGGTTGGATGAGAGGTAAAACATCTACACGAACCTCTCATACAATAAGTCCAGTTACTTTCTATATGTACGATTTTGTAAAGAATAAAAGGTCTTTACCTACTTAAACTTCCATCTTTGCTTCAGGCCGTAAATAAATACACAGGACACAGCATGGGTGAGATTTGTAAAAATGAGAAAGTATTGCATTGGTCAATGTGAAAACTAAAACCATTCCTCAGAAAAATCTCCTGCTTCTATATGTTTCTTACAAGTTATCACCGATGCCTGAAACAATGGCAATGCGATTCAGGTTTTTTTGGCACAATATTTAGAGTAAAAAGAAAAAAAAAGTTTTATTCGGAGAGATTTGATCACTCCAAAATGATTCGACTGATTTCACAGGTGTAAAGCAAAGAAAATACACAAAAGAATAAATTGTTACTCTGAACACTATTGAGCCAAACCATGTTTTCTTCGACTTAATCTTATAAAACCGGTTTCAGTGCGGCCCACTCCAAAGCAGGTTAGGCAGCTGGTTGTGCAGGTACTTTAATAATTGATGGGGGTGTTAGAGAAAAATCAGTTCAGATTCACTTTCACTTCATTTACTTAATTCACAGATTCAGAATTTTATCACATATTTGATTCTTTTGTCTTCTTAAAAATACCATATTTTCCTGTTTAACAAACTTGACTTGTATGACTCTTCAGGCTCCAATATTGATGCTGGTTTACAAGATATTTTAGTTCTTTTGTTTAGACAAGGTGAAAAAAATGTTGATTTTACCTTTACCCGTTTTCACTTCATGTCTGAACAGAAGAAATAAAATCTCTTGTATTAATAAGAAAAACACAATGTGGTCCTTCTGGTGGATAGGACCCAGATGCAGGAGTTCCAAAAACAGTGATTTATTGTACGTATCAAAGAAAAGCGCTGCTTAGCAGGATTGCAAAATAAGAGTTTAAACATTACAGGACACACGGAGGGAGGAAACAGTACAGACCAGCAGGGCAGTGTTGCCAACTCCTCAGTAAGGAAAGTAGCTATTGGCTGTCCCAAAAATCGCTAAAAGTCGCTAAATGACGTCATCGCCTAATTTGCATAATTGGCAATTTGCATATAACTAATGGACGCTGTAGGAGAGAGGAATAACGTCGTGGGAGAGACAAAAGTGAGTAAAAAACACCCTAAATATGTTTAGAACTACAAATGTACAAAAATAATTAACATTAACAACATTTAATGATTTTAATGCTTTGTCTAGATCCACATTACACACACACATCAGTTTTGTCCTGTATTGTTAAATGTTATAACAGCAAATTTAATCAAAAGATTGTTATGTAGGGTGAAATTGCTAGCTCTACAACCAACCCTCCTCCTTTATCCGGGCTTGGGACCGGCAAAGTGACCCAAAAGAAAAAAGAAACGTTTACATTTACATCCCGCTCTGCAAGCCAGCGGCGGCTTTGCGCAAGCGCATTTCATTTGCAGTCTGGACGCAGAGTGGTGAGGGTCTCCTCTCTGCTCTGATCTGCTCTGCCCACCAGATAAGTCTCCAATAACACCAGAAAAAGTTGCTAGATTTGTCACTAGTTGCTTTTTTGAAAAAAAAGTCGCTATAGGGGTCTGAAAAGTCGCTAAATCTAGGGACAAAGTCGCTAAGTTGGCAACACTGCAGCAGGGAGCAAGGGAAAGACAAGACCAGATATACACAGAGGGCTTGACGAGACACAGGTGCAGATGATCAGGGCAGATGGAAACAAGGGAAGTCAAGACAGAACTGAAACACAAAGACACGGGTTTCAAAATAAAACAGGAACTGAATAACCAAACTGTGACAAGCTATTGATGATGGTTTGGTGAAGTTTCTGCTAAAGTCAGCATGAGACTGACATAAATGACTGGTTCACAAGAATGCAGGTGCAAAGAGAATATTACAGTCATTATTGAACAAGGAGAAGCAAGAAATCTAACTGGAGATACAGTCAGGCTTTAAAGTGGACAAGCATTAGGACACTTTGAGCCTTACAGTGTTGTGTGACTGAATTAGAACATAAGGTCTTCAAAACTTAGAGTTAAATACCAGAAACGCCACAAATACTTTGGATTATATCATCTGACATCACCAAGAATTAAAAGAAGTTAAAGTTGTCTACAAACATAACTATGCCACAATATCAAACTCCAAACAGTACATACGAATATATATAATCCCAAGTGATGGCAACATCAAGAAGAAGGAACACCAGAAGCTGGAGGAACAATGAGAGTTGAAGGAAGAGATTTAAAAAAAGATGTGCAAGGTGATGGTGGTGCTCCTGGTAATTTGACCACTAAGAGCTGTGATCCCCAAGATGGGTGAAATGGTACTACCAGATCCCAGGAACAACACCAGAGTTCTTGGTCCAGAAGTGTGCAGTCCAGAGAAGAGCATAAATACTGTGTGGAACCCTTTTGTTCTCAGACCTCCGGTAGAGGATCTGACCTTGAAGAGGGGAACCACCCAAGGAGAAACTGTGAAACAGTGGCAGATAATTGAATCAGTATGCCATCATGCTGTTGTGTTTCAGATACAACAGAAGCCTCAGATGTACAAAAATACATGTAGAAGCTTTAACTTAAAGTGTTCACTTTCACTCTTATAGAGGAAAAGCTACGCATCGACGCCAAAGTATGCTGAAACTGGTATTTTTTACTCTATATTTGCTTCAATTATGTGCTATTATTAGAAAGCATGGCATGAATTTTCCATTTTTATACAGATTAGTTACACCTACCCGTGAAAGATGGTGCTAGTGAGTTAGCTGGGCTGCAAGGATGACTTAACATAAAGGGCTGAATGATTTCTAATTTCCTTTTACTCATACCTATACTGTGGTTGTCTCTGAACCTGAGCACCTTGTTAGTCATAAAGTACCTCTGGATTGCATTAGTTTGGCATCTAGTGCTACTATGAGGAAAGTTGGGGTTATCATTCAGCATTATTGGTCCTTTATTTCACATAACACATCTTTCAAGGACCATCTGCTTTTAAATTTGTATTAATTCCAAAATATGCAACATTCTGTCTCAGAATAATGAATAAGAGCATTTGCTTCTTCAAAAGAGGACTACTGCGGTTTCATATTATTTCTCCAAGATAAGAATTTAAAACTGTTCTCATATATAAAACTTGTAAGGGGCTAGTTCCTTTTCTTAAAGAGTTCATAGTTCCATATTACCCCAGGAAACTGGGATAATATGGAACTATTCATTATTTGAGTTCCAATAGTTCCAGAAGTAGAAGTCTTTGATTTCTCTTTGTTGTCTCGCAGCAAATCTCCCTACACTTAACTCTCTGTTGGATAACGTCTCTCTCCTGTCCACTCTCACCATACCCTCACCTGGATAGCTGATGTTCTTCCTAGTGCAACTGTGGTATAAGACAAAGAATTATGTCTTTGAGTAGTTGATTTGGAAAATTTGGCCTGTTTGAGATGTCACCCTTTAGAAAATTCAGTGTCGTGCAGAGTAAATTACCTCAATGTGCACTAAGATATTGAAACAATATAATGTGTTATAATAGCCCCCATACTAGACATGCAGATTTAGTCACAAAAAGCCTCAATGTGCATTAGAAATATCAACACAAGATGTTAATAGATAGATGGCAGATAGATTGTTAGATAGATAGATTTTTTTTTTACTTTTACACACCTCCTGATCCTTTTCTTATCAGGTTTGCACTCTCCACCCTGAGATACAGGCACCTCGATGTGGTTCATTATGTGTCGTAGCATGATGCTACCCTTTCTGTATTTTCCTCTGACTCCCTCCTGCAGTGATCCAATCCTCCCTTCTCGTGAACCCGCCTGTTAAAAGTCAGTGGTTCAGACCTCCTAGGACAATATCAGGTCTGTTGCCCATCTGTCATGGTAACGCTTGCCAGAACCACACAAACTGATATTATGCTATGATTACTTTGATTATCCCTGAACCTGCCACTCATAAGTTTAATACAACAACATGGTCACTTGCAAATGAAAGAAAATGTAGGGTGTCTCATTGGCTTTAATTAAAACGATACTTGCATTAAAGCCTATGAAATTAGCTTAAAAAATGAAAATGCAAAAGTCCTCAATGTTATAATTGTTCCAAATATTTTAAATAAATGTTCCTATATATGGCTTAAATCAAATTTTACTTTAATAACTGCTTATTTGTCTTTTTGGCATATCTTCATAATAATAACATCACCATGTACTGTATATGTGTACGATGTAAGTGTGTGGTATCCAACCACGTGAGGCGTGCTGTGCTATGACACAAACCCCGGTGTGCGAGCACAGTCATCTAATCTAAGATCAAGCTGCCTCGGACACATACTTGCTGGGAAGAGAGTGAAAAAAACAAAACCCACATCCATCCCATTCTTATGTCATGAGTTGTTTCTGAACTTGTGTTGGAGGTCAGCATGACCACTTTATGTTTCTCTTTGACTGTTTCAGCTCTTGCACAAATCGGGAGGTTACATCCAACATAATCACATCACACCACACTACACAAACACAAATTATCAATACAATAACACTCACATCCATCACAGGCCTCTGTGTTTTGCCCCATTTGCACAGAAATAAAATTATCTGGGGACGACGTCTGTGATTTTAATCCTGTTTCAATGTCTCATGTCTGTGATTTCTAAAAGTAAAAATTCCACCGAAAATTACCTACCCTATTTCAGCAAACACCGAGTTGCACATGTCAGTAATTCTGTGATGTGCAGGCTTGAATGTTCTTTAAAATAGTCCTTTAGTAGCCTTTTCTGCCTGTTTCCCAGCATAACTCTGGCAGTTTGAATAAATGGTGATATCATATTACAGCTTCAGCCTATATCCACCCCTTATAATGTAATGATCTCATAATATTAGATGATAAACATACAGAAATTAATCAACATCAAGCATCACACTTATGGAACCAGAAATCCAGAACAGCAGAATAGCCACAAAGCACCTACTAAACTCGAATCCTTGTATATCAATAGTTCACACCCTCGCGAGCATCTATGATTAACTTAAGTACAATATAATTGTGACCGACCACATACATTTTGTCAAATTTATTGACACATTTCTACACCCACACCACTCTACAAGCTCTCTCTTCTTCTCCTCCTCTCCAACTTTGTTGGAACCCTTCCATTAAAGACAGAAAAAAACCATGATGTCCATTGAAATAACTTAAATCTTAAAAAGGTATAATAAAGAACAATTTACTGAAATTGACACATGAAAATCTGACATTGCTTTTGAATTATTTTTTATTATATAAAAAAAGAAATAATGGCACTCAAAAGGACAAATTAGTTGGTAGTAGCAATGCTTCATGTCTCCTGGAGAGATAAATAATAGGTATATATAGGAGAAAAATTACATCATTGTTATCGGTCAGATAAATAAATTAAACCCAATCAATATCTTCGATAAATTAATGAAAATTGGAATTGCTTGCTGACATGCAGTGCCATTAAAGCAGGTTGCGTTGTGCATGTGATTTGCTGTGCCCTATGGGCAGCACCAAGGCATGACCCCGGGTGTGCCTGACTGGAAATGAGCTAACATGTCTGGTTTCTTTTTTCTCAAGAGAACTCGAGAGCTGTTGTTTGCAAAGCATGTTCATCAAGGTTTCTGAGATGATGAAAGGAGACTGTAGGTTTGAACACAATCAGTCTGAAAGGTTTTCATGGCAATTAACCTGTACTTAGATAATATGAAACAATGGTCTGAAGTGCTAAAGCCAAAACAATAAAACGGAACATTGAGATTTTGATTTGATTTTGTTTTTTTAGACTAAACAAATACCAAATACTCATATCCACAAAAAGATAAATAGATGTATTTCTTTGTTATTTTTAAATTGAAGAGACAAACAATACAACAAATGGAAAACCAAAGAGCCAAGAACATACTATAAATAGTCTTTTACTCTTGGGGAAATCAAAACCAGCCACATTCTTGAGACTTTGTGCTATGCTAAGTCAACTGTCCCCCTGGCTGTAACTTAATATGCAAATCTCAGACGTGTATTGATAAGTAGGAACATTTTGTGACATTTCACAAATGTTGAACAATTCTTGTAAGACTCAGGAGTGTCTGAAGGTTTTTCAAAGTTTGACAGTTTTTTGATTAAAGATCATTGCTGAAAGCATGATGTATGGTTCGAGTCAGTCGCCGCTCACAACCGTCACTGAACACTGATATCAAGTGATGCTACACTCCTTGAACATCCATCTTTAACATTTTTAACTGCAGAGATTCATAATTAAGTGTTTTCATTTTCCCTTTACTGTCTGCTTCATCCATAATCTCTTCTTTCCAAACAACTATATCTCTCCTGGGAAATCACAGCCGATCCCTTCTTTCATCATATGCCTGCACCTTTAACACCGCTCCTCCATTTGTCTACTCTCCTTATCCTTTTGAGACAAACTGGACAACTCACAATCAATCAAATAGTTATCCATCAACGATCCTATTTTAACAGATAAATCAATCAGTCGAATGCTTTCTTGTTTTCTCTCCATATCACGTCATCATCCTTCTTCCCTTGCATCTATATTGGCTTTTTTTGTTTTTCTATACTTGTTTATCCCTCCACTCAGCTCTGCTGGAGTGCTCTTTTAAGCACTGGATCAAATTCAAGAATACGGTGGGTAAACAGCCATGTAAGCTGGCAGTTTATACTCTTCCCTGCTGCCCCTATTAAACACATACACACACATATACACCTGAACTTCCCACTCATAGTCTGACTAAGACTTGTGCCCACGTGTACACACAAGGAACGTAAACACTAACCACACGCACAATGGGATCCACATTATGAGTTTGGATCATCAACTATATGGTACAATTCCCTACTCAGTTCAACTGCCTAGGGTTCATTAATGCAGGAGACGAATCAAGGCACAGTTTATAGAGAGGGCAATTACATTCCCTTTACATGCCATATCTGTGCTGTCAGCCAGCCATACGCCACAGGGGAGCGATGAATAAACAGACGTGGAAAAGATCATGAGAAGTGGCAGTTACATATGTCCCCTTCTTTTACACCTTTACTACCTGTTCTATATAACGCAGTGAGAGCAGGAGCAGGGTGTATATCAAGGAAAATGGGAAAAGAAAAATCATAGGAATGAAATAAAAAGGATTGCTTTAACACACATAACTGTCCAACAGTGGCAAAAAAATGAAGGGATGATTTTGAAAACAAATTTACTGCAGGTAACACTTTAATAATTTAGTCGTGGTTTAACTCTGCAAGTTACTATGAACAGTGAATGTTATTGCGCATGTTTTTAATTTCTATTTATGTATTTTTTTCAATAAGATATCAAATAGATCAATCCCATTTGCATAGACGCCGGACGTCCTAGTGATCACAACTTCTCATTATCTTTGTGTTGCAGAGTAGACTTAACAACCGTATCACCGTTTTTTCCAAAAGATTAAAGTTCCTGTTGACAAATGTAACATTTTTAATCTACTGTAAAAAAAAAAAAGAAAAAAAAAAGCACATAAGAGGACTTACTCTCCTAAAGTTAAGGCATGGAGTTGGGGATGGTGACATGAAGTCTCATAAAGTCAGTAACTGCTGAAAATGTTTAAAGAAAAGGAAAAATATGCTAATTAGAACTTGAGTAATGAATCTTAATGCCAGATATAAGTAATGTCCCAATGTGTCCGCAACAGCTTTTGTGGCTGTGCAACTTACTGTACGGTCCCCGAGGGGAGAACGGCTGTCAGTGCTGCTGTTCGGTACGGCTTCCACCTCAGGGCTCAGCCTGCACAACATATTCACATGGGCTCATAAAAAGGAGAAACAAAATGATGCTGCTTTTACAGGAACAGGACCGGATGTACACCCATGTGCATATTCGTAGGACATTTGAAATGAAAAGATTACTTTTAAAACTTAGGAAAATGTACTTGGAGAGAGAATTAAAAATATACAAGAAGGTGACTGAAATGATAGTCCTCAGTTAAGCAAACATAGTAAGGTGAATATCACGCTGTGCCATTTCTCATAATCTAATCACTACAGATATACAGAAGCATGTGCTTCCAAACCCTCTCTGACTCCTTTTACATAATCAGGGCTACTTGACCCACCATCTCTCTCTGCGCCTCCTCGCTTACACAACTCTCCCACCTACGACACTCAGTATCTTTTATGTCCAAGAATCATGAAACCAAGAGAGGGTAGAGAGAAATGCAGAGCTATAATACTCCAAAACTCCATATATATATAGAAGTCTGCTACTTATGAGTAACAACTAGAACCAGAGCTTATGAGTAATCCGCCTTATGAGTCAGATGTACATGCTTGTTCAGGCGCTGCAACAGTTTGTTTAACTGCAACACTCGACATCAGTTTATTTTTCTTTAATGCATGTGGGCAAGTATAATTTAGCTTTAGGCTAATTGTAAAATATTTCAATAGTCTTTACTGCTGCACCAGATTCTTTGCTCTTTACCCTCATTTAGTCTTCCATTTTCCATTTATTTTATTTATTGTGTTTTCTCAGCCGTGAAGACAGCCAGAGAACTAAAAATAGATGTGCTCACCTTCTGCTTAATCAGAACAAGGTCTCATGGAAAGGAGTCAAGGGGTTGAAAAGTCCCCTCTCATCAATCTGGATGGTTCTGTCAGCAGGTTGCTTTACAGCCACTCTACTGCTGATGCTGGCCCTCCAAATGACTGTATCTTGACAACCTTGCACCAATCAAACAGTTTTCTGGTGACCCCAAAAGCTACCCGGACCACCGTAGACGCTAAAAGGCAGACACACCCTGTCTGCAGGTCTTTATACAGCCTGGTTTAATTCTGTCTACCTCTTCATCTCTCGCTTCCTTTCCTCTTCTTATACCTTTTTCTGGACAAATAGGCCTTCAACCCAATCTCATTTTGGAAAATAAAACAAACACGCTTTCAAAAAGAGTAGTGATGGAAGTTTGGAAGAAAACTGAGGTCAGGGGGAAAAAAGAGGTAGTGATGGGGGCAAGTTAAGAGATTGGTCTCTTTGTGCTGTAAAACCAGCATAAGTGAACTGGCAGCAAAGAGGAAATGCGATGGAGTCAAATGGACAGAGATGAAGAAATGGGATATCGAGGCCACAGACAGTGCTGTATGCTTCCATCATTCAATTCAGTTCAATTCAATAATACTTTATATACCTCCAAAGGGGAGTAGTGGATTCCGTAATAAACTCAATTATGTAATGAACTTAAATGTAGCCTTAATATTTAACTAAAAATAATTGCATAATTAATTTAAGGAAAAATGATACATCCATGTGGTCAAAGCAGCAAAGGTGTCATGATTTTTTTTTTTTTTTTTTTCAGTTTCAGTGTTTTCGATAGCCATGAAATCAGAAGGAGCCGTAGAACAAATCCAATCCACAGCAGCAATTTTCTGAAACCTGCATTCAAGTTACCAAACTGCTTGCAGGATTAGTGATTAAACTTTTAGTTGAGCCAGTCAATTTTAGCACATTTCATCCCAATAGGCATGTTGGCCAAATCCTGACCTGAAACAGAAACAGCATCCACTTGTCAAAGTCAGAAGTCATTTCACATGGGATGCTAAATGACTGGGAGTGCTTCTAGATTACATAATAATTAGTGTTCTCTCCATCAGTACTTTCACTAGGTTTATTTAGTTTAACATATCTAAACCAACAGTTTGAAAATGATTCACAATGAAGTACGGTACAGCTGTCAATCTTTTGCTATTTATTAGCACTTGTTGATACGTCTTTATTGCTCTAACAGTGATATGTGATGACCATGTTATCGCCTCACTGCTAATTCAATAAATAAAACAAAATCACAATCAACTAATGTAAAATGAAACAAGATGTGCAAAAACTAAATCAACAGCATGAATAACCTGATTTGTTTTCCACATGTTTGGGTCCTGAAAAAAAGACACTGCAGTGGCTCCCACACATAAGGGATTAGGTTACTGATCAAAACACACAAAGAACTGCAATAAGTGAACAGATGAGACTTCGTCTTTAAGCACTCCACATGGAGAAAACATACAGTATAGGTCACAGCAATAATGTGATGCCTGTGCAGTACACACCGAAAAGTGCACTAAAAGCTCTATTCTTTTTATATGCAGCACAAAGACATTTATGGGGTTAATGAAGGAGCAGCTGAATGAATTATCCTCATTTTCATTCCAGTTTTTGCAGAGCCACCTCCACCAAGTATCTCTGCAGAGCGACGCATTGCAAATACTCCAAAACAGACCATGTTTTCAGCAGGTTTGTGTTATGAAATATGGGAAAATGCTTGTGTGACTCAGCTGCATTCGTTTATTTTACAGTTTAAAATGTCTTTTTGGGACACCTTTGTCTCTAAAATTGCCGTAGAGAAAGTTTCCTCACCCTTTTTACATCGTTGCTTTGGTTTTCTGAGGGTTGCTGATGTTGGCTATCATGGCTTTCTGCAGTTATTTCTTGACATGTGACATGTGGTGGCTAGTCAATCAAATCAAAAGAGAAGTAAAAAAAAAAAAAAGTCTTGATAAAATGTTCACTGATTTTGTCAATTAAGAAAAACTAAATATGAATGTGGATTCCTCATTTCAAGCACTGTAAGTCCCAGATATAATTTCCCAAGATGCTAAGGATAAAAAATTATGACAATGGGCACTTACTTAGGGTCATATTTGGTGTATAGTTCGCATCGAGGTACACGAGTACCTCTCTTTTTTCGCCAACACATATTGCTCCTTGTCCTCTAAACTGATGGATAACAGATGGTGATGGTGCAGTAAGCATCAGAGACGGAGCAGTGATTGATGAGTGTGCCATTCGTTTTTTATGTGACTACTGGCAGCATCTTCTTCATACCCATCTACTGCTTTTGAGGATTTTTACGCCCCGGTACTTCATCGGACAGTTAATACAGTCCATTTTATGGCACAGTGTTACAACACTTGATGTTCTGCGATAAAGAAAAAGTAGAGACAAACAAAATAATTGCCTGGTGCAAAGGTGACATGGTGTGAATGTATCACAACAGTGTTCTCTCAAACTACTATTAAATTTATGAGATTTTAGTTGTTTTAGTTTAATGGTGAGTATTCTCGGCCCTTGGCCCTTATCCAGCTGGCAGATAGATGCTAGCCTATCGCCGCGTCATAACCGCTCTTCCTTCGGGTTAGACTTTCCCTTCTCACAAGTACGTCACACAACCCAACTTCAACAAAATCCAAATACATCTCTTAAAATTACCTTAAAGAGTCAGTTGGAATGAATATGCTTTTTTTCCACACAGTATATTAAATGCCTGTCATTCCTTTATTTTGTTTTATACATTTTGCGTAAAAAAAAAGATGTAATCCATGAAAAAGGAAAGATACATCATGACATATATCTCAGGGTAGAAGTATGATGCATATTTCAGGTTTATTTAATTGCATTATGGACACAGTAAAAATAAATAAATAAATAAAAGTCAGATTCCATACCCTGTAAACTGAACCTGATTAGAGCTTTATCGACTTTAGGAGGTGTAGAGGGTTACATCTGAACATCTGTGAAGCAGCAGGGACCGAAACTACAACATACCGTAACCTTAGTAACCCCAGATCTGGCACTGAGAAAACTGATGTTCACTAAACACATCATCCAGACGGCCCACAGCGTCACACATTACTCCCTGGTGAGCATGTCTGGTGCACACCTGTTTTCATTTCACCTCCATTTTTTTTCTTTTTCTTTTTCACAAGTGAATGTTTAATTAGAACTACAAAAACTGATTTCTTAAGGTTTTGTTTCTTTTTAAATTACCGTACTTTGCGGACCAGGCACAGCGCATGATAAAACATATATAAAGCAAAACAAAACAGTCCGGTAAGTCGAACTTTATTCAACTCATTCACAATAACTCAGAATATCGTTCAGTTGTAACTAATACAGAAAAATAAACTCACATTTTAAATAATTCATCTTCCACAAATCCACAAATAAAAAGTGGAGGGGATTAGCGTAGTACTACGTCCTGTTTTCTGATTGGTTCATCCGTTTCCAGCGATACCGGACACCTGAAGTTACTGTGAGGTGGAACAACGTTGTATTCCAACCTGTGATTATAATTGGATTAGGATATAGATTTGAAAATTGGGTTTACTCTAAAAAGCTAAAGTTGGCTTGATTTCTAATTATACTAAGGTAACATTGACTAGATTCTTCTTTTTTTTATGATTTTTTATGTTTACATAATTAGTTATCTAACGTTGTCTGATGTTGCAACCCGTATTCAACCAAGGACCAACTTTCATGTGTCAGCTGAATGTACTGACAGTCAGTCAGGCGGAGCGGCTTCGTCACTACCAAAGTCACACTAAAATGGCACTATTTTTGAGCACAGTGTACCACATGAAATTGGTTTGAGGTCAGTAAGCACAACAAAACCATACATAAGACACTGCCGATTTTTGGGAAAAATTAAGGATCTTGAGTGTGACTTATGGTGTGGAAAATACGGTAATTAATTAATTAAGCAATATAAATTGTAATAGTCTGGAGACACATAAAAAAAATAAATCTTCAAGCACGTTGGAGAGAGGTACTATGAATGATGATATCCCTCTGAGCCTTTGCTCTTTAGAAATGTGTGTGCATATTTTCCTTTCCATCACTGAAATACAAAATAAGAAATAAAAATACACCGATGATTTCTCCCCATTCAAATAAAACAATGAATTCATAAGCAATAAAATACAGACAGAGGTTTTATTTGGTGTGGCACGGTTGGCTAATGTTAAACTTTCGACAGAATTTGTTGTATTTGTTGCATAGCTGCCACTATTGAGTCTATTAGCTGCCTTTATGACTCTTTTCTGTACTCCTGCCTGAGTTATTCTGTTTTTCACCCATGTACTATTAGTGTCACTGTGACTTGTGGATACGGTGGCTGGTATTCAGCTCATGTTACTCAATCTTGCTTTGAGGTTTACATGTTCTTCTCAGTGTATGTGGCTAACTGTGGGTATCCACAACACTCCAATATATGTAGAGAAAACTGGGAAGGGACTATCGATTTTGTGGGGGAAAAAAAGAGGAGTCTGATAGCGGATGTGTGAATTTGTCATCTTGGAAGACCCTCAGAGGGAAATGGTCGGCGCAATCATCAGGAGCGGAGGAGCCAGTAGGGAGGGACTCGCACAAAAACATGCACTTTATAAAGTCAGAGATATGAGGACACACATGAGGAAGATATCAAGAAAATGAATCGAAAGCTCAGAACTAATAGGCCAAGGAGTAGGTATCCATTTATTTCAAACATGGACCAACCCAAGCCTCAACCAAAAGGTGACAAACAGACCTTGGCAAGAGATATTCAGAACAACAGCCAGCTGCTGCCTGTGTTTCAGCTATGTGGCTGAAAATCCCATTATAATAAACAGCCATTACAGCCACAACAGGTGTCTGATGGAGACGGGGACACACAGAGTAAATCACAGCACATTAAACACTTGCTCCATTCACGGAAAAGAACAGTTTGACTGAATCGTCTACATTTTTGGAGTGAAAAAGAAGGATTACGAATCTGAAACATTCATAAAACATATCTTTGCATCAGGCATCCTCCCTAATTAAATGCTTGCAGCTGCGGTTACGAGAATGTGTGAAGAGAAAAAGACAGACTGCGATCAGGAAACAGATGGGGACACGAGTGGAGCAAATTTGAAAATAGGATACTGTGTGCAGCATCACTGATCTTCTGAGATGGGAATCACTGCCGCCGCAGCTCCGAACGTCTGCATGTGTTATAATTAATGCACTCAACAGAATGCTCATTTACGGCATGAGGTTACCATGGAAACACAAACAACAGAGCAGCAGATAACATGTTTAAAAATACGACCCCTAAAATAAACGTTCACGCCTCACATTGGCGCCTCTGCTTTTCAACTACGGTAAACGTGTAACCGCGGCTGTTGGCAGGAACATCAGGTGTATATTCTTCACAGGGGTGTGTGAATGTAAAGGGTGTGTGGAGGAGACGGAAGACAAGGGATGTGTTAAGAAGGAGAAAATAATAGGAGGGAGGGAAGGTGGCGGAGAGGGAGGAGCTGATGATGGGCGTGAGGATGGTTTCTATTTTTAGAAAGCATGTGTGATATATGCCAATAGTTCTTACCAGTCATAAGACACACTTTGCAGACTATGATAAACAGATTATCTGCACTTTCACATTGGAACCTCATCCAAAACTTTCTAGACAGTTTTACAGATGAGAGACTGATGATAACCGTTGCTGGATGGAAAGGTGGAAAGGTGCTAAAAGCCTCCTTCAAGCAAAGTAAACTGAATGTGCTGAAAAGGAATTAAGACCACTATGGAAACAACAAAACAACCCCCCCCCCATATCATGATGAAATCAATTGTGGATTATATACATAAAGCCTTTAAGCATCCCGTTAATCCCCAAATGATGAGGCTTTGGAAGAAAAGATGCAGTACTAAACACACATACATACATCATATAGATGGATTAAATATCATCAATCAATAAACTGTACGGCAATATCAAAATAACAGTAATAGTTCCAGGCAATGCCAAACGAAACACATTAAACAACTTCACAGGTACAACACTTATGGGTGATGATGGAGAGAAACTCAGATCTACTGTCGTGGTACATCTGCACGGTACATCTTTGTTTGTGCAGCCACAGCCACTTACTGGATGATATGGCTATCGTATCAATCCCGCGCCCCCCAAGCTGTGATTGGCCTGCACTTACTACAGCATTTATCTGATGACCCCCTCATAAATGGCCTGATAAAATGCAATGTCCTCTGACTTTGGTCTTATCATAATTGCATCTGTTTCCACTGGAGACGATTCCTCGCCCTGCTCTGTTCCATCTATCAGATTTGTTCTCGGTAAGGGGTTGTACGAAACACCTCACACATGACCGCTAAATCAGTCTGCATTGTATAGTGGTTCACTGCGATCCAAATATTCAATACAGCAAGATCAATGCAGTGTGTCCGCGAGCAAGAACGACCACTGGAGCTATAAAATGTCATTAGTTGTGCATGTGTTTGGTCATAAACTCGAGTAGTATAATCTTGACCTCGTGTTGAATAAAAGCTTCTAATCGGCAGACCAACACTGCCAAAAAGATTAAAGAGTAAGAAAGAGAGATTAAAAAAGCTTTTCATGTAAGGAAAGACAAGCAATATCTAATATTTTTAGGACAAACACGTTACGTCAAGCCAAAACAACTTTGTACGAGGAACAAAACATGCAGTCCTACCTAATATGGAAATACATAACTATTCTTTAACCAGCCTTTACTCTAGCTTGGCCACTGTAAATCTAGTTTTCTTGCTTCTTTTCTCAAGCACATTTGCAAATCTTCATATATAGGCCAAGCAATCAGAAAAAAACAAAACCCTCACGATGCACATAAACAAATTTGGATGAGCAAATCCTCAATATCAGCCATCTGTGAATTTTTAGAAAACATTTGGCCAGGATTTCTGGCATCAGTCTTCTCATCCATGGGGTCTGTCTCAAATCTGTCACCTTTCCCACGTGCCTTCTGGACAGAAAACAAATCAGTGACCTCGGTGCAGACTGGGGCACAGGCCAAGTTTACAGCTAAGAGCTTAAGAGCTGCTCTCCAGGGAAAGTAAAATCACACACTTTTCATCACAGGCCTAAACATTTCACTCTTCTCTTACCATCAGTTGCCTTGTTGCTGCAGTACAACTCTATTATGATTTAACAGCCCAATAACTGCCTCTTTGACCTTATATAATGGGCAATTTGTTTTCTTGTTGTTTTCAGCACTCTGAATGAAAAGGGAATTAGGACACCCTGTTAATACTCAAAATGATTTACAAACCTCACAAGACAGGAAAGGTTCTGTTCTTTACCCTGGCTTCCTTTTTTCATCCCTGGCTTCCCTTTTTTCGTCAGGGACATGTCTACTTTCTGTACCCAGAATAAGAACCAAACACAATGAGGCAATGTTCAGCTTTTATGCTCCTCACCTACAAGCTCCCAGAATGCATCAAGGCTGCTGACGTTCTCAATTGTTTCAAGTCAAGGTTGAAAATCTTTTCATCTACTGCTGCATTTCAGTCATCCACCATAATGCACTACAGCCTCTAGTTTACTTATGTCTGTCTGTCTCTAATTTCTGCGTTTATGCTGTTTTTTTTAATTTTTAATGCATTTTCAAAATATCTTTTTACTTAAAGCATTCTGGATTGCCTTGTACATGAAATGTGCTGAACAAATAAACTTGCCTTCCCCTGTTTTGTTGAAGTAGTATGAAACAATAGTGCACAAAATACATGAAAGCCCCAATCCAAAATCAAAGCACAACTAATTAGAACAGCCCATGCCACATTAGCATTTGTTTAAAAGCTACAACTCCCTTTGGTACAGCTGGAGCACAACACAACAAACACGCTGCATCCACAGCTCTCCAGTGTTGTGATGTATGATGTTTCTTTTCCATCCATCACTTCAGCCCTGATTGGTTTTTCTTCTTGCCAGATTGTGTGTTTGGCTCATTTGATAACATGCAATTTGTCAAATCTTGCACAACTCCAGTGGAGTTCATAGACGCTCAGTGGGCAGGGTGTCCGGAGCTGTGCCTGGTTATGGAGAGTTGTTGCTCCGCATCCAGAAAAGTGCTGCCAACCTAGACCACCTGGCTGCAGAACATTTATTACCCTCCGCTTGACCACGGCATCCATCACTGCTTTAGGTATATCCACCCATTAGGCTGGCTATCATCACCATCATAAAATGGTCAGGCACGCTCATTGCTGAGGCGTTTTACACTGACCATATGTTTAATGATTTTACAATTGGTTTTAAAGTGTAGACTAATTTCCACGGTTTGATGAAAAGCATTGAGTCTTACTTGAGTTGGGGCAAGCTCCCATGACTTTAGACATACATGTGTAAGGTGGCAGTCGAAGTACCTTCCCATGTTTTGGCATTTAAAACTAAATCAAACATGTTTAATATCAGTGTAAGACTTTAATATGCCCAGTTTCCATGAATGTCCACTGTTTCATTTAAGTAGAAGGGGGTCAAACCTTTCATTAAGATATTGTTTAACTATCGGTAAAACAGCAGCAAATAGTCACATGTTATCATGTATTAACATGCTGTGACAAAGGTTTCAATTTTAAATGGCCTTTGAGTTGGGGGATCTTTTGCATCTCTTTTTTGCTGTGGTCCCTCATTAAAGCCACAGTATAAATAATTTAAGGAAGATGTATCATCAGATAACAATTCAGCTAAGGTTCAAGTTACCGATAAGCCAAATAAAAAACTAAAACAAGCTGAACCTTAAAGCAGTTCCCCTGAGTAGACATTCACACCAGCTTATTTAGCGTTTTAGAAAACATCTCTCAACATATCAATTTTAAATGGCCTTACTGCTGGTCCCTCCTAAGCTCCAAACACTTTTTTGTGTCGCAGAAAATTCTATGTTGTAGCCCTTAATTATGTTTAATTCATCCAACTGTGACTCTATGTGCGAATCATTTTGGCATTGCAGTCACTGGTACAGTTGTCTGTTATTTACGTGCCAAAATACGAAGAAAAACATTTTTTTGGGGATGTTCATAGCTTGAAGGGTTGCGTTACCTACAATATATGCTTATTTAAGATCAGGAGTCTTAAAAAATAAAACACTTTCTGTCTAATGTGCTTGTGCCCACTAAAAAACAGCCATGAAAGGTGAATGAAAGCGAAGCATTGAGATCTTATTGATGGACAGGTAGAAGACATTCCCAGCCTGTTTGTGTGTGCAGCCATAAATATTCAGGCAACTATTGGTTGCAAGCTGGTAAACTTTGAAGTTTGTTGAAGTTAAAAGGCTTGGGAGCTGCAGATTACTGAAGATAGTGTGACTGTTCAAGGGAAAGGTTCAGTTCATTATGTGTATGTACATAAGTCAATGAAGGTCAGTCATAATGTTCATTAACTGCCTCAGTCGATACACTTCCCAGTGTCTCCCTGCTGTATGTTAATGTTAAATCAACGGAGAAGTCCATTTATCCCTTTACACTTCAGTACTGACAGTCTAAATTCAGATTTCTAGATGTTAAATTAGTCCTGCATTAATCTACAACATAATAAATCTGCTTCTAGTACTACACAAACTGTCATAAAAATCCAAGTGTTAAAGCTACCGTGCACTGCATAGCTCCTCTCTGTCTGTATAATTGGCAGTAAGCCTCCTGCTGAAGACATACAGTTACTTTTCATTCTCTGAAGGCAGCGGAGAGACATTTCTGTATTAGCTTTATTGAAGCACAGACTTGACTGCATGTTTTTCCACTCATTACCAATATTTCTGTCAGAAATGTGACAAATCTGTGAAATATGATTAGGTTGTGCTCCAGTTGTTCCAATGTATTTGTGTATAATGCGTTTTTACTGAGACGGTTGAGATTGTTGGGTTTTATTTGTCCTTATACTCCATCCCTCTCCGCTGCCTCCTTTGCCTTTGTAATATTAATGATGAACAGCAGATAATTTTCTCTCTCACCTCCCCAGCATGCTGGGGAGATGAGATTCCCCAACTGTGTGTCTGCACATGCCCAAGGCGATTGAGCACAGAGCACAAACAGTGATAAATTAATTGTAATATAGACGGCTTTGAGTGGATGCCTGTACACTGCAGCAGTACAGGTTCAAAGTCATTGTGTGTGCGAGTGTGAGAGGAAGAGAGGGAGAGAGAAAAATAAGAGTGTATGCAGTATATGCAAGATTTTCATGGACTGCAGGACAATTCCCTGCACAACAACAGACACAAGTTGTATAAGTTCTTCACATTTGTTTTCACAACATCAACGTTACTTTGTAGGTGGAAAGAAAAGAAATGATCAGAGGTAGAGAGAAAGAGAGAGTGAGACAGCGTGAGAGAGAGAGAGAGAAAGAGAGAGAGAGAGAGAGAGAGAGAGAGAGAGAGAGAGAGAGAGAGAGAGAGAGAGAGAGAGAGAGAGAGAGAGAGAGAAAAAGCATCACAGAAAGTGAAAAAAATGAGATGAAATGTATAAGAAAGAAATGGATATAACAGAACATATCTAGAAAAGAAAGAAACACTCCAGGATAACGTGAAATAGATTTCACGTTATCCTGGTGTATGGTGTGCAGTATTATTTATTTAGTTTTGCAAACAAATTCTGAAATAAACATAAAAGATAGAGAGATAAAAAGTCTGAAAAGGTTTTTATTTTGAGAGACTTTTGCAGATTAGATCGTCATGGAGATGCATCTGTAGATTCACTTCATGCCTTTAAGTCATGTATCTATTAACAAATGTATCGTGTACATAAGCATTACTCTGAGACATAACGTCATGAGCTTTTACTCACAATCACATGGACTTGACAATATATTGTTTCCAGACTAAATCTCCTCCAATACACACAGCACCTGGATGTTGAGGTTGTGACTGATCAACCAAGCCTCTGCACAGAAACAACATCATGGATCACATTGAGTATATTATTCTCAATATCCGATGCCATGGTTAGATACCATCTCATTAAAGGGCTTAAGTGGTTTCTGTACGTTGCATGAAGCCATAAACTTGGGATGTCCGTCTGAAGCTCTTTTGCATATCAGCTGAAAAGGGATTGGATATACGAGCGCTCAGTTTTGAACAGGTTATTCATGCGGTGTTAATTCAATGCTAATAAGATTATAACACAATGCATAATGCCAGCGAATTCCCTTTGAGGAGACTTCATGTTGAACTGCAGTCAACCATGACCTTGCTCCTCACTGAGCACAGAAGAAGAAGATGGGTTACTGACAAAGTACTTTGGAAAATTGAATTAATGTTAAGACCAGTCAACCTTTTAAGGGAAAAGGCTTACTGAAATCTATTAATGGTTTTAGTCCATGACTTGACTTTTATGGTCTTCACAAAGCTTGGCGCTGTCAGATGGCCCATGCCACGATTAATCCCTCAGCATGGGTAATCCGCCAAAGACATCTGGATAAAAGGAAAAATGCTGATTTCTATCATTGGGAAGTCGGCATCCTGCATTCATATACTGACGCAAGAGAGACGATACACAGTAGAGAAGTTGAACACCATTTTCACCCACTAACTGAAGAGTTTACTCTTTCTCTTTAATTAAACTACCTCAAACTAAACATCATGACATAAAACCTGTTAAGACCATCATCTGTGAAGCCTGACAAGATAAAGAGGATAACGCCCCCCGCCTCCCCAAACATAGAAGCAGACAAACTAAAACAGAGAGAAGAGCTCCAGAGACAAGCATTAATCCCCACAGATTTAGTGTAGCAGAACAATTGCTTTTGTCACCCTGGATAATCAGCATGAAGTACAGTTTATGATTTACAGTATTTCTCAGCAAAATACAAACACAGGGAGACAAGAGGGGGTACGAGTGTGTGGAAATGTCTACAAGCTAGCGCGAGAGTGAGGGCACGAGAAACAAACAAAAAAACAAGCAATGAATCCTACCTACTCAAAATCCTTGCTCCAAATCTGAGAAAATTACTCAGACTCTTTCTGACAAGGTTTATCACATTCCCTTCAGGGAAATGGGAGGCAATTTATTTCTATAATTTGGCCTATATATATAGTGGAGAAGTGTCAGTCACCATTCTCTTCGGTTCCCATTATCCAGACAGTAAAGAGCATGTCGAATTCATAAGTGTTTACTATCACGTGTTTGCACAGAGTGGCTTCTTCAATAAACCTTTACTTATTTATGTAATAAAGCTAAACAATGACTTCATATTGATATAACCTATAAGCGTAATTCAAGGCTTACTTTCAGTTGAACCAAAAAAGATAAAAACATTCTTGTTTAACCGTTATTCTGTAATTGTATCGCCCTAACCCTGATTTATAATAAGCCCCTTATCTGCCAGTCCGATATAAGACAGATGGAGTGTTTGCTACATCTATTATTTTGCATGCAGCTAGACTTTATCAATTAGCAGTGAAAGCAAAGCCCAGCTGAGGCTGATGGAGATGTGATTATTTCTCCAGGTATTTATCAAATTAATACAATTTTAATTCATCCTCCCAGGGCCGTATTAAATTAACAATAATCCATCTAGTAGTCTTTCCGGTCTGGACCAAAGCCATGACAGTCTCGACAGTCACCGCTGGGGGCTAAAATCGGTCCAAACCTTGGGTCTGTTTATTCCAGGAAACATTAAAAGCCTTTTTTTTAGTCATCAGCTGTCCAGCATACTGCTACACACCATGGAAACTGATAATCACCAGCTCATTTTAAGATTCCTCACAGAGAGCGTGCTGGTTATTGAATTGGACTGGGCACAAGTGTGGCAAGCTTGAAGGGACCATAGCTGAGGGCAATCAGCTGTGACAGAGCGGGAGCCGGTGTGGGAGAGCGACGTTCTCTGTAATGAATGTTCACACTTCTGATGTACGGTCATCTTGCAACAACACCTTGAGCATTACTTCCATCCCTTTTGTCCGGTTAGTTGACATTACAGCCAGGACACCACGTCCTACGGCAGGACAGCATTTGCATGCATGGCTTGTCAATGATGATCAGGTGTGGAGAGCACTGACCATGTTTGAGCTACCTTAATGAAAGACCAGCCCACTGAATTACCCTTCACAGTCACATTGGCCCCCAATCCCCTTACCGTCCCCCTCGCCTGGGCTGACAGCTGGCCAGGTAAGTGCATTTTCACAAATGCTTGAAGGTCTGGCACACAATACCACTTAGAAAAAAAAAGAAATTTGGTGACCATCCAGATCTTTGAATGAAAATATAGTGAAGTATATGTTAAACAAACAGGGCTTAAAATAATCACTTTAGTACTTGAAAAGCACGCTTATTTATGTGACCTAAAACACAAATATACAAGCAGCAGGCTTCAACACTACAAACAAATACATAGATTGTTTTTGACTGATGTGGGGGTCTCTTTGACTGTTTTGAATCAACTTTTAGCTGCTGGAAAAAAGAACAACTTTTAAGCTGCTATTTTAAAAACCAATCCAGCTATTGCCACTGCTCAATAAGCAGCCAAACATTGTCAGCCTTCCCAGCGCTACGTGTCAGTGATGATTAGTTTGGCAGTCAGGAATTTGGCACGTTCAAGGCCTGCAGATGAATGTTCTGCATGCTTTCATCTCATTTGATCATCAGATGTAGTTTTTCTTTTCTCATTCCATACCTTTTCTCTATATCAAAATATTTTTTACAAAATAATGATGTACCCATGAGACACAAAACTACATGATCTTACTTAAGGCAACAAAATATTCTGAGCAAATCAGTTGGGTAGTTACAAACTGTTAATACTATTTCAGGAATCGGTCTGAACAAATGAACAACACATGCAAACAATGAAGATTTGTTTGCATTCCACCAGGTGCAAATTCAAATACTTTTTTTTTTTTAACAACAGAACTATTTTATCTAAATTCGACAAGCAAATCAACAGCCTACTAGACCAAAACATAACACGGACATCTAACTTGATATTTTACACAAACAAATTCCTCATTTGAAAAGGCAGTGCTGGTCAAATGTATAGCTTTATGTAATTTTAACCTATTTCTTATGTAGTTGTGTAAAGGAACGTGCTTTCTTAAGCACTCCGAAAACCAAGGAAGAACATACATTTTACTCATTTCAAATTATAGTATGTTAACCCTGTTATCCCTGCGATAGACTGGCGACCTTCAATGAGGGTCCAGGGTGTCCCCCTGCCTCTCACCTGTAATGAGCTGGGATAGGCTCCAGCAAACCCCCCTGACCCTGTACAGGATTAAAACAGGTATAGAAAATGGACAGATGGATGGATGGATAATAAATGTTAATTATTGACACATACTATGGCTGCTATAATTAACCATGAGGGATCAATTTCTTCCTTTTGATTCTCCTGTTTGAAGGTAATTGAAACTGCAGTCTTGTCACAGGACACTAAAGATTTAAAAGACCTCAAACAATTAAGATTTGTGATATCTTCCAATATGCATCACATTGAATCCATAACTTTACTCGTCAGTAATAACAGCTGTTGTCCATTCATTTGCAGCATAAGCAGACATTTGAAACTGCTGTGATTTAATGCTGTGAACTTAGTAACCACAGACATGGTAAATAATATTTGTTTTTTGTTTTTTTAAACAAGTCCTGTACAGTCCCATCTCAGCAGCAACCGATGTCAAACTTAATGTGGAAGTAAATAATTAAATAGCTGAGCAACGAAACAGAACATGTTAAACACACAAACATATGCCTTCACAGTAGGACGCAAACAGACTAAAAAGACTGTAAACATCACATGTACACACACACACACACACACACACACACACACACACACACACACACACACACACACACACACACACACACACACACACACACACACACACATCATCAGTTCAAAGGAAGTTTAGAAAAAAAGAGCCAGAATATGAGAAAGGTCCAAAAGAAAAAAATCATACAAAAGAAAAACAAGGTGAAAACAACAATTTATTGGAAAGGGGACAATAGGTTGGATGTCCAAGTAAGAACATGAGCTTATGTCGTCTTAAATGTATTCGAAAAATTATGTTGACATTGAAGGGGAGAGAAAACACAAACGGAGGGACGACAACAGCTGGAAAGGGGGAAGGGTCTGTTGTAGTTGGTTTTTTTGTTTTACTTTTCTGATAAATGCTGGTGCGTGTGTGACAGTAGTGCAGGAGATTGTGTGTGGATCTCCCTGATAAGGAACTATTGCAAGGGTAAGATCAAATACAGGTCACTGTTGTCATAGAAACCATTTTCAGGCCAAAGGTTACTGTGGATGCAACAGACACCATTTAATACACTCACAATGTTCTTTCTCTCGAGTTAACCAGAGAAAAACAGACAAAATGCATTTTTTATTTTCTTCATTAGCAATAAAAACAAATAAGTAAGAACGTTCCATTTAAAGGTATAGTCTGTAATCGTATTCAAAACATTTATTGTTATACTGGGTGAAATGGTCCTTCCATCCTGAGATCAGCCAGTGAATAATGTGTTCAGAAAAAGGAAAGACAAAAATCCGACCCATACTAGGGGTCCGTGGCAGACCCCTCGAGGCGTCTCCATCCCGGCGAGGGCGGAGAGCGCCGGTGCGGGTGGCGGTGCGCTGCCGTGCTGTGCAGGCTCTGGAGCCACGGCTACGCCGTAGGGTACGGTGTAGCCTACAGCGTAAGGTACGTGGCGACGCGCACCATTCTGCGTTGGTGTAATGCGGAACCATAAATCAGCCTTCAGTGTGCGCTCTGTCTGCTGTTCTGAACTCTTCTCTGTTGTGCTCATTTTGCTGGGACGCCGGGTCCCTCCGCTGAGACACAACTTTTGCGGTATGCGTTCATTGTTGTGTCTAAAAATGATGCGCAGTGCCCACCCAATCAGAAACGGTACAGATATTCTGTGATATTTTTTTATATTTATAAAAAAATAAAATTATAAAAAATAAAGGTTCCCCATAACTTTGAACGGGTGGGCAGGACGCACGTTTGGGTGGACACAGCCCACCCCTGCCCCCCCCCGGCCTCGCTTACAGGTGAATGAGACATGGGGTTGTTTTGTTGAAAATGTGCTGTCCAAAATGTCCTGGAAAACTCGACTCCTGCAAATGCGCGTTCCCCAAAGTTTGTGGGGGCGTGGCTTTGGACGGAGCGCTGACGGGAGGGGGAGGAGGGGGCGGGGCTTAGAGGAGGTGCCACTTTCAAATCTTGCTACTGTAGCTCTCCAACATTACTGACTATACTTTTAAAGAAATGTTGCAGAGATTAATACATTTTACCTGGAAACAAATTATTTAAATTATAAACAAATTATTTATTACAGTGAGGAACTTCTCATTTCTTAAAGAGCCATTTGCGAAGACATGAAAAAGATGTAACTAAATCAAATTATTGGTCAAAACTAAAAAAAAAGAAAGAAAAGAACTACGGATATGCATAAAACTACTAAAACTGGCTTTAGGATTCAATTGAGATAAAATATACAAGACCTACGATAGAACATCTACTTTTAGAGAGAAATGTGGATCCTTTTTATTTTGATTAATTATAATTTGAGATCACTTGCATATTTGGTGAATTTTAATCGAATAAAATTAATTATAATTCAGGGAAATACTAAATTGTGAAAGTAAAGGCATTTCCCCTTGCACATTGTGAAAAAAAGAGAAAAACTGAAAGCATTGCGTAGCATAAACTCAATTCTAGAGCAAAAAGTCGAGATTTACTCATTTTCAAACTGACAGGATTGGGTTAATAAGTCTAATGGATGAATCAATGTACCCATTATGCTCATTGCCTACAGCGGAAGCCCATAAGTTTATAATCTTGTGTTCCTTCAGTTGCTCATGTTTGAGCAATGTTAAATGCCCCAAATAATAGATTTCCTAACTAAATACACCCAAATTACCAAGTTTTTCTATCTATAGAATGTTTCCTCTCTGGTTAGAGGCATATCCAATATCAATTGAAATATTGGGTCATTTGGAAATTGGAATCAACCTGGGATTCATTTGGATCAAATTCTGAAAAACTCAGGATGAGACATCATTTTTACACAATGATTGGCCACTAGAGTCCACACTCCTAACCCCAGTGAGAATCTTTGATTTGTGTCAAATGCTTGATCGATAATAGGTGTAATGGCTGTTGGCGTTCTAATAAACCCTCATATGCACTTCCAATTTTATTATCACATATTTTCTACAAGACCAAAGTAGCATTTAGGGTAAGGAGGTGGAGCCTTCTGTTATGTAGTCAGTGTCCTCAGTGCTTATACTCTCATCTGTTTGCAAGTTAAAGTCTGCCATAGCTTGAAGAGATGCTGGTTTGGAGTGTGGTTAATACCGTAATACAATGGTGTTCTCCAAGCACATTAGTACATCCCTTGAAATGATATGATGGTTATTCTTCCTTTTTTAATGAAAAATGGAATCATTCTTTACTTAATCTTTACCAGGTTATTTGGTTCAGTGTGCATGCTTAAGTGCTTTGACATATCATAAACACTCTCTTCTCATATATGTTAGATTTTAGTAATAAATAACAGACAATACAAGCATTAATCATTCAACTCTTGCAGCTTACATGCTTTGGACTTATGAACTACTATTGATAATCAATCTCCAAATTTCAAGAGTAGGCCAGCACACCACTAGCCTAAAAACTAAAGGTTACGAGCAGATAACTGATTTCAAATCCAAAATGAGGTGTCAATGACACCTCAATCATTTCAATTTTGATCACCCACACTAATTAGCACCCCTGACAAGGCCCTGACAAGGACTATGACATCTCTCTTTGCTGCCCAGATCAAAACTCTCTTGTGTGCATTGGACGATGCACTAGCTGCTGGCTCCACAAAAAATTCTCCATAAATTTGGTGGCAAAGACTTGTGAAAGAGGCTGGAACATAATACAAAGCTGGACCATGGACAGGGATACATAAGCAGGCATGTGGCTAACCCCCGCAGCACATCTACAATAAGCACATGAATCCGCTAGGCCACAGCCCGAAATAATATTCATATGATGTCTTGAGTGATAATCTGGAACACGAGGTCAGCACACTAATCGTCAAGGGATGAAAATGGAGCCGCTTTATGATAAACATATGAGACCATTTAAAGGCATAGCTAAGCCAATGACTAATATACCAAACACTGCTGTTTTTTTTTGTCTTGTTATCAATACTTCATCAACTGAAAAAAGCTTAATGAGTCCAAAATGAAGGTAGTAAGTACTGAAAAAAGCTGACATGTTTTCTTATGCAAAATAAACCACAAGAACAACTACAGTACAACAACTTTCTATTTCATAAAGCTGGTTTACTCCTGCTGTGATGTTCAGAAAACGATATATTGGTGATGGTAGAAGATTTCCTGTAATAGTCGAGAATAACGAGATATCACAGCTGATGCAGTTTTACATTAGCAGCAGAAGAATATTATTCCCTGTTGTGGTAAAAAAAATGTTCACTAAAATAACTTGAAACTAAGAAAAATAAAAAAGAAATATAATTTACTGAACACTGATGAATGAAAGTCAGACATTGCTTTTGAATAGTGGTTCAACAGAACCGTTTAAAAAAACTACAAAGTTATGGGACCCCCCACTTAACGTTCCACAAGCTTTTGAGGCTTACTGCAATCGAGTGATTTCTGTAACTCTTAACGGAACTTCTGCACCTGTAGACAAGTATGTTGGTCCACTCCTCATGAGCCAACTGCCCCTGCTATCTCGGGTTTGAAGGGCATTTTCGAGAAATCCAATGTTTTGTTCAGGTTTTAGCTGTGTTTTGGGTTATTGTCCTATTGGAGGAGCCACGACCTGTCACTGAGACAAAGCTCTCTGACACTGGGCAGCAGATTTCGCTCCAGAATGCCTTGATAGTCTCAATATTTCATTGTACCCAAACAGAAGCAGCTGTAGAACATAACCAAGCTTCTTACTTGTATTTCTTTCAATCAATGCTTCATTTTTGTATTTGTGAACATAACGCTGATGTGACCTGCAAAAAAGCTCCTGTTTTGTCTCATCTTTCCAAAGGACAGTCTCCCAGAAGCTTTCTGGCTTGTCATTATGCATTCTGACAAATTTCAGTCTGACTCTTAAATGATTTTATTTCAACAGTGGAGTCCTCTTCAGTCATCTTCCATTAAGTCCACTTTGGCAAAAACAGTGACAGTCCAATTTGACGTTGATGTACCTTGACCTTGGAGTTCATCTTGAATCTCTTTAGAAGTTGTTCTGAGCTCTTTGGTTACCATTCGCTTATCCATTTCTACAATGTTTCAACTTGCAGGTTGGCTACTGTCTTAAGGATGTTTGAATGAAATTTGCAATTGTAGCCAGAGGAACATCTAACTGCTTGGAGATGGTCTCGTAGTTTTTATCTTTAACATATATTGTCTATCGTTTTGTTTTAATGTCCTCACACAAAACTATCTTTTGCTTTCTCTGGATCATGTTAACAAACAGCAGATTGATTACTTCTTCAATTTTGGGGAGAAACGGCAAAAACTGCATCAGCTTGGAAGCTTAAAATTCGGAGTTATCCTTTTTTAACTAGGAAGCATGATGTGGAAGTTTTTCAATCTGAGTATACAAAAACAAGGAAAGTCAGTTGTATATCCTGTAAGAAATAAAGAGAAAAAAAATCAAAGTACCAAAAAAATGAAACATCTGACACAACAGATTTTATCCAACACATCAAGACACCATCACCTTGCTGCTTAATGTTACGAGGCTAAGTAGGGAACGCAGCCGGAACTATCTTTAATTGTTAAATAAATGTAGGATGTGCAGTTGAAAAAAGTGTTTAGAAGAAAAGAAAATGTGACATTGGGACAAAATCGGTATCGGCAGATCAGTCTTTTAAGAAAATCGTAAATCAAAAATCAGCATTAGCAAAGAAAGTTGCACCATCCGCTTCTGTACTTGTCCTCTCTGCCTGTCACTGAACAGACTGTGGTCAGTAAAATAGCTCTCACATGTGCTTGGTCAAACAAGCTACTCCTCCAGTACTCTCATCTTTATAATAAACACCCTTGTGTGAATAATTCCTTTCCCTTGCTTTGAGCTGACAAGGTACTGAGCCATTCTTCAACAAAGAATGGTTGTGGGTTGTCTAAAAACTCGCCAGTTGAGCCATAAACCCCTGTGTATTTTGAAGTTTTCTGTTCTCTAAATCAGTGATCTGGGGGAATGGCACAGTCGAAATATCCTAATACAAACTTTGAAAGTCCAACATTCCAGCATAAAATGAATTATCGTCATAGCTGCAAAGATATTTGGAGTATACTCTAAAAGATTAAAAGAAAATAAAAACAATGGGGATCCTTATGGAACGTTTCATATCCCTTTTAATCTGATAAAACACTCGTTCAGAAGGAATGAAAAGTACATGTTATGAAGGGAACAAAAAGTCGTTGCCATATATTTGCAAGATAATAGATTCTATTTTCTGTATGAAGAAAATTAGTTTCTCAAGTGTTTCCATCTGTGAAAACGTTATATAAGTTACAGGTAGATGGGGAGTATCTCTCTTTTATGTGTTTGAATTTACATTTTAATGAGCATAATGACATTTTTAATAAGGTATGGATGATGAAGTCCGGATTATTAATTTACAACAAGCTGAGGTTTTGTGGTTGCGGTGTTTCTCTCAAAAACACCTACAAAAACTGTCTTTTTTCATTCAGGCTCGTCCAGATATGTAAAATGCTGTATAAAACCCAAACTACTAATAAGTTGGGATACTGTGTTAAACATGAGTCAAATCAGAAAGCAGCGATTTGCAAATCTCATAAACTAATATTTTATTCACAATAAAACATTGAAAACATATCAAATGTCGAAACTGCAACATTGTTTTTCTATCTCATTAAAAGGTTAGGTAATTTTGAATTTGATTGCAGCAACACGTCTTGCAAAAATTGAGGCACAGGAAACAAAAGGCTGGGAAGGGATACTTCAAAGAAACACCTAAAAAATATTAAACTAATGAGGTAAAGTGGCAAGAGATCAATGGCATGATTGGGTTTAAAATCAGCATGTTAGAGGTTCATCAGTATGCAAAAACTGTATCTACAAGCTATGATTCCAATTCAGAATAATGCTCCTCGGCATAAAAGTGCAAGGACTTCAAATTTTTCGTCATCTGTAGTACATAATTGCATAATATAAGATTTTGTCACACTCTGTTTCCCTTCTCATTTGACATACCATTGTCATTAAATAAACCACATTTTTCTGAAAAGGGTAAAGCTGCATGTCAAAATGATTTTCAACAGTTATTTTATCGTTTACTATGGGATAGGGGCTATGGATTCTGGATTTATGTATGAACATCATATATAAAGAGAACACTCAAACAGCTGAAGTGGGTAACACTGCATAGAGTCACACAGGTGAGGCACATGGCACTAATGTACAACCCACTCCTCTGAAACACTGCAACGTGCATTTTTTTTTTCACGGTGAAGCAAAGCCATGAGGGCTACAGCTCACAAGTTAGCAGTAAATTAAAAGTAAGAGTACAGATGATCTCAGTGTCTCTGCAAAGAAAGCAAAGAAGCAGACAGTCAGCACTGCAAGGGAAAGCCCTGAGGCACCTAGACAAGATGACAAGAAGTCAAGGAAAACATTGTCTGTGGGAACTGGCTTTCATCTTATTTACTTAGATGAGTATAAATTGCTACACAGCAGACAGCTGACAAGCTCCTCCACAGCTCCCAGAACAAGTAGGAGTAGAGTGGAAAAACTTCATACGTTGTTAACCTGAAATTACACACCATATATAGGTATACTGGATGACCCTTGAAAAAAAACATTGACATGTATGTCTTTATGCTTTTGTACATGCTCAAACCCATGAAGAGAAATGTTGTCCAAGTGCTTGTGTGTATGTGTGCCCGTGTGTGTTTATGACGTAAACTCTGAGTAGAGACCAGAATGACAGGAAGGTTTACATTAGTCAGCAGATGCAGTGGCCACATCATTAGTCACTCTGACACCCTTTCCTGGTCTTGGCTTTATTGATGAGGCTAAGCTCAACAACTACCCCTCTCTAACAAACATATATATATATATATATATATATATATATATATATATATATATATATATATATATATATATATATATATATATATATGTTTGCGTTAGCATCTCAGGTGAAAAGAGACAGGAACTATACAAGCGCAATGTAAGCTGCTCCGTGTCCGGACAATCAACGGCCCAGAAGATGCTCACAGCTCGGTAGTTAGTTCGATGTCTGTAGACCACACAACCGGGATAGAATCAAAAATCTGACAACACCAGATCTACTGGGCAGGTTGTGAATGGCAAGACGAGATGAACGAATGCCAAGTGTGTCACAGCAATGAGCTCTGAGCTGTTTATGGCCTCAATGACTCTGACATTTAGCAGGATGCTGCAATTTATCAGCTTCTCGGTCTAACTCTCCTTCACACACACACGCACACACACACACATACACACACACACACACACACACAAGGGGACAGTCATAAAGCACATTATCACTAGGCCTAATAGTGCCGCATCACATAACCGTGTTTGTGCGCGTGTTTGTGGGTTGTTAAATTAATTGCCGTGTATGTTGCCCTCACCATCATGAAAAAAAAAGCTGGTGGCAATACACATTGATGTGAAGATAAACAAAAAGAGGGGGGCAGACAAAACAAATCAATACATCACAAAGCTCCAAATGTTCATCTGGGAAAACTTCATCAAAGCTGATACACAGTTTTGTAACGCAGAACAATAAAAGGGGCTTATGGTTGCAAGCTAATTAGGCATTCAGTGAGAAATTGAAACATGTGTGCACAGTTAAATTGTGTGTTAATAACAATAATTATCTGCCTGCAATATAAATGCAAATAATTGAATCAGTTACTCGCCTCGTAACATAGGGAACATTCTGATTCTCGGCATCACACACTTTGCACCTCAAGGCACTTCAAGGCTAGCAACTCACTGAGAGTTAGTAGAGTAGGAAGAGGGCTCTCTGCATGCAGAGCCAGTGTCTCAGCTCATTCTTAAAGTGCATTCCTTCTAACCACAAGGCAAGTCGCAGAAAGATGAAATGGTATAATCTGTTTTTCAATTTCCTCTCTAATGCTTTGTTTCATTAGGATGCTTTCCGTTTTTCTTTTTTTCTTCTTTTTACATTTCTCTGTCTCTCTTTTATCAGTGATGTATAAGGTGTGAGAGAAAGCAGAGTCATTACAAAGAGAAAACATGCTTGCTTCTTCCGAGAAGCATAGCGCCAGAAAACACACAGTCAGTAAAGAGTGCTGGTTCTCTGCACTTCTTCACCATTATGCACAAAGTTTACAAAGCATTGGTGGAGAGAGGATAGACTTGACTGCTAAAGCAGCTGCAGGTTGTAGGGGCCACGGGAAGAAGTCAAAGTCTTAATCAAGCATTTACTCACACAGCTGCAAATTGACACAGACACTTAACACTCACACACACAAACACACAACTATGCATTTAACACACTTGCATGCACACACACACACTTACACACAGCAAATCACAACCAGATAAAAGATGTTTCTGCTCTGCACTTACCCGAGCGTTGTCATAGTAACGATGGTGTACCAGAAGGATGCTGGGATGCTGGTGAATTTGCTAGAGCTTGAACCCTTCTCTGCGTAGAACATGACGGTAGCAAAGATAATTATGGCCATTGTGAGGGAGAAGAGCAGGAAGCCCAACTCCGAGGCACAGCTCTTCAGTGTGTAGCCCAAGATGCGCAGGCCCTGCGAGTGGCGCGAGAACTTAAAGATACGGAACACGCGGAAAACACGGAGAGTCACAAAGGCCCCGCTCACGTCCTCGTTGTCAGTCATGACCAGTCCGATGTAGTAAGGTAAGATGGCCACCACATCAATGATGCTCATGACGGACCTCATGAAGCGGTAGCGGTTTGGCGCAGCAAACAGGCGCATCAGATACTCCACGGTGAAGATCATTACGCAGGCTGTGTCCATGCAGAAAAAGGCCACGGTGTAGCGCTCACCGCATGGCACTTCCTTCTGGTCGGGCGCTGAACCACAGGGCACGGTCTCCACCACGTTGGTGATGACAGAGACGGCGATGAAGAACCCAGTGACATAGTAGAAGACCAGGGCCATGGTGGAAGTGTGAGGATTTTCAAAAGCTCGCCACATGGTCTCCCTGAAGGTCATGTTGGGCAGCTTAGCATCTTTGTTGTCTTCCTGGTCATCCATCAGACGCTCTGCGTTCTCCCTCTTCCTGTCCTTGTACTCTTCATAGCAGCAGTCTCCGATGATCTCTGGTATAATGCCAAAGAAAGCCATCTCCTCGTCGTAAGAGGAGATACACTCATAGCGTGGATAGTGGAGCTTGCCTGTACGATAGAAGTTGAGCACACTGCGGAACACATCAGGGTCCCGGTCAAAAAAGTACTCTTTGGTCTCCTCATTGTAGAAGAACTCTTTCTCTGAGCTGCCGAGCAACGTGTCGGGATAGCGATCCAGTGTGTTCCTCCAGGTCTGGAAGCGCCGTCCACTGACATTAAGAACAATGAGCTCATCCTGCCTCTTGTTCTTTTCCATGGGGGCTACTGGCATGGGTAAATTGGCCACAGGCATCCAGCCGATTGCTGCAGCCCGGGCAAAGGGAAGCCATGCCGCTACTCCCGCCGCCATGCTGTGTCCGGCTTGGGGTGTAGGGGGGAAGAAGTCCAGCAAATTCACAACCAGCTTGACTTCAGCTCATTCACCATCTAAAGAGAGAAAGGGAGTTTGTCAGGATCATAATGTTTCAACTGCGACAACGAGGTGAGTGAGATGTGTTAAAAAGAGAACAGGCAAAACAAAAAATAACAATAGATGAGAATTTGAGATACCTCAATTTAAAGGATATGGAAATAATAAATATCATAAACATATATGAGGACTAAAAGTGGGCCAGCGGCTATAAAAGGAAATCTAACAATGATGACCAAATGAGCCATGAAAGTTTAATTCTAAAGAAAAGATCATCCAACTGCTTAACAAAAGATTTTCTGTAATGGAAGTAAAATTCAACATCACTTAGGGTAGAAGTGCAGCATATAAACCCAAAGTTGCACTTGATATAGTGAGCTTCAATGTGAATACATGCTGCATGTCAAATTAGCATAATCTTCCTTCAAATTAGCAAGATATACAGCCTGCTTGAGACACTTCCCTGGACCTACGAGGATAAAAACTGGATCAAGCAAATGCAGTTTAAGACAACCTAAAATGACTGTATTAGACCACTTCAGTCAAAACTCAAACTTCAGTATTCTTGAATCCCTTCTGTAGAGGGACACAGATCAAGAACCTGTTGAGTTCCAAGTGAAAAAAAAAAATTGATTCACGAATCTAAATTATTCCAGATTAAAGTACAGCCAATAAATATTCTGAGCAAATTCACAAATCAATTCAAGTGCATGAGCCTTACACTTTAATCAAGTGTATTTTTCAATGACAACCCGACATCTGAAGCCACAGCGACTGGGAACACGTTAACTGCGTCTATGCGCAGCTTCGTGTTGCGGCTTCATTTCGGCTCGAAAATCTTAAAACTCACCGGTTCAAAATTCTCCATCCACCGAAACACGGCTGGCTCCCGGGGGCAGTTTATTTTACGTGTCGACGGTTTTGTTTTTGTTCTCTCTTATTTCTGAAAGCGTGTCAGGAAAAAAAAAATATGTATAAAAATCAGGAAATAAGTTATTTACCCAAGAAGAGAAAGGGAAACAGTCACAACTCAGGTGAGAGCGTAAAAGTGCCGCTGACCGACGGACCACCGCTGTTTTAATTCAGTTCCCATTATGCGAGAAGAGAAATGATGAGAGGATTCCTCCGTGAGGACCGTATTACCTTGGCTTTTCGGGATGAGTGGTAGGAAGTGAAGGAGGAGGAGGAGGAGGAGGAGGAGGAGGAGGAGCGCTCTTCCTCTCGCTCTCTCTCCCTCTCTCTGTTTCTGCGCAGGGAACATTGAGAACCAAACTGCAGTTATGGGAACCTGAATCAGGATGTAGAAGGATGTACAGAAAAACAGTAAAGGGCAATGTGTTGTCTTCCTTTACACAATGAGCTGTTCATTTGGATAACACACTTACCAACACAGAACAATATAATTATTGAAGTGTCCTGCCCAGTTAGCCCTAAAAAGATATTATTTGTCATTGCAGGTCTGCAGTTAAGAATATCCAGGGCCCTCCGTAAGATGACTTTATGCCCCTTTGTCTCACTTAAGATTTGATTAATGATTACTGTCAATATTTTGTCCACTTGAGGGCAACAAAAATGCATCACAAATGTAGACACAATGTCAACTTTTAACGTGATAGAGACAGTGATACCAAAGTTATCCAGCTTTAATGACACAAGTTCGGAGTTTGGGCACCTTTTACATTTAGATAAACATGTTTCACTGTTTTACAATAGTAGATTTGTATTTGATTCTGAGGATGTATACCTCCTTACTGTCCCAGATTGCTTCAAAATGTCAACTTTTTGTGATAAGCCTCTAAGGTAACCTACTAAACCAAAACCAGTGTCATTCGTTAATCCAATGTAATTCTAATCTGATTTATTTTACGTTTGGATTTATATAACTTCACCCTTGCCCATTCCTCTGTGGGCGGTTGCCCAGCCAAGCTCGAGTCCTGTACCAGAGCGTGAGGGTTCTGTTTAGTATTTTTGCTGTTTTAGGACTGTCTATAGACTGACACCACCGCTGTCTTGATCTTCCACATCGTCTGGTCTGGAAGTCCCACAGGATGTTCACTCTTTCATTCTTCACCACCTGTGGTGGTATCTCCACGTTAAATTTCGGACTGCCAACCCATAGTCACTGCAGATGTTTCCGTATGCCATAACTACTACCGGGTTGTGTCATGTTATGTAAACTTTACCTGTCAGCATCGTGCATCTCGCTATTATGGGATGAATTGTCTCTGGGGCATCTTTGCACAGTCTGCAGCTGGGGTAGGAATGTGTCCAAATTCATGAACTTTGGCAAACTTAGGTTTTGGCATGTGTCTTTTGAGCCATATGTGCTCCACATTTCATAAGATAGTGGGATACAGAAAGCGTTGAGAGTGCCAGGTCCAAAGGTCTAAAGAAAATAAAAAATTGGGCCATGTCTGGTGGATGTGCAGCTGGGTTTATGTACCCACACTCACCTTGAGTCAGTTACGTCAGTAAAAGGCAAATGTGGAAAACTGCAGATATACAGTAGGGGCCAAGTTTGGGCCAAACATTCCTGGCTTTCTGGGCAAATGGAGTGATTACTTTGAAATTCTCAAATTTACAGGAAAAAATAGAATATGAATAATATTTTTTTTCATTTACTGCATGGTTTAAGATTGATATGATAAAATTGCCATTACAAAAATAATAGGTGACAGAAAAATCTATGTGAATATATGTGAATGAATCAACTGCCTTTGAATATGACTTTCCTACTTCGTCTGAGAACGTTTTTGCTTCATCATACACACCTGGTAAACCATGAGCCCGGTATGTAGCCAGGATAAGTTTGAATAAGGCTCACAGCCATTTGCCTCGTGGCTCTCTTCCTCTCTCTGTGTTGTTCTTTTTCTCTGTTTCACTGGGCACACTAAACTGCGCTTGTGGGTAAAAAAGGTACAAGACAAAAATGAAAAATGAAGTCCAAATGTGAACAAACAGATTAAAATATGCTATAAAAGGACTCATAAACACTCACATCAAAAGTAATTTGCGTTAGAATATCTGATTAGCAAAGACCAAAATGTAACTAGAGCACATCAGAATATTTTTTATCGGTTTTATCCAGGGTTTTCACGTGATGGAAGCTGCCAGTTGGGAAAGTTCAAGGGTTTTCAATCCACGTTGAGTACACTGAGTATATTTGGTCCCAGCCATGATTCCCAAGAATCATTTTCTGCTCTAAAGATCCACTGAACCCTAGAGATGTGCTGCAACACGTCACTTTTCACATAAATACCCCACAGTATAAATATGACATATTAATGAAAAACTTGAGCTCCAGCAGACCTGACAGTATTTATTCAACAACTCATAAAGCTACAACAAAAGTACATAGAACGTATTTTGTTCCTTCAGTCTGGCAACTCGGAACTACAGAGTTTGGTAATCATTCCTACATGTAACTTCAACTAATGAGAACAAGGCAAGAGGCTCGGAGCAGCCAGTGTGTAATAGTCCCACATATGTGTAGGAGCTAATCTTCAGCATGTGATGCTAAAGATCATAGAGTAAATGGAAGGAGAATAATTCATGCATCTATATGTTCATTTATCTTCAGACACAGATGGTGTCTATGCTCCCATTTTAGTTCAAAGTTTGTAGAGAAATGTTCAGTCCTAAATGAGTCAACAGGGATCCTAACGATGCATAGTTCACTGGGATATCAAGTGGGTTACAGCTCACACGGATTAAAAAAAAATATATAGTTATCTCATATTGTACATGTGTACAATATAACAAATTAATATTCTTCACACACTTTATTATCCACCATAAAGCCACTGTAAAAAATGTTATGGGTACTTGCTTGTCAATGAAAAATTGCAAGTCATACTTGTTTCGACATACCGCTACACTCATTCCTTCACCTTCACAACATCAGACATGCATGTTAAGGCTTCGGTGCCTTTTGTATCGCTATCATAAGAGGCATGGTCTTTTGTTTTTTTTCAATGAAGTCCCTAACCGTCATGTGGGCCCTTGGTTAAATAAAAGAAATGCCGAAATGACCTCACTTTTTGAAAAATATAACCTCTCCTTTAGCTCAAACTGGCTGTCGCAAGATGGCGAGTTGAAGAACGCCTTCACACACACACACACACACACACACACACACACACACACACACACACACGCGCATTATTTGTCCAAGCATCTAAACTCACTGACACACACTGGCCTTTTCAAAGGAGGAGACTGTGAGTGATTCCAATAATTCAAATGTCACTGAATAACAAGGTGGGTTGCATTTCACGGTCAACTGCCCTCTGTAATTACCCACAGACACTACAACGACATTAAAATTTTAAATCCTTGTTGCAATCGGAGCCTTGAGAAACAAACGAGCTCCATGTTTCAGCTGCAAAACTTTAAGGGTCAAGAGAGTGAAGACGCTCCTTTGACAGGAAGAATGTGATTACAGCAGTAGAGAGATGTTACTGTCACTGTCTGGGTGAATCAATATGATCGGTTCATGGTTGCTGTAAGAATATTAATATGGGATCACTACTAATGGCACCAGCAACAATTTTCATGCTTGGCTTTAATCTACCAAATAAACGACCCAATCATAGGTTAAAACAGATATCGAGGCAAAGACTGTGAGCTGTCTTGCAGACTTTAGAAAATCTGCTTTCAGGGACCCCGCTGAGATGAGCAGGAGTCTATTTCAAAAGATGTGAGAAACAAATGGTCCCCTTCCTTCAAGTGCTGCTGTGGCTCGTTTCTGACTTCTCCTCCTTTTTGAATGCATAATACTGTACATCTTCCTGTGATTTGTCCAAAAGTCCAAAACAATCTACATAATGTTTTCACAGCAGAAATGAACCAAACCATGGTTTAGTTTGCTCCAGGCTGAAAAAACATTTTGTTTATCTTTCCAAATTTTTGCTTTTTGATCCAAGAAATATGTCATTTACTTTATTTTGGACCAAGCTCAAATGTCAGAAAGTCTTGATCAAATGAAGCAGGGCGAGGGTATTCTTTGCCTACCAATCAGACAACAGAACGGTCTTGTAGAGTCAATTTTTTACTTTATAATTTTGTTTCCCTGAAGCAGCTGGTAATAAAGTATTGATTTTGGAATTATTTGTACCAAATATATGAAGCTATCAGGAAACCTGCAGGATTGATAAGTGAGGTTTAGAGGTGCTGAAGGGGAGACTTTTCTTACTTCCTTGATAATGTGCTTGCTTGTTCTAAGAGAACATGTTTTGAGAGTCACGACCGACTCGAATGATTTGAAATTTTGACAGTTGCCATAGTAATCAATGCGCTAATAAGTATTCGATTCCACTTCTCATTCTTTTTTCCCCAACTACATTTCCACTGCCACATAAATCCCAAACATCTCGTAAAATCAGAAATGTAATCCAATCCATTATTCATTATTCACTGCAATAAAATATTTGTTATAGTCAGAAAAGAGCAGCCCAGAGAAAGGCAGTTTGAACAACACAGTGGTAATGATTTTATTTCATAATGTTTACTGAGTCCAGCTGGTTGTTCAAAGAAATCACCAACACACCAGACCTCTCTATATTTATATCAGTTTATTGAATATGTATGAATCACCACGACTATCAATGATCATGAGCCCACTGATTGTGTTTGTCTGGGAAATTTTGCACTCTTACACTCTTACTGTATTTCATTTCAGACACTAAATGCAAACACATAAGCCAGTCTAAGGGTAAAACATGGGCACTGAACGAAAATAAATGTATTTGAATAGTTCATACATAAATTGGGCACTTTTCTTAATGACACCCACCAAAGTAGACTAGTATAAGTTTCCCAACAAGCTAGAAAGAGGATTGATGTATTATTGTTATTTCTTTCAAAAAACCTCCTGAGTAACAGTCATTTGTGTAATTATGTCACCTCACTTCACAACCTCAAATAAATATGTTTCTACCTGCTGGGATTGAAAAACATTGTTTAAGCAGTAACTTCACCAAATAATGTGAGACTGAGTTCCTATTTATATTGCAGTTCATGTCCGTATGTGCAATAACAAGATGAGCTGTTGTGAGAATTTGTAGGGATTTGGTGGCCATTGAAGCGGATAATGCGTTTCCCACTCTGATGCAGATTGTGTGGACTGGCATCTTTGCCCCTAAAGAGTAAACAACTCTAATCTAATGAGCTCGGAAAAGTTGGAAAAGCTGAGTTAAAGGTGACAGTTAATTTACCTCCCCCATGGAGCACAGTGCTGCTACCTTGATGCCTCTGCTACGGTAACTTCCAACTGCTGACGATGGTCATCTCAAGGCCGCCATACACACACACACACACACAAGGACACAAGCACGCACGCACACACATGCACGCACGCACGCACGCATGCACGCACGACGCACGCACACAGTTTCTAGTAGGACAAGCACGACTGTTTATTCACATGCACTGCCTTTATCTTCTTTTTTTCGCTCAGAGTCGCTCAGAGGCTTTTGTTTTGACATTTCCATTGTTGTACACTCGTTTGTTCACGGCCTTCCTTGAGTTCAATTATTCATAAATTCTCAGCATCCTACCTTCTTAGTTTGTTTAATCCTCATTAGTTATCTGAAATCTTCCTTGGGGGATTTACTCACTGACGCACTGTGGTGAAGTTTATCCTCAGCGTGCCAAACACTGACTGAGAGGCCCTCTCTGCCGTTTGGAAAGGCAGACGTTGGCAAAATGAGAGGTTATAGATGCACTTTTGGCTCCCCTCCAAAACACGAAGGGACAGCAGATCCTGCAGCCGTTCCAACCCTGTAAAATGTCACACTTTTGTTTATTGATGCCAGAACTAAGGCAGTGTTGCCAGAGCAGGCTCCATACCTCAAGTAAAACTTTGATCAGACTGTACATTGCCATACTTTTTCCAGGAAGCACAAGAAAAGTAGGTGAAAAGTAAAAATGTCACCTGCCATTTAAGGAAGGATACTCAGATTTCTGGGGCAAAAGTGAATGTTTATAAGAATGCAGTAGCACTCAGTTAATTTCACTTGGCTCATGCACGTTACGTAAGCGCCAAGACTTTCCACTGAGCAAAAAGGCTGGTAGATCATTTTATGTCTCATCTCTGATTCTAGTCCTATTTTTCTCCTCCATCACTCTCCTCCTGAGGGCAAAGCAATCAGAAGTGTAAAGAGCTTGTTGCTGTCTTAAACACTTAATCTCACAGAAAAGCTACAGTAACGAGGCTTCCCTTCATTCATCAGACAGCTTTACATTAAAAAATTGAGCACATAGCCTCATATTTTTTTTAACCCTTTGATTCCTGACATACAGTATCAAATAACACAAATTGGTGGCATTTGTAGTGTTAACTATTTATTATTACAACATAACTTCCAATTTTGTATTTACTGTAACAATGTATTCGTAATTATTTTTCTTATCATTATGAATAAATTAGGTAAGTTTATGTATTTTTTATTTAGTTTTTTATTTTATTTATACATTTTTTTAAATTATACTTTGGTTGAGATAATACCCCCCCCCCTTTTTGAAATATGGGGTACAAGGGTATCAGTAATTTCTTATCAAATATGATACATCCTGTATTAAAGGGTTAATACACAAAAACAGTTTTTCAGGGAAGAAAAGCTATTTCAAAGTGGCCATTTTCATGACATGCAAAAGAAACAAGTATATACTGATTATAGCATTCAGTCTTGTGGAAAACCAAAACTTTGAAAAGACTAAAAACTATAAAAATGATTTCCACTTCTCCTCCTTCTTTCCCCCAATATTTATGCATGCATTTGCATAGAAAAAAAAAATTACAGTCTGTATGATTTGTAAGTGCTGGACCAAAGTTGCTCACATTTCTCAAACTATGTCTTTGTTGCCACATCTGGTGTGCTTGATAATCCACTCAGCATGGGGCAATTTCTGTTTACATGACTTTAGAGTAAGGTTAGCGTTCATGCCCACTGCTCAAACATACCTTCACGCAGCTCGAGAGAACATCAAAACACATGTACCTGTACTTCAAATTGAACTGGGTCTTTGAAGTGTTGCAGGGTAACCAAGGTTTCATTTTAAAAGGTAGCATTTATCTTAAAAGATCATTTTTTGCCCACAAAGGGATAGAGGACACAAATCCTTCAGTCAACACTGTAAACACCTGTTAAGGGGCTAAAATGTCAGTAATAATACACATTAGCAGATACTGAGCAATGAGACTTTATATTTAACAATAAAACAAAGAAGTTTCATATTTGCGCCACTGCAGTGATGTGGTGAATAGTGAATCAGAATGCACTCTGATGTGCCAAGGAGTAAACATCCATTTTTTGACTGTGGATGTTTAGGATCATGCCTTCCCAGGGGAATTACATCCACAACCCCAGAAACTCGTGATAGCTCCACTGCCACCTTTGCTGCACATTAAACACATTTTCCCTTTTATTAGTCACAGTCAGAGTTGAACAAGGAGCCAGAGGGACACACGTGGAGTGCAGTTTTCAGTGCAGCACACAAACAAATACATCCATATGACAGCCTTTACTTTCCACGATCAGGAATGAAAAACACAATGTGATTAGCTTAAAATGAATCTAAACACATTCTGCATGAAAAGACTGCATGTGCTTATGTAAATGACAATATTTATTCAATACTTTGGTTAATTTTCTGCATCTCAAGAACGTAAAGAGTGATTGCCATACCAAAAAAAACAAAGTGCACCCTTATTAAATTTTGAAAAATTATCTGGTCCTGACCATATTTTTAAATTAGATAACTTAATCTTTACATGAACAAAACAAAATAGCACATTGCAAAATTAAGCCAAAATGCAGAATCATTCTGTAAAAAACTAAGTGCACCCTGACTGCTTCCACATAATTACAAAGGATTATTGGACGCCTGATCAAACCCGAGAGTAATTGATCACCAACCTTTAAACTAGGAGAAATGTTGTTAGATTGCTTGTCTAGATTATTCCGATGTGTATGAACATAATGCCAAAGAAGAAGGGCATCAGAAATAATCTTAGAGAAACAACTGTCGCTTTCAATCATTTTGTTGCATTTAATCATCTATCCAGAAGTGAATATCCCAGCAAGTTCATCCCAATATCAGACACTGCAGTGCATTTTGGGGCTACCAGGTAGCATGGTAATGTCAAAGCTCACTACAGCACAGTTAGAAACAGATTGCACAGGCATGATTTGTTTTTCTGGAAAATAGCCTAGTGTCATAATTAACATCTCTGTCTCTTGTGTACTCTTTTTGATTATTTTTAGTCTTTTGAAAAAAAAAAAACATTTTAATTACGGTAATTTTTTCTGTGATTTGTATCCATTGAAAATGCTCGATTTTTTTAAGTTAAAAAGAACATAGGGATATGGCTTGAAATTGTTTGCAAATCATTGTCTTGAAAAAAATCTAAATACTCGTGAAGCGATGTCATTTCTGTGAGCAAAACCAAAGTGGAGTTATTGGGACATGATACACAGTGCCATTTTTGACTCAATTCAATCACAACATGGCATGCAGCACAACACATCATACCAGTTGTCAACTTTGATTGTTGGGTGGTAAGTTTGGGTCATTTTACATCTGTAGGACCTTAGTATCATGCAGTCTTTGCACAATTCTAAAACACTTTTATAAACAGAGGAGTTTATGTTTGACAGCTGAATCAAAATGGAGAAAGTGGTGTATTTTTATTTATTTATTTTTACAGGACTCTTTTTATTGTTAAAACACAGATACAATTGGAATAAATATTGTCAATAATAGATGAAATTCAGTTACCAAACAGGACATTTTATGGAAATTGCAATGTCCTTTCAAACTGTGTCTACTATACCCCCTAAATAATCTGATATGATTGACACCTTCCATATAGTCATGCAAGCGTGCACACAGCAATGCAGCGTACTCATTTCTGCATTGCAAATCTCTAGTGGACTGAATGTGAATACAAATATATACCTCCCCATTGGTCTCTCTCTTGGCCTTTGTGACTCATCTCTGAAAATTCTGTGTAAGATTAATTATAAAAATGTATTTGACATTCCAGTGGCACCTTTGCTTCTTCTTAAGCAATATACTTGATCAAGGATCACTTTGTAGATTTTTGCTGGTGGAAAACTGTCAAACAAAGAGAGGAAAGCTAGGACACAGGCCTTTGATTGTGTCTTTAACAGCTCTGCAAATTCAGATAGTCAAAAAGTCTTGTGCATTAAGACACAGCTGTTTACTTCTGTCCAATTGAACCACCTGTTTTCAAGGGTTTTTCATTTGTATTAGGAGTTGGGAATCTTTTTAGATGATTACTTCAGTATGTGGAACTCCAGCACATTCTAATGATGATGATGAGAAGTAATCACTGAAAGTTAATAAGGGTGCACAGCACTAATCAAGGCAGTTGCTGCCTCCTAGCCTTTTATTAACAAAGCCATCAATGGAAGGAGAATAAAACTCAGCTTCTGGAGGCAAATTGCACAAACAAAACCATTTCTTTGAGAATGCTGTCCATCAAGTAATAATATAGCCATGATCAATATTTAGATAAACCTAGATATTACTATATCAAGACAAGGCAATGTGAAAAATAGGGCTGTTGGCACAATCTGTGTATTTTAGTTGCTTGTTTGAATAAAGATATGCAGTTATCTGTTGCATCACACAGACATAAAAGTTAAAAAAAAAAAAATGAAAGTGCCATGATGTCACCCAGTTTTCTGCCACTGAGGTTGTAAGTACTTGCAGGGTCTGTTAATGTGACTTTCATAATGAGAGTGACTTTGACAAGATCAGCTGTAACTCAGAGAGGAGACATACTGATGACTGCTGGAGGTAGCAACAGACAGAGTAATAGTCTGAGGTGATGACTGGCGAGAGGCTTGGCACTGATCATACCATCGCTTTTAAATGAAGAGACATGGAAGAGGCAGGTGCTTTTGCAGTAACCACGGCAACACTTCCCTAAAGGACAGAGCCAGGCATCTGTTATCTGTGTACGTAACATAAGGTCATTGTGTGCAATGTGGACAGTCTTATATTCTGCCTACACATGTGCAAGTTTTTAGGAGAAACTGCACATCTGGACATTGCGTGTGGGGTTTATTTATGTTCAGAACAGTTTACTTGTGATGCAGGGTTTCAAGATTACTACTCTCTCTCTCTTCTCCACATATGCATTGGTGATTATTTTCTCGACATGGTTAATATGGCGGAACATAACTCTGTCATGACTGATCTGTGGCCTAATGAATACGCTACAATCAATATGGGGGATTCAAGTGGGAATACTGGCCAGGGAGAATTATTCTATTTTGGTCCAAGGCTTCCGAGTAATTTTTACACTTTAATGGAAAGGACACCGTCAATGTCAAAATCCATCAGTGAAAATTCAGCATGGCCTCTCTGAGACTGTGAACTCAATGCAATTTGAAACTGTCTCTTAACTTAGTGAAGCAATAGATAGATAGATAGATAGATAGATAGATAGATAGATAGATAGATAGATAGATAGATAGATAGATAGATAGATAGATAGATAGATAGATAGATAGATAGATAGATAGATAGATAGATAGATAGATAGATAGATAGATAGATAGATAGATAGATAGATAGATAGATAGATAGATAGATAGATAGATATATAGATAGATAGATAGATAGATAGATAGATAGATAGATAGATAGATAGATAGATAGATAGATAGATAGATAGATAGATAGATAGATAGATAGATAGATAGATAGATAGATAGATAGATAGATAGATAGATAGATAGATAGATAGATAGATAGATAGATAGATAGATAGTCATTGTTGCTGGTGACCCATTTTTTCTTGTGTCGCGCCAACTAGTGCCATGTGTGACATGTGTTCTGTCTGCTGATTGGCCGAGGCCTGTCTCAGGTGTGTCCAGGTCACTGTGGTTCAGTGGGGACTGGTGCTATTTGTAGCTTTCCCTCGATCCTAAGGGAAAATGAATACTGGCTTGGTTATAATGTGGCTCTCTTCTCTGTGATAACGTGGGATGGTTTTTGGAAACTCATGTATTGCTCCACTTACTGAAAGCTGCACTGACGTCTGTGTTTAACTATTTAAACGCTTAGCGCTGAGACTGTGATTAATCGGAAGCTCGAGCCATTATATTAGGGCATGAGGCATATTGGAGGATGAGAAGTGACTATCTGTTTTAAATTAGTTCCTGCTAATCTGTAGTCCAAGGCAATTGGACTGTTTCACTAATCTCATCAGAGACACCTGGTTCAATATCCCGTTGATGTTGAATTACTAAATGTACCATGTAGACCTCTTTCTCTTAGGTACCTTGCTCATGCACATAAATATTTCCTGCCCTTCTTTATGCATATCCCCAAGGCTCTGATATGTGCATGGAGTGCATCCTAAACCCCTTATCCTACAGCCAATACACTTTATCACATCTCTGGATGTAAGCAATTATACTGTAGAAGGCTGTGTCAACCTTTCCCAACAGGATCATTGGGGATTTGCGGGGCTCTAATTAACAGAACAGAGTAAACTACCCCTGGACTAGCTATTGAGTAAGCTCAGCCCTCCTGCCCTCTTCTGACTTATTTATATTATCTAACAAAAGAAACTCTGTGTGAACAGAAAGTGTCTATCTCAGTCATGACAAATGGCAATTAATAATTGCATTAGCCTCAGGAACGAGTATAAACATAACTGGTGGTAATTGCTCATCCATGAACTGAAAATGAGATATTGGGACATGGATAGTTTTAACCCTCTCATAGTTTAGTGAAGAGACTGAGGCACGAAGAGGGAGTTTTGACCACAAATCAAGTTTTTACCTTATTTTTATAAATCACATTGTCAGTGTTTCATATAAGAACTGAAGCCTGTATCGAAGGAGGATTGTAGATTTGATATCTACATTGGTAATGATTTCTTAATGCACAAGAGTTAAAAGACCATTTGAGGTCAACATTTGTATATAGGGCCCAGTTGAGATATGAATGGTGTAAAAAATGAGGTGCAATATGGAATCTTCCATGCATTCCATTTCGACTCAATTACTTGCAATGGTCAAGCTCCATTATATGGTTGATAAATGAGTTCCACAATGGGCATCTCATCTGGGTCCCACTTGGGCCAACCACATAAGAGAACATAATCGGGCAATTAATATAATTAACGTGGGCGATATGAAAGCACCAGACAAGCCCATATGGGCCCCCGTTTTTCATCTCATTTATATTTTAGATTGGCATACAAATATTGGCCAGGAATCTTCTCTCTTCATCTATTTTCCAATTTATTTTCCTGCTCCTTGCCATCCTCCTTACTTCCTCATATACTTTTATCCTTCTGTGATCCCAAACCTATTTTTTGATGTGTCAGGGATGTTTCAAATTAGGTGATCATTTTCAGTCTTCTGTGCAACTCCAGCTGATATAACAACAAAGCCTTGCTCACAGTCAAACGCTGGGGAAAGCCTTTGTATGAAGACGTTTCTCAAGATGAGTTTGATTCAAACCAAGACAATGGAATAGAGCAAAACATACATAGAATAACAGTAGACAAACTTATTTCTTAAACAAATCCAAAAGATGATATTAAGGAAAATTATGGCAAGCAAAATGACAACGTAAGCTTTTGATTACATACAAGTGAAAACCATTGATTTTCTGACTGAGAAGCTGGCTCAGCGACCATCTTCTCTATCATGATTACATTTACTGGTTTTTTCAAAATTGTGTATAAGCTTATTGATATCCATTTTGAACAATGTCATGAATATAATATTTTTAGTATAATACAAAATGAGCTAAGCATGTCCATGTTGAGATGAAAGCCTTTTATTATTATTATCATGATTATTAAGCTTAATCCCGTGCCTGAAAAAAATAGCATTAATACAGAAAATGGAAAAAGAACATATGAATCAGAGTTTTAAGTTTGGTACTGCCTCCTAAGTCATTTGGTAAATAAAGGTCTGTGGACAGGGAGAACTGGACTGTATTCAAAGCAGATGAATCCATTTATGATGAGTTGTGATCTCATTTTCTGAGTGGTATAAGGTTTGGTTTGCTGGACTGACATTGTTTTCTTGCTGAAAATGCATTTCTGATCCAAAACCTGAAAAGATTCTGTGAAGAGTGATGCACTGAGGAGGCTCTTCTGAGGCCTCATTACCATAAATCAGACAGGCCTCAAAAAAGATTCAACAATGCGACCAAGCATCCTTGAATTTATGCTGTTTGCTGATTCAGTGCTTCACCACATTAATCGTGAGATTGAGGGGCACCAGAGATAATGCTTTAAAAAAAAGGGTCACTACCACAATAAAAATACAGTACCATTGCCAACACGTTATATGTTGTTTTATTTTTTTAAAGGAATGTAAGGGTGATGTGTATGATACGAAAAACATAAAGCTTATTCTTCATCATAGACGTGCACACATCACAGAATTGGCAACAATGTAGCGGAGTCAGAAAAAAAATCCAACAGTTTTTTTCAAAGCTCATATTTGTAATTCTTCCTTTTGTTTCAGTTTTACCCCCTTGAAAGATAAGTGTATTCTTCACAAATGTTGATGGGAAGGAAATGAGAATGATGGCTGAGCCAGTAATGCTTCCTGCGTCAGATGCTACAAAACAAAGCCTTACCCTTCAGCAAGCCAAGCGGAGCCTAATGAGAGTGTGCGATATGATGTTATTGATCACCACTGTCAGACCAAGGCTGGAATTCACCAAGCCTTATCCCCTACTCACGATACAAACGATTAAGATGTCTCAGCCGGCCCAAGATACTTGTTCTTTGGATAGAAACTGATGGCAGGGTCTCTGAATAGTTATGTGCCTCTGTCTCTTTCTAGGAATATTAAGACATTTTACACAGAACTGCTCGGAATCATTGACATTGACAGGGATCTATTTGTGGTTTATGTATTTTGAAAAGTAAAATGGGCTACAGATCATGAAACAGCTGTGTCTTGACCTGCTAGAGACATGCTAGAGTGTGTGTGTGTGTGTGTGCGTGCGTGCGTGCGTGCGTGCGTGCGTGCGTGCGTGCGTGCGTGTGTGTGTGTTTGCACATTTGGATATGTATGTCACTTTGAGTGTCTTCATCTTTTTTTGAATGTGTCTATATGTGTTTGTTCATGTATCATCGCCTTGTCACACAGTAATTACAAAATACACCTGATCCACTTCTCTAAGAAAGAAAAGTAAGAAAAGATCATCATCCAACACCCTCAACACCCTCTCCATCCATTAGTTCAGAGGGGGCTGAGGATGCAGGAAATATTAGATCTGGTTTTGTTCTGTTCCCCTTAAACCTGCTTCACTGCCTCCACAACTCTCTCTGCAGCAAAAAAGATCAAAGTCAGTGAGAACAGTGTGTTTAGTCCAAGTCATTATAGGACATTCTATGTTGATTAATAGTCGGTTGATTTGCCTTTAATCAGAAAGCAGACAAACCTCTCCACTGCAACATCAAATGCACGGCATGCCTTTCAAACACTGGCGTTCTTTTGGTCAGAAACATACGACACAAAGAGAAGCAGTTCTGCTTTGAAGTGGGGACAATGTTCAAAAGTGAAATGTATCCATGAGGTTTGAGCATTGTATGTTCAACACCCTTATTGTATACATGACCACCTCTAGAAACTAACCATGTCTGGTGTGCGTATTTTGCATCTTATGTAAGTAATTTTCCTTAGAACTGTAGCTGTTGGTGCTCATATTGAGCCAATAGGTACATGTGGATACTGACAAAGAAACAACAATAAAGCAGAAGCGATCTGCCAAAACAGTGTTTCAGACTGGAATATTGGAATATACAGTACATCACAATTGCAGAGGCAAAACAGGGAATTAATTACCCCCCCCCCCAAAAGCATATGGTTTACTCTGTGTAGGCTTTCACATTTCCATGAAAATCAATAACCGGCAGCCCATCTGAGCAGAATCTGCCATTCTGGGTGATTTCACTGCAGATGATAGTTTGTCAATTTGGGCAACTTATGTAATAACACAGGGAGGAAGTGAGAAAGAGAATGAGCAAAAGAGGTGGAAAGAGAGAGCAAGAAGAGGAGGGTGTCTTCAAGCTGCACAAGCTACAACTGTGTTAGGAAATTGTTTGAGTCAAAACTGTCACGGTTTGGTCAGTTCCTGTTTTATTTTGAAACTTTTGTGTCTTTGTGTTTCAGTTGTTTTGACTTCCCTTGTTCCCATCTGCCATGATCGTCTGCACCTGTGTCTCGTCAAGCCCTCTCTATACATCTCGTCTTGTCTTTCTTTGCTCCCTGCTGGTCTGTACTGTTTCCACCCTCCATGTGTCCGATTTTTTTAGATTTGCGCTCGTGTTTTTGTGGGGGGGGGTCGCTGGCGGTGGGTTGCCTCCCTCCTACTTCTCCCCTCTGTGGGGTGACCGGTGGCCTGGGTTCCTTGTCGGCCCCTGGTCTCGCGGGTTGCAGGGTTTCCTCCCCCCCTCCCCCACTATAGATACACTTCAGGTGGAGCTTTGATAGGACTATTACACACACACACACACACACACACACACACACACACACACACACACACACACACACACACACACACACACACACACACACACACACACACACACACATATAGCCACTCAGTCACATACGTATACACACATACACACACATACACAGCCACACAAATATATACATACATACACACACATACACACACACACATAGCCACAAAGACATGTACACACACACGCACGCATACACACACACACACACACATAGACATACACACTGGCTTGTTCACCTGCATGCTTGCTCTGTAGTTTTTGGGGTTAGTTAGCGGTAGCTTAGCTCAGACTGTGATCAGATCTCGAGATTTGGGTCGATTGCTGCTCGTGTTTTGGTCGGCTCCGTGTCGGTTTTGTCGGTTTTGTGTTTTGTTTGTAGTTTTTGTTGCAGATTTCCAGTGCTTGACGTGTGCCTCCGTGTGTTCCTGCTTCCTGGATTGGCAGTGGATGTCACCCCCCCCCCACTCCCCCCCCCCCAAAAAAAAAATCACTGGGTCTGTATGTGTATATTTATGTATGTGTATGCATATATATGCGTATATATATGTATATATATTAAATATAGTAATAATGCACAAAAGCCTTTGGTTTTTACCTGCATGGTATCAATCATTAATATGTGTGCAGACAAAAAAATAAAAAACCCTTGCTCTGCAGCGCTTTTAGTTTGGTTTTTGCATATTAAATCTACTTTTTTATGAAACTCCTGCCTCCTGTTCTCTCCTGCATTTGGGTCCTTGTATACCAACTCATGACAAAAACATACATATCGGGTAAATATTCGTCAGTGCAGAACAGTCATCAGAGCAAACAGCACAATACGTCTCCCAATTAATCCCTTTAGAACCTACAGTATGAACTGAACCAGAGGACTCAGGTATCACACCCACCTGGGGTCCGTTTCACAAAGCAGGTTTAGTGAAAACTCTGAGTCTGTTAACCCTGAAATGAGGGTAACTCTGAGTTTTCCGTTTCACAAAGGGAGGTAACTCAAACTAGAGAAAAAGGGGTAACTCTAGCCTGTTTCACAAAGAGAGGTAACTTAAGCTCTCGGTCAGTTACCGTAGTAACAGATTCTCTGAACCTAACCTGCTCGCTAGCAGGTTTTCTTCAATAAACCCTGAGTTTCTCTCTGTCTCCTCCCTCAGTGGCGTCAATTCAGCCAATGGGCCTTTACGCAATACGCATCCGTTTTCTGCACCACGGACAGCAAGCGGCAGAGTTAGAGAGCAGAAAAAGCGTATCTGACAAACGCAATTGAACTCATTCGGTTCACTTTATTCACTATGTCAGTGCAACAATATCACAGGGACATCCCAGTTTAACTTTAAACAGTTAAAGTCCAAATGCAAAAAGGAGAGGGAGGGAGCAGATTGCCATGGTGAATCGGGACCCATTGGCTGAATTGACGCCACTGAGGGAGGAGACAGAGAGAAACTCAGGGTTTATTGAAGAAAACCTGCTAGCGAGCAGGTTAGGTTCACGGGGTCAGTTGCCATAGTAACTGACTCAGAGTTTGAGTTACATCGCTTTCTGGAACTGAAAACTCCGGGTTTCCCTCATCTCAGGGTTAACAAACTCAGAGTTTTCACAAAACCCGCTTCCTGGAATACCCCTCTGGACTCATATTGGCTCTTTTATGAGATGCATAAAGGTGCTCTAAAGGCTGCCTGAAACTGATATTTTCGTAGACGTTAAGTGCATTTGAAGCATAAAAGGAAGATTTTTTGTAAAAAACTTATGTATATGAAAATGTTTGGCTGTCTGAAATGACTATCAAATTGAAAATAAAACAAAAAAAAACATGACACAACCTTGTTTTGTTTTGAACATCCTGAATCTCAAAAATAGTTCTCAGTGAGCCACTGAGATGTGTAGAGTTCTGTGACATCACTAATAAAGGCGCGTTGTCACCTCAGGCCTGAATGTGAGTTAAGCGGAGGGAAGGCGAGTCGGCAGGCGTTATTTGCGTAATATAATGTAAGATGTGTGGGCGTGTAGAATCACCTATTGCCCCCACATCAACAAGATATGTACGCCGTCAGACAGGTGTAATATTCCAAACGAGGATGAATGAACATCGGGATTAGTCACACCCACACACACTCATCACCAGGGGCAGGGGATGAGGTCTTCCTCCACCCATGTTTCCCGCATTTGGCCTGTGGCGGGGGGGACCACGGGGGGCGCTGATGGTCGGACCCAGGCATGGGCTCGCCGTGCTGCCATGGGGGGAGGGGGAGTTCTGCTGGGCTGTGCCGGGCCCCCAGGGGGGAGATGGGAGTGTTGAGAGAATGAATGTCCGTGTCTTTGTTAGTGAGTGTATGTTGGTGTCTGTGGGAGTGGGTGTCCTGCGGTGGACTGTTGGCCTGTCCGGGGTGTACCCCTGGCTCTCGCTGTAGACCCCTGTGACCCTGCAAAGGATAAGGTGGGTATATCAAATGGATGGATGCAGAGGCGGTCCTGGCTACTTTTGAGTCCTGGGTGAACTGTCCATCAAACACACCACTCCCCCCCCCCTCTCGGGGCATAGCAGGCGGGTCAGGAGGTCGGTCTCGGGACGTAGCAGGCGGGTCAGGAGGTCGGTTTCAGGACGTAGCAGGCAGGTCAGGAAGCCGGTCTCGGGACGTAGCAGGTGGGTCAGGAGGTCGGTCTGGGGACGTAGCAGGCGGGTCAGGAGGTCGGTCTGGGGACGTAGCAGGCGGGTCAGGAGGTCGGTCTGGGGACGTAGCAGGCGGGTCAGAAGGTCGGTCTCGGGACGTAGCAGGCAGGTCAGGAGGCCGGTCTCGGGGCGCCGCAGGCAGAATACGGGGAGCGGGCTTCGGAGCAGACAGGATGCGGGGAGCCGGTTTTAGGGCGGACAGGATGCAGGGAGCCGGCTTCGGGGCGGACAGGATGCGGGGAGCGGGCTTCGGGGCAGACAGGATGTGGGGAGCCGGTTTTGGGGCGGACAGGATGCGGGGAGCCGGCTTCGGGGGACAGCGGATCCCCGGAGCTGGTTCGGGGGGAACCCGGGTCCTCGGCGCTGGCTGAGGGGGAACCCGGGTCCTCGGCGCTGGCTGAGGGGAAACCCAGGTCCTCGGCACTGGCTGAGGGGGAACCCGGGTCCTCTGCGCTGGCTGAGGGGGAACCCGGGTCCTTCACTGGAGACGGAACAGGGGGCGATGCGTCCAGGACCACCGCCGGAACAGGAACAGGGGGCGAGGCGTCCAGGACCACCGCTGGAGCTGGAACAGGGGGCGATGCATCCAGGACCACCACCGGAGCAGAGGCCGATGCGTCCAGGACCACCGCCGGAACAGGAACAGAGCGAGGCGCGCCCGGGACCACCGGCGGAGCAGCAACAGGCTGGGACTGGCTCCGCCATCTTTTCTCCTGAAGCTGGAGATTCCTGGGCCCATCTCGAGCCAGGCGTGTTCCCCAGAAAGGGGGAAGAGGCTGAGGTGCGTCCGAGACCACCTTGGGAACAGAAAGAGGTACGTCCAGGACCCCCACCAGGACAGGCTGGGGCTGGCGGCTTGTCCCTGTCCCCTTCACCATACGGTGGTAGAACGCCACTTGGTCACCGTAAAAGAACTCCCACAGATCCACGTTCTTTCCTGGTGGGTCCATGTTGGCTGGGTTCATACTTTTGGCCAGATTGTACTGTCACGGCTCAAAAGACAGAGAACCCAAATGCACAACATCAAACAGTGTATCAGAGTCCAAGAGGCTTTAATCAGGTCAAAAGTAGGCAGGAGTCAAAAACTGGGCAGACAGGCAGATCAGGCAGACAAATCCAAAGGGGCAGGCAAAAATCCAAAAACCGGGAATTAGCCAAAGTCGCAGGCAGGCAGGCAGGCAGGCAGGCAGGCAGGCAGGCAGGCAGGCAGGCAGGCAGGCAGGCAGGCAGGCAGGCAGGCAGGCAGGCAGGCAGGCAGGCAGGCAGGCAGGCAGGCAGGCAGGCAGGCAGGCAGGCAGGCAGGCAGGCAGGCAGGCAGGGAGGTGGGGGGCTTGCTGGCGGGGGATCTCTTCCCGCCCTCTTCTGGGGTCCGTGGGGCTGCTCGTGGGTTCGGGTTTCTTCCTTGTCGGCTTCTGGTCTCTCGGGTGGCGTGGTTGTGCCCTTCCTCCTCCACTGTAGTTGCAGTTTAGGTAAAACCTTGTTTTCACTTTGCACACACAGTTACACATACATACACACCTGCTCACTCACCTACATACTAACCCCACAGTTTTGGGGGACAGTTATTCGCAGTAGCCTAGTCTTGATTTAGTTTTAGAGACCTGAGATGGTTGCTGTTTTTGTCTCTGCCTGTCCTTGTGTCTGTTCGTTTGTTTTCTCTCTTGCAGATTCCAAAGGTTTGTGTGCCCGTTGTGTGTTTTTCTGTGTTACTCTCATTTCAGATTACTAAACGTGACCTCACTACTGCTCCTGATCTGGAGTTCCTGTTACTGCTAATGATGTCTAAGCTACCTATGAAGTGGTTTAAGTTTTTAATCACACAACTCTTGATGAGAGCAAACAGTCACCATCACTGGAAAACCAAATATTATTCCACTTTATATATGATAATACGTTCAGAGATCTTGGATAGTCTCACATTCATATCTGCATTCCTCTTTTTTTACATGATTTAATAATTTTTTTTCCCATTCACTCTTCTTTTGAGGCCCTGATTTTTTTTTATTCTTCTCATCATCATGTTCTCTCAGCTCAATCTGCTTTCAGAACCCCTCAGTAATCTTCCTCCAATTCTGCTTTCATCTGTCACCTTCCCTCTCCAGCATCGTCTTATCCTCCCTTCATCTTTATGGTGTCTGCCTTCTTTCGCCTTAAGCAGCAGTTAATGATGAATGAGACAACGCTCCCTTGGGCTAGGACCTGGGTTGCTCTGCGGGGAAGCGCTCAGACACCCACTGGACGTTGGGGCATAATTCCTTATTCATGGGCTGCATCAACCAGTCGTGCCAGTCCCTGTAACTCTGAAGACCCATCACCCTTGTGACTCCCTGTTTTCAAAGTTAACATTTCATCATTTTTTTCCTTGTAGCTATTGTTCCTCAGTTTCTTCTTTTTCAAAGCATCTTATAACATTTCCTCCTCCTCAAAACACGATACTACTGGGTATATGAGGTATTTTCACTGAATATAATCCTTGTTTGTTTTCCCAACAAAGTCTAATCATAAATCAGTGTCACTTCCCCTTCTAATTTGCTTATTTACTCTTGTGGCAAATGTTTAATGAATTTTTTATTTGAAATTTAGCAGTTTATCACAAAGTGTCCTGAAAGTACAATTCTGAGGAGCGGACAGAATACATTTGATAGCTTTATGCAGAGACTTAAACAAATGAGGATCCAGTACACTTGCATAAGTATAATCCCTATTCATAGACTATATACTGAGTGTTAAAAGCTTTCTCCAGATGAGGGATTACTTAGGAATGCGACATCCATTGTAGACTTTGGTGAAGGATTTTCATATTTTTGTGCAAATGAGAGAGCCTATCAATCTATCTAACTCGTACCAAATGCAGTCTTCTTTTCCGGTGGCATTCTGGGGAAAATCACAAGATGATTTTAGCAAACGCTCCCAGAAGCACTGCCAGTATTGATGTGTGTGTTTACATTGAAAGAGTCATGTGACTGTCAGTTATTCAAATGAAATTCTTTAGCTGTTTGTAAAGGATGTAGCCGTAGGTTTGTTGTCTGAAGCGTCATCATGAATGACAGAAAATCCGGAGCGTGTCCATATAGTAACAGTGTTCCAGTTTCAGAATAATGCCAGAAATATACTTTTAATTTAGATTATGCTAAATTGTAACATAACTTACAAAGTGAAAAAAAAGTCTTTGGATGTTGTAAGTAGGATTAAGACAACTAGTCATTTTTCTTAAAACTTCTGGACAATTATGTTCTTTTTGCAAACTGAGGATAGTTGGCATTGGCTTCACTGTTCTAACTCAGAGGTTTTGTCTGTCTTTTTTATACAATCTATGTCGAAATAGGAAGGAGTCATTTCACATTTTCATATTCAGAAGTGAATCCAGAAGTCTATAGACCTTGAAAATGAGGAGGAGGAAATATGTCAAAGAGAAGACAGAGAGGTCTACAGCATGCTTCACATGTCTTGCTAGTGGATCACGATCTGCCTTTTACACATAACCTGGCTCATGATCAATACAATTATATCTGCATTTTTTTTAATTGTATGTAGGTCATATCCAAAGCCTTTTTAGTGGTGTCACGACTCCATGCGTAGCAGTCTCCCACTGAACAGTTTTGTACAGAACCAATACAAATTTAATACAATATACTGTCTCATGCATATTTTACTGTGTGCCATAAGATAATATTCATGTACTCATGTGGATTTAACTTAAAAATGTATGATAAATGCAGGAGGAGTGAAAGAGGGAATGTGGAGAGTGAGGAAGAGAGAAATAAGGTTGCTGCTACTCAATTGGGCCTTGAGCCACATTGATCAATCCGTTCTCCTTTTCACATGAATATTGAGCATTACTCATGGTTCATGAACAAAGAGGCCAAATGATCTGGAAATATGCTAAAAAAGACTTCTGGGTGTCATTGGAGGGCCAGTATACAGCAGGGCCTTAAGCTGGTGGCTTGAAGCATTCAACAAACTTTTTAATTTTAAAATTCTAATGATCACTTTGATTTTACTCAGTAACACTGAATATTACCGGTATTCTAATATTTTATTAAATCCTTCTTTTTTAAGTTATTGCATCATGTCCAGTTCATAAAGAAGGTGATATGGTACTTTAAATGAATACCAATGAAATAAATTATTTTAATCATTGTAAAACAATGGGTTTCGTCTGGTGTTTTACAAAGTGGGGAAATACTGAAGTGTTTCTATTATAGAGGGATCACTGGGGAAGTCTATCTAACAAATATAATCAAACCTCAGGTTCAGAAGGAGCAATGCAGTTTTTGCCCTGGTTCTGCCACAGTGCAGCAATTCTTTACATTTGCAAAGATGTTGAAACATATGTGGGACTGTTACTAACAACTTTTCCTATATTTTGTGGAATTGGACAAGACTTACAACCATGGGCTTTGTGATGTTCTGTGGGTAACTGCTTGGGGAGCATGGGGTATTGTGTGCTTTATTACAGGCTATTCAGTCTGTGTGTAGCCAGTGTAAGACTGTTGCAGTGCCTGGAATAAATAATTTGGTGGGTATTCGACACCTCCTTTGTCTGACTTAGAAAACGTACATAAATGAAGAAATGTCATAAAAGCCTAACATAAAACCAAACAACAATGATTAGCTTTATTGACTTCAACAACATTTGTTATGCTGCAGCTCCACACTGCTAACCTCCCATTTTGCACTTAGCTCATTCCTTAGTCTGTTCTCTTTACTTTTCTTGAATGTATATTTCATTATTATTGAAATTAACATTGTTCATTGTTATGTCTCATAAGCAGATATCCCTTGACTCTCTCTCTCTCTCTCTCTTTGCATATTGCTCTCCCTTTCTGATCATCATAGACTCCCAACCAATCGAGGAGGATGGCTGTTTCGGGATCCCCTGAGGGTATTATCATACCCCCAGGGGAAGAGGATGACTTAAGGTTGATGACCCAGGCTAACCACCAGACAACCACTAACGCATAGTGCATCTGCAGCAAAGTATGTAAAAATCTGTGTGGGCTTAAAATTCATCAGGCCGTGATGAAATGCCTGGAGAGAGAGTCAGGTGCAGTGCACAGGACCACATCCTGATGAGACGAGGGAGGAGCCTGGCCAGGAAGCACCCACAATAAAAAGAGAGTTTACAAAAGCTCCACTGGTTTTGCACATGCTTTTGTCGTGGGTAGTGAAGTTTTCTGTCCACCAATCAACAGATTGTACTGTGTGACGCCAGTAGCTCTGCCCTTACCGTTCTTCACTTCAAGACCAGTAAATTCCGGTGGCACGGTGGCGCAGCTGGTAGTGCAGCCGCCTCACAGCAATAAGGTCCTGGGTTCAATTCCCGCCAGGGTGCGTGTTCCACCATGACTTCAGCGCCCTGGGTGGGGTTGGCAAAAGAGCCTTTCTGTGTGGAGTTTGCACGTTCTGGGGAGGATCTGACTGGAATAACGTGATTCTTCCACGCTGCTAGCCAGAGAAGCCCCACCCTGTCTGCCAGGGTTGGTAGAGGATGGAAATGCCCAGCACTGACTTAGGTAGGAGCACTGGGTGATAAAATGGGGAAAAAAATGGGGATAAAAATATTTAAAAAAACAAGACCAGAAATAGTTCCATTTCCTTCCTTAAACCTGACAAGAAACCCCCACCATGACAGATAAGAACATCCATACTGATTGGCAGTTGAGAGTGGACCTTGGCAAGCAGCTGAGGATTCCAGAGCACATCTAGTTATCTTCTCAGCAAAAACATTATCTTATAGGATGTGTATATGTGTTTTGGGAGGAACACATCGTATTGGCCCATGAGAGGAAGGTGAGCAAGTCCCAAGAGTTGGCAGAGTGTAGGAACCATGGTTGGAAGGCACCTTCCCAAGCCATTGAAGTTGGCTGCCGAGGTTCCGGGGCAGGTCCCTCTGCTAAGCCATGTTATTGCTGAGTGTGTCTGGAGCAGTAAAAAGGGCATTCACATAGTCCATCAATGAGGCCGCAGAAAAATAAACAAGGTGCCTTTGGATTAAGTGGGGAGACCCTTGGCCTGTCGCGGCTGGGATGCAAGCTAGGACTTGATCACCCCAGCTGGGTCACCCAGGTGAGTGGGTATGATGCTGACAGACCTGAAACCCCCAACGACCCCAGGAACATCATTGAAGATGCTTTCCAGTGCATCATAGCGATGTATTCCTAAACTGAGCTGACCTTTCTGGGTCTGGTTCTCCTGGAGGTATTTTTTAAGCCATTTTTGTTATTTCTTTCATTTCTACTGCTGCCTCATGCTTGCTCAGTAATACACTGAAATGAAGATTCAATGCAGTCTGTTGTGTTCCCTAGCTGTGCTGCTTGTTTTTTTCTGTTAGGGCATTGTATTTTAAATCTGAACTCTTTTGGAACAAATTGGATAACTGAATTGCAACCTGCATTGAATTAGAGTATATTTTGACTGAATTTACACTTAACCAGACTAAATTGTACTTGCTAGCTTTCTGTGTTTTTGTTGCAGTTATTATTTGCAAAAACTGCTAGTAGTCATTGCTACATCACCATGTTTTAATGTCATGTTCCTCTACTCTTTGGGAAAAGACAATTAAAGGTTTGGTGGTCATCCCAGCTACAAATGTTATAGTGCTTTCAAATCTTGAAATAGATGTTACAATCACATATCATATATCCAACACAATAATGTCTCGTTCTTCTATTTCAATTGTATTTAAACAAATAAAAGCCTTTCCCTAACTCACTGTTCAATGTACCCCAGGAGTTTCAACAGTGTTGGTGCATTAGCTGCCCTTTTCTCCTCTAACCTGTCAGAACAGAATTCTCACTGGAGAATATATATATATATATATATATATATATATATATATATATATATATATATATATATATATATATATATATATATATATATATATATATATATATATGCTTGACTTGATTGTATTTGTCAGTGGCTGACAGTTTTTACTTTTGAGTGCTCAGTTCATATATCCTTTTAAAAAGGAGAATTTTAATTTCTATTAGAAAAATGTTGGGCATTGTCGTGGAATTGCCACAGAACAACTTATGTTGTATTTTGTTAATTTCTACACAAGAATATTTATTTTATTATTATTAAAATGTTCTATTGGTGATGTTAATCGACTTTTTGTTATCCCTTTTTTCCAAATGAGAATGGATAAAGAACCGAATCGTAAGCAGAATCGAAAATGGAATTGGAAGCGTAAAAATCGTATCAATTCCCATCCCTAGTTGTGACATATTGGGCAATTTAAACTTTTAAAAGTCAAAGTAAATACAACTTTAATCCAGTTTAAGGGGACAGTTTAACACACCGAGTCTCTGTACTGATTTCCAGTGTTGTGCATAGGGCTGAACGATTAATTGCATTTGCGATAATATTGCAATGTGATAAAACAAAATGTTCTAACCGCAAAGGCTGCAATTTGACCAGTCACGTGATCTGGTAACGTAATGTGCGAGTGAGCAGAGCGGGAAGAGCAGAGCCGGCAGGGAAAAAAAGTTAACAGTAACCTATCTATGGCCTCAGTGTTAGGGCTCGGCCGGGCGCGGCTTTCCTCTGCGGAGGAAATATATGAGGAAATATATGAGGAAATATATGAGCGCGGAGTCGCCATGGCGAGGAGCTACGCTCCGACGAGCACGAGCCGGGCGCGCGTCGGCGGACGGTGGAGTCGCGCTGTGAGCCACACCTGCAGCTCGTCAGCTCATCAGCAGGAGAGGTTAAAGACCGGGGCTGCCAGTTGTTCATTGCTCGTTCGTTTTGTTAACTCTGTGAGCTTTGTTGGTTTGCTGGTGGGTTTTTTTCTCCCTGTGATTTTTGAGTTCAACCCGGTTTGGTGTTGTGCGATTGGGTTCAGAGAGAACGACCCATAACACTCGTGTGTACAGACGTGTGTAGACGTGTTAAAGAGGTAAAGCCACAGATTTGTTTTCTTTATTGTTGTAATATGTCCTTTAAATAAATCTGACATTGTTTATTATAAAACAGAGTAGAAAAATACATGAGAACAGGACCTTGAATAAATAATCGCATATTAAATATGCGATTATAAAGATTATAAATATCGCAATCGCAATATTGAGGAAAAAAATCGCGAAGATTATTTTCAAAAATCGTTCAGCCCTAGTTGTGCAATTTCATACTTCTCATGAACTGGTTCAAAGTTCAGTTCACATAGTTTAAAAATGAATAATTCACATTCATAGTTCACCATTTTCACTTTGAACTAGTCCAAATTCAGTTAATTTCAATATTTTTAGGTGAGAAGTTTTCCTGATGACTTTTTTTGATTGTCAAGAACTTGCAGATATTTTCTCACACTGGACGGATGCTTTAACTCCACATGACGTTTCAAATTTAAACCGTCGGACTCTTTGGGAGACAATGTGTAAAATCCCACAGATAATGATAAGCGGAGGCCGCATCTGACGGCTCGCTGACGCTGTGTCTGCAACGTCTCTCTCTTCACTGGTCATGTAAAGACTGCACCGGGCTCCGGCCGCTGTTGCCATGGAGCTGGTGCCCATTGTTATGCTGGTGTGTGCGCTGCATTGTGGGTAATGAAGTCGTCGTCTCGTCGAGTATTTTAAATGTTTGCGCCGCCCGCTTGTGAAATGAGAAGGTTGATTATTCCGTAATAATTGGACCTAAACAGTGAAGCTGAAACTCACATAATCTGAACAGTTCAAATTCAAGTTCGTGATCTGCAGATCTGAACAAGTTCCAGTTCAAGTTCTTTATTTGCAAATATGTTCAGTTCAACGTTCTCACAGAAATGAACTTGTTCAATGAACGCGTTCTTTTGAACTCGTTCATTCACAACACTTTCCCTCTATACATTTTTTTTGTACCGTTTATCACTCACATAATCTGAATAAATAAATTGCCCACCCCCAACATGTCTCAATAAATAGTTTTCTTTTATTTCTTATTAAACATATATAATCTGAAGAATGCTTTGACCCACAATCTTATTTTCAATTTTTAGTGTTTTGACAAGCATGTAAGTAATGGTTTGTTCACTTTTTTCCTAAAGTTTAATCATCATCTTCTATGTATACCTCTTGATTTAAAGCTATGTCTTTAACATTAACTCACACATTTACTGTATGACATGAAGCAGTCATATTGTTTGATGCCTGCCATAGTCAGAGCTGAATGGCTCTCATTGCAGACTGTGTAGGGCATGTCTCCCACTGATAAATGTTTCTGCCCTTGCAGGCAGCTCAAATACCTTCACCACTCAGAGAGCAGCGGTAAACAGTGTCAGGTTTAACAATATTTACATCTCGTGACACACAGTTATGCCCACATTTACCAGCTGCTTGATCCATGGATCATTTCTGTAAGTTTATTTATTTTTGAATTCATGAATGTTTAATTAAGGCTTCTACTGTGGATGTATCTTTTTCTTTCAAGTATGAACTTATACCCTGAACTCCAAATGTAAACATTTAATGATAAAAGTGTTGATCACGAGTTGTTTCAGTGGATGCACTCTTCACTTATCAGTTCATTGCCTTTAAGTATCATATTAATTGCACAGTCATTGTGTTAATCCCCTCAGGGAAAAATATATTTCATTAGACATTGAATCTACAAGGCTAGCCAGTATAAAATATTCTTCATTTATTGCAGAAATTCTTTACGTGTCCCTTGGCAATGTTCTTATTCACATTGATAGTGAAAATATCAAAGATTCATGTTCACCTCTGCTACAAGGAATTATCCTGACTTTACATAAAATTACACTTGTTCAGCAGACACTTTTATCAAAAACAAATCTCAAGCAGTGCAGTGCAGGTTTCAGTGGCTTATCCAAGCACAGTTTCACATGTGAACAGGGGAAACCACCAACATTGTGAATAAAATACGGACACTGTTCTTCTTTAGCTGCAGCCACCCTTGATGTAAACATAATCTGGGCTAAATGTAATACTTTCCATAAAAAAATAAAATAAAATAAACCTCACAATTTAGTTCAGTGCAACATCAACAACTGCCAAATCTTGTTTGTATCAGTCCATGAAAATTCAATAATTAGGTTCACTGGATTAGTTTAAATTCCCTGGTATAACACGTGTTTTCTTGCCAACAATTTAACAAAACAATTGATACCAGACATGTCTGTCTTTTGAACATGCAAAAACTAAAATGCATACATAATGGCTCTTTTTTCTAAGGTGAAGTACACTCTCACTTTCCAAGATTACTTCCCAAATGTGGCTGATGATTTTTTCAGATTGCAGGGAACATTTTACAGACGGAAGCAGCTTCAGATTTTTTGCTAACTGGAATGGATCTGAGTATTAGGCAAAAAAAAACCCTACGAAATAGTAATCCTTAACTATTTTCTTCATGACATTAGTCAACAAAAATGAAAATGAGAAATCAGATGGGCAATACTACATACCCCTTTGCTGCCTCCAGGATGTAAGAGGGCAGTCTTGATAAACTCATCATCAGCATGTCTGCAGACAATAGTCTATAAAAGCAGACATTTTAATGGCTTTCTAGCCTGGAACATTAAGGTTTGTGTTAACACAATGCCAAGAGAGCAGTTGTTGCTTCTCTAAGACCATTAAACTATTGCCAAACAATATGAGGCTCAATGTTCTACAGCGAGATAGATTATTCACAAGCAGAAAGCATCCAAGGCAGTGGCTTGTCTTCAGAGGTGTAAACATACCAGAAAATTTACTCCGAGGTTGCGTCATGCAATGCTAAGAGAAAGGACACAAAAAAGAGAACTTTCTCACAACTCACAGGCCTAAGTGGGCATGTTAAATGTTGAAGTCCATGGTCAAACTGGGAAAGGTCCCAGTATGCAACTCACAGGCCTAAGTGGGCATGTTAAATGTTGAAGTCCATGGTCAAACTGGGAAAAGTCCCAGTATGCAACCTACAAAAAGTGCCAGTTCGCTGGGGACAGCATTACTTTTGGCTTCAAGTTATGGCTTGGGGGGAAAAAAAGTTTAAATTTGCATTGGACAAATATTAATTCCCACTATGAGTAGATATTCTTATCAGGTTTTTATACAACAAAAAAAGACATTGGATTAAAAGAAGTGGAAATAACTCCAGCACCTCTGCACGCTGAGTAATTTATTCCTATTAAAGGGAAGAAAAAAGACACATACTACTTATACAGATACTTACAATCGAACATTTACACGGAGATACAGTACCAATGACACTGAGGCTTGTTTTCAGTTATCCAGCAATTCCAGTATTTACGAACATTAAATAAGACGATCTGAGTTAAAAGAAATTAATTAAAAAAATGTATCCATCTGGTGCACTATAATGAAACTTGAAATAAGTTATTAATAAAGCGCAGACATGGTGCAAGCTTTTCTGACATAGAAACTGTCTTGTGATTACTGAGCAGGGAGTCAATATTCTGCAGTGGAGTCGTAGTGCAGTAGCTTTAATGGAAGGGGAACTTCTGGTCTGCCCAAATTTGTCAACCCTCAAGGTGAAAGACATGTTTTCCATCTGACTGGACCTCATGCACTGGTGTCAGTTTCACTGACCACCAGACCGAAGTAGTTGATCATGTAGAAACTGCATCCTTCCCTGGAGCTCTCCCCATAATCACAGTCCCCCCCAAAACCCCCACCTCCAACTCCCCACCATGGTTTCAGTTAGAAGCATTTCACTGTGATGAGACTTTAGAGCGTCTGTGTCCCGTGAGACAGCAGTATTATCCTTGGCTGGCCGGGAGCGCTACCTGGCAGAGTAAAGCTCTTGGCCGCAAATTAAACTGTAATAAAGTTTTGCCTGGAGGTCTAAAAGCGAGTAAACTAATACCAGTTTAGGAAGGGACAGAGAAAGACACTTGAAGTCAGAGCACAACATGAACCTTTATTGTACAAATAAAGTAATGCAAACTGTTCAGAGATATATTATAATAATGAACTGTATTTAGATAAAGATAATAAGTTTAAATTGGGTCAATGTTATTTTAAGGATCATATTTAAGGATCATTTGGTTAATTCAGATGCAAGAATTCAAATATATAACTGGTAATTCCCTCTTAGGGGTTTCAATATCTTATCCAGTTCCCTTATTAAGTTTCATCCCAACCATTCAATCATGGGTAGCTTAATTTTACGACATAGTGCTGAGGATTCTTGTGCTGTAAAACGAGTGGCCCTTGAAGTCGCACAAGGATGGGGTAACACAAGAAGTCGTCAGGAGATGCAAGAAGAATCTCAAACAGAAAAGGAGACATCTGGTTTCAATGACATCCACTGCCAAGAGGTTTGAAGAAGGGTTTTATGCTGAACAAACCCTGTCACAATATTGAGTATTAAGAATATATTAAGATTGTATCCTAAAAATGATTGGCTTCATTCATGACATCTTCATAATGAGTAGATATGCAAATAAATCAGCACCTTACTAAACACCTACTCCGGATTCACTAATGCTGCATAGAACTTGAATTTAAACAAAAGATGTGTACATATTTATGAAAGCGAATCACAGATTGTGAGCTGTCTACATTTTTAGCTAAACCCCCTGCCCAGAGACCACCATTTAAGGAGGTGGAAAGGTGCGTGTTCAACCTACATGTCTATCTGTAGACATGCTGCATGTTCAAAAAGAGAAAGGAACAGAAATATTTCTGACGAGACAATAGAAGGTATTTTAAGTGAAATAGGGCAAAGAAAAGGTGTTTAATTTTGCCTTGACAGTAGGCTCACAGGTACCGAAAAGGTGACTTCTACAGCTGTTTCTTCTATTCAACAAAGCATTTTAGAGGTGAAGAAAAATGATTTAATATTAGGGTGGATGCAAAAAACCCCAAAAGAATATTTCTCTACATGACAAAACTCTGCCACATCACCTCTATAACAGGAGGTAGCACTTATCAACAGCACAGCTAAGGTGGGAAGGTAAGCTCCTACTTGTATTATGTGTTGTAGCAATATCCAACTGTTGTTCTCATTTACACAAGCTCTACTTGTTGTTTGGTGGCACAAGTGGATTTTGTTTGTACCTTCAAATGTTTAGAACATTTTCATGAAAGCCTAACACGCATGAATTAGGGCATGCACTAACTCACTATGCTAACATGCCATGAATGATGCCCATTGTGTTTTAATAACTTACAGAACTGCATTTGTCGTGTTGTGGAAATGATCCTCAATGCCTGCCAATCACTACTCCAGCTTTTCAGCTGAACGAATGAACAGAACGAGAGATTAGACTGTTGGCTCTGAGGGAGATCAGAGGAAATAGCTGCGTTTTGACAGATGTGTCAGTACATACAGTTAAACCTCTCACATGTAGAAAGTGTAACAGTAATGGCTTCATCAATCTGTCAAAGTCAACATTTTCAGTTTTCAGTTAACACGTTTACGGTGATGTTCCTCATCAGGCATTCTGATGACAGTGATAGAAGACCAGTGTACACATGAAGCAGATATAAGACTGTCTGCTAAAGTCGACAGTACCCCGACAAGGTGCAACACCAGATTGCTCGCTATATCTTTGATAACACGTGTTTTTTTTACCACGTTATTGTTATAATTTATATTATCCAAAAAAACTTTATGTTGTTGTTTCAAGGAGGAGTCAAAAATGAAAATGTTTAAGCTTAAACTTCTCATACAGGAAGTGTTACACTGGACTTTTTATTGAACTTGCATCAACAAGTGTTTCTTTTTATTATTTTTTTGTGAGAGTAACATAACATTTTTATTTTTCAGTTCCTCTGAGTTCATTGGTCCAGTGCTGATGGCTGTGTCATAGTGAAGATGCTGTCAAGGGGTAAATTCATTGTCCTCAGCTTTATCTGGCTGAAGTAGTGTAAAAGAAACTGGAAAGCTGGCTGTTTGTATGTTGTAATGTGCAGGAGTCCATGTAACATTGTAGGTTTGATTATACACATATCCAAAAGTTAAGGCGTAAGATCAAGAAATTCCTACATATTCTATTTGTAGGTCATTGATTTGTGTAAGACCTCGTGTGCATAAGGTCACAGCAACTGCCCTTTAGAAAGGCTATGTTCTTTTAATTCTAACAATTTGTGAGTGAAAGCATAGTGGAGGAGTGCTAATAATGTGAGACATGACGTGAATTGCATGGGAACCAGCACACTAAGGCCACGTTTACACGTAGCCGGGTATTTACAAAAACAGATATTTTCCCCTCTACGTTTTCAAATATATCCTCGTTTACACGGACCCGCATGAAAACGCTGTTAACGTCATGCCAGCCAATCAGAATCCTGGAAAAAACATCAACAAATGACACGTGTAACTTCTAGTTAAGTACCGGCGTAGGGTACGCGGCGACGCACGCCGTACGGCGCACATCGGCGCGTACCCTACGCCGTAGGCTCTGCGTCGATTTAACGCAGGACCATAATTCAGGCTTTACTTCCAAGACGGAACGAGAGTCTTTTGTTTGGAGTGACAGAGAAGTGGAGTTACTTTTAAGTGTGACTTTAGAATATAAAACAGGTAAAATACAAGAAAATATTGACGGTGGCCAAACAAATTGTAAACACAGGTCGCACACATGACGCTGGTGAGTTTCTGTTGCATAATGTGACGTTCTGAAGCCTAAATCTCCGTTTTCCTCTGTTTTCCTCCGTTTTCCTCCATTTAGACGCAAACGTGAAAACTGAGTTTTTGAAAATCTCCACTTTGGCCGGAGTTTTCAGAAATTATCGTTTTTGGGGGCTTTGAGCTGCGTTTTCGTGTAAACGAACGGCCAAAACGCATGAAAACGCCTCCGTCTTTGCTCCGTGTAAACGGGGCCTAATACATTCCTTCTCTCATTAAGTAAAGCCTGTTTTACATGTCTTATTGTCATGTAATGGCATCTGTAGTGACAGATTATGAGGTGATTTTGACCAATTTGACATGCAGATTTTCAGGCGAATATCATCACATTGAAAGTAAGCAATAATTGATGAATAATTATACATTAGGGTAACATCAACACTATGAATTAATGAATTAATGAATTAAGATCTGTAATTAATTCATCTAATTAATCTCTTTTTTAATCTCACCTAACAATTGCTGATAAAAGCCCTTAACTTGAGGTATTTTCCTGTAAATTCATTACATTATTGTGGGAGATCACAAGATTGATACATATCTGTCAAGTTTTGGAATTTGAAAATAAGGGAAATTTTCCGCCTCCCGCTGTCCCACCAGCCCAACCTTACATTTTAAGACAGGTTTACAAGAAATCTAAAATAACTACCTGTCAACCACTTACATACTACAAATATGTGCTCAGAATCTGATAGGCTGACCTTTGTTGACACTGAAATGCTGTGGACATTCCTATGTATATAATTCCTATAATAGAGCCTAAATGAAAACACAAAAGGGAATGAAAGCAAATTTATTTATTTTAAATATTTTCAGTTTATATACACATTGTCTTCAAGTGAAACATTGACATTTTCTTTTAATTTGTCATTTTCACTGATGTGGCTCTCTGGCCTTCACTGACTGACTACACACGCACGTGTCTGTGTCTCCAGCCGCGCTGGTGCTGCTGACGGACATCGTTCCTTCCCCTGTGAGAGACACTAAAATTGCAGTTACACATCTTTCAGAACGCTGAACTGTGCCCCATCCTTCTCCTCTTTAGGGAAGTAAATTCAGTATCCTATTTTCAGAGATATTTACACGAAGTCTTCGCTTTTTGGCAAAAGCCTTCTCTCTGGTTACATCCATCCATCTCACCTATTTGTTGTTCCGAGTTTGTTCCCGTTGTTGCCTCTAACCTCACGAGAACCAGGCTACAGCAAGGGGCAGTTCTCGTGAGGTTGGTGGCAATTCAGTTTGTTAGGCACAGGAATGCTTTTTTTTTAAATTATTATAATATAAAACGTGAAATTTACAGGAAAATACTAATACGGCGGGAAAGAGGGGTAAAAAACGGTAGTTTCCCAGCCAAAACGGGAGGCATGATAGGTATGGATTGATAAATAACAACAAAAGTGGCTTTATAAAGTGATTTATTTTTTAACAGACTTTAACAGATGCAGTCCTAGCCATTTACTGTAGCCTACATCCACTTGGCAAGAACATGCCAAGTGGAACGTCCGCCTCTCGGTCGCGGACGTGCACATGTGCGGGGTTCGCTCCTCGAGTTTAGTTTGGGGAAGAGCGTTGCTGTGGCTTGATAAATTGCTAACATCGTTGCTGCTAACGTTAGTTGTGGCTGCGCTCGCGACTGGTGCTTTGCGTTAATGTGGCTAAACTTCAGCTGCTCGGTGGTGAGCAACGTCCTTTCCACAGAAAACACATACCTTTATCAATGGGGCCGTCGGGGCGTTTTTGAAATGTAAATTCCCTATTCACTGGACTGACAACTCTCACATGCCCCTCCATTTTCACTTCTCTTCTCCGCTACTCACCCCCCCCCCCCCCCCCCCCCCCCCCCATGCCTGTCCAGCTACAATTGGAGCCTACCAGCGTTGCTAAACACGCCCACACACAGGGACAGCCAATCAATGTCCACTTAAAGGTGTGACTTAAAGATGTCCACCCCCAACAACACTGCAAAAACACAGATTTCCTAATAAAGGCAACTCGAACAGAAAAAGTAAAATTAGAGATTAAAAAATAGATTAGGCAATTAAAAAACAATGCGCTAAATATGCCTGTAATTAATTAATCACTAATTTGACACCCGTAATTAACACAGCAACATGGAAGCTACTTCTCCATATTTAACGGAGGAAAATGAAAACATAATTTAAACTGTGCTACTGTGTGCAGAAGTGAATCCAGGTAATGACACCAAGACAACTTCTGTCACACTTCATTAGAGTTATCACGAACTGGCTGCCAGTGGTATTGCACTTTGAGGCACTTCCGCATAATCTTCGCAACGACAGGATATGTCCATTCTTCTCCAGTCTGTGAGCCCAATCTGCCAACATTGTTGAGACATCTTTCAGCAAGGCATCTGAGTGTCACTCAGACATGACAATGACACTCACTCACCACCACATCAACGTAAAAGAGAACATATTTGAGAGACATTAAAGTGGGACTGCATTTTGCCAAGTAAATCCCAGTCCCCTTTGTAGTACTCCCCCACCCCCTGTGATGCATTTTTGTTAGACATTAGCATTACCTCCTTGAAGTGGCGGCCTTCAAATGTAAATCTACTACTAAAACATTTTAGCACCTTGTCAAAAGGGACTGTCATGATAAATAGATAAACAAGAGACTTACATAGACAACGTCCAGACAAAACTACAATTTGTGCAGACAATGATGATGATGTAAAAGTGCAGCGTTAATACATGCCAAACTATTTAATTCAATCTTACTGAATATTATTAGTTTTTGTCTTTCAATTGTTCAATTTTATCAATCAATGAAACAATTTCAACCTTGCATTGTAATTATTGGAAATCACTGATTTAAACATTGGCTGTTTCATTTATTGTTTTTTTATTATTCTTCTGATTAGGAAATACACATATTGCTTATAGATGTGGTTTACAAATATAAAATTGGAACAACATTTTTTCCAGATTTAACTGCATTAACATGCTGTTGATCCAGTAGGCGTGCCCTCGCTCTGGCAGTCAAACAAGCGCACCTGAGACTCATCACATCAACAGCTGTATTTATTCCACCTAGGATGTCCCATCAGCACCAGACTGTTGTTTCCCAAGTGGTTATGCTCACGGGTCCTTGCTAGTTTTGCTCGTAGTAACCAAACTGTGCTCTAATCTTGTTTGTTTGTCCTGTCAAGAACCGGTCTGTCTGTCAAACTGCACATTCACCTACATTCTTGTTCTTTGGATCACCTGTTTCTCCGTTCCCCGTTCCTGCCATCCGTCTGCTCAGACTCTTCACCATTGCTGGTCTTCACTGGTTCACCAGCCCTCCAGCTCATCGGCCCAGCAATACCATTCCCGGCCACTGACTTCGACCCACTCCAGCTTTTCCACTTCCCCGATCCATCACCAAAATAAAAACAACCACTTATCATTCTACCTGTCTCTGCTTTTGGATCCCGTTCTCCACATCTAACTTCATCACGTGCAATTGAATAAAGCAAAAAACGGTAGTGAACATGGATGGAAACAGTGCTGGATGGATAACTTTAAGAAAATCTATCATATTTTCTTGAGTTATACCTTTTAAAAACTACTGAAAAAAAATGAAAAAATGAAGTATAGTTAACACGTCTTTATTTACTCAAGTACCATGACATTTTATATTCCTACCGAGCTGTTTGATGATATAAAACCTCATGTCACCGAAGGACATGTGGTGTATTGGCTTTGCCTGCTGTATTATATCACTGTTACTTTCACATCTTATTACATCAATTTTATGGCTATGAATCAACATTTTTCAAAAGAGATGAAGACCTTTGAAGAGACACACACACACACACACACACACACACACACACACACACACACACACACACACACACACACACACACATGACCTTTCAGAACACAGCGCATTGCTTCGGGTCCTTGTCAGCGCTGTGTTTTTACGTCACACTCCATAGCAACACGAACCTCTGCCTTGGTCATGTCCCCACTGTGACGGTCTCAGGAGAGAGAACACACACACACACACACACACACACACACACACACACACACACACACACACACACACACACACACACACACACACACACACACACACACACACACACACACACACACACACACACACACAGTTCATCCTGGCCTAGAGTGAAACATCTGGAGCAAGCAAACTCATCAGAATGACACGACAGCAGAAGGGGCACCTATGGCTGTGTCACACAGGCATTCATGTACAGGTGCACACAAAACATACACAACATCAACAATATGGAGTTGTTGAAAACACCATTCTTTATGCGATGAGGTCAAAAAGGGCAGTTCTTGTCTTAGATGATCAGAGAAGCATTACTTGTAAGGACAGCCTTCTTGCTGTGCACTTTGCTGGAGTAATGCACCGCTGCACATGGCATCAGGTTAGACATCCAGAAACCTTCTCACATTTAACTGGATTAAGGCCACTCTCTTATCAGCTTCACAAGAGCCCTCCATAAATAATGACTTGATTATAATCAGACTTTGTTATAGCTACTGAGTGTTGTGTGTGGTCTTTGCTCATAATCATTTGATAATCCACAAGAATTAACAGCATCATGCCCAAATGTCAACTTCAGTCTTCGTCAAACCAGCAGCAGACGTTTCATATCAAGCTAACAAGTAAACAACACACTAGCTAAATATTATAGCTATGTGAACAATAAATTAACTCTAGTCATTTGAATAATTTGTCTGAGTAAATTAAACTGGATTACTCTCAGCATTCTTGTTTGAATTAATTAAATGAGGGATAACAGACATTTTCCAAGTCGGTCAAGACATCCCTTTAGATAAAATGGCAATTAGAGTTACAGCCCAGTGACAAAAACAACTTTAAAATTCAGCTTAGCTTTAACATTAATGGAGACTTAAATGGTAAAATGTTATGTGGTCACAAACCAGTTACTTACCTTGTGTTAAAATGCTAGCAGCTCCGCTGGCTCCAAGTATACTTCAGCTCCACTTCCTAAATAAGGTGAATTTATTTCCTAGAATTGAGACATAAGGTAATGATTTATAACCTGTAATTGGTGTCTACAGACCTCTGTGTGAAGCTGTAGAAAAATTATCTGAATTCATTTGTTTATTGATCGTGAGTGTATTATCCTTGGCATATCAATTTAGGCTGATTATTTACTCTACAAACACAGAATAAAACAATTATTATTATTATTATTATTATTATTATAGAATAAAACAGGTATTCAGAAATACTGCCCAGGCTAAAAAAGGAAGAGTAATTAATTGATTTTTCCTATTTGAGAAGTAACGTAGGCTATATTTAGTACCTTCGAGATTCAATAGCTTGTAGATCTACTTTTTTAAGTAGTTATTTCCCGTGTGACTTTATCTGTCTGTTTTGGGGTCTTTGAGCAAGACACTGAACCCCACATTGCTTCTGATGTGTTCTATTGTATTTGTGATAGGAAGAGATATCTTTGTAAACTCTCCACACTAAGGGAGTGTCGCCGTGGTGTGGATAGGTGAAGGTGATCTGTAATGTCCTTTTAAGGGATCAACAACACCAGAAAAATCATGTAGAAAATGAAGTGTTGAATATTTCATGCACTCAGTGGCCAGAATCTTGTTAATGTAGTAGAAATGGTGGGATATTCTTTTATGGTAAAAAAAAAAAAAAAAATCCCACGGTACATCTTCTGTGCCAACAATGGCTCTGCTTTAACATCTGATAAAAGAGGGGACAGATTAGGTCAGTGTTGCCAAATTCTGGCCCTCGGGGGCCACTGCTCTACGTTTTAGATGTTTCCCTTTCTTAACCCACCTCAATCAAATGAATGGCTTATCATAAGCTTGTCGTGAACAAAAGAAAAAAAACTACTTCAAAGCTGGCAGCTGACAGTTAAAAAATCAGGAGTTACAAATCGGCGCTCAGTGACATTTTGATGAAAGAGTGCAGAGTCAGGCTTCCTAGCGCAGAGGATCATGCAAAACCGCATTCAATAAAGTGATGTTATGGAATGCGGTTTTGTATAATCCTCTGCGCTAGATAGACTGATGAAATAACAGAAAAATTGATGTCTGGTGTTTAACCCCTTTAAATAGACTGAACCTTTTCAAACTGGCAACATTTTCATCTTTATAGTTGCATTTGGAAATAAACATTTTGTTGTTGTTTGTTATAAATATATCGTATAGAGTTTGGATGTATTTATTAAAAGTTAAAAGTTACAGACAGTGGACTCCTATTTATCAGGCAGAATTTCTGTGATTCCTTGTATGGAGGGAAGGGATCTGAAGGAGTAGTTGAATCCATGGCTGCGTCCGAAATTGCAAACTTCCAACCTAATGAGTATGCAAATGAGTATGCAAGATTTTTTATTGTGTCCGAAACATTAGAAACGTCCTCAATAGTATGCTCTATCCATACTCATTCTGGAGAATTTTATTAGTGTGGATTGATGGACACTAGCCGAGCAGAAACTTCCCACAATGCAATGCAGCGGCGTTTGGTTGCTAAGTGATACGTATATGTCATAAGTATAATATTAAGTATAATAATATTATTATATAATATTAAGTATAATAATATTATTATATAATATTAATATTATAATATTCGTATATAATAATATTATATAATGTCATCTTGTTTGGGCCAGGATAAACGGGAAAGAGCGGAGCGGTGCTGCTACTGCTGCTGTGACACGTCACTTCCTCCCAACAGCAGGAAGTGACGTGTGTGCTCTTAATAGTACGTCCGAATGAATGCATACTACTGATATTTACTCAAAAGTGTGCCTAATTTAAGTATACTTTTTATTATATACTGTTTAGTATGGCATTTCGGACGCACCGCATGTCTTAGTAATTGCTGATCCAGAGGGACAGAAATCCCTTAAAGAAGTCAGTAATTTTGCTGCATCTTCTCAGGTTTTCAGTCTGCCTTTTAACATGAAAATGGCACGATATTATTGCATAATGGCTATTTATTAACAACATCATTTTGGCTTTGTATGAGAAAAAAAGATCTTTTTTTTGGTCAAACCATGTCTGAAACATTTTCAAAAAATGTCTCAGACATGCTTTGGTCAAAATGCCATTGAGATACGGTATAAAAGATCCCCTTTGCAATCAGTTATTTACACCCTTGTTAGCAGCCCGAAGTGGCTGAAGTGAGTCACTCAAATTCACCCCACTTCTGAGGTACAGTAAATAGAGCATGAAAATGAGTGGACATAAAGATGGGGAAGGTGGATAATTCTGCTCTGATTTGAGTCTGTGATTGCAAATCTGTATAACTGACCAAATTAGATACTGTCAGAAATAGGTAACCCAAAACAAAGAGATGCTAGTGACTGAACACCTAAATATACATACTGTATGTTCCAAAGAAAAACAGATTTTTTACATGACAAGTCCTCTTTAAGATTTATAGCGGAACATATAGATATTGTATCCTTGTGGTCATGCTCATTCCATAGCTGCTAGAATTTTGAGTTTCAGATCCACACCACAAAAACAACACTCAAACATTAAAGCATCATTCAGCTCGGCTGAATGATGACACAATTTCTATGGCATATTAAATGAAGAGTTTAAAACAACTCACACTCTTCTGGGTTTTTGTATGTCAGCAGGAGCAATGTTCCAAGTCAGCATGTGAAGTTTAAAGCAGCTCTAATAATCACTTGAGACTTCCAGATCAGGATAGTTGAAAGTCAATACTATTGCCTGTAACTAGAGAACCCAGTTCATTTTTCTTCCACTTCTACAAAACAGTGCGAAAAAAAAAGATCATCCCTAATAATTAGTCATTCTCTCCTCCCGCAGAGCCTGAGTTGTGAGTGGCTGCGGACCATTTTAACAAAGTGATTACCGATTAATCAGTGGCTGTCTATGCTGAGAATCACAAACATGAATCAGGGCATCAGAAACAGCTGCAGGTGAGTTCAGCAAGGACTGCAATACCTGGCACTTAAGTACCACGTGAAGGACTTGTGCTCCGTCCCCATACATGCAGTTATAAGAAGACTTTTGGCATGTATGTCTTCAAAGTCCAGATGAGCCTGTGCCTTTCTGACCGAGTCATACTCTTGTGGGTGCATCTCACCAAAAACTTCTTTTAGGACAATATTTAAATTGAGACTTTGGGACTTAAATTGGAACAAAAAGTTGCTCATGTAAATGATGTAGCTTTGAATCGAAAGAATTCATAATATTGGCAACTTCAGCAAATATGAAATTAGTTTTCAAAAATGATTTCAACATATCTTCTCATGTTATTAGTCGTTGTGGGCTTTGGGGTATTCCCAACTCCTTCAATTTGCACAAACCTTGACCCACAATTCTCAGCCAATGATATAAAGTAATACATGATTTATTCCCTGTGTGGGCCATAGCTCTTACTGTCGACACCAAGACGTGAGTGGAAATGCTGTCTCCACAAGAGTCTGATCAGTTTCTAATTTTTACATTTTTATTTATTTTTCTCTAACTCCAGGACACACTGGCATGGTTGTGCTGAACATTTCCCAGGGGGAGACTACATCCAAACCATGTCACGAGGTGTGGTTTCAGGAGCAGTGAGCAGAATTCGTTCCCTTCCAGGAGCATGAGGGTCTGTCTGCTGACGAAACACAGGTTTTCCATTAAGCACTGGCGGAGCTGGTGTCGCCTGCGGTTGGATATTAGGGAAGCAGGGGTCCCATCTGTCACAATGCAGCCTGTCTCAAGTCTCACAACACTCAGCTGGCCCAATATTGTCAACCATGAGAAAAGAATTGACCCAAAATAATGATTGTGCAGAGGTCTGAGACCAGGAATATATAGAGAAAATGGCCTGTGATTTTTTTTCCTCTTTTCCTTTAGAGGATGAAATGAAAGGCAGAGAGAGAGAGAGAGCAAGCAACAGTCTTACAAAAAAAAAAGAACAGTGCAGCCTAAGGGGATGGGTATGCCAGAGTAGAACTAATTCATACAGCATGTTGTCTAACATTTGTGCAGAGTGAAAAGCCTACAATGTGGTGAGGGGGAAAATTAGGCTATGAGGGGAAAGATGTTCCATGTCGCAGCGTTTTGTCCACACAAAAACAGCCATGTCTTGAGTAAACAACAAGAAAAACTTGAGAGAGAGAAACATTTAAAGACAGCTTACTGGTTTGAGGAAAATATCTCAATATACTGTTTGTATTACAACGGATCAGAAAGGGATTAAATTAAAAAAACATAACATGGTATAATCCAGAGACTCACGCACTTTTTGACATCCCCATGTATATGAATACTTTCACCATGTTTATAAAGCTGTACAATAATGAATAACAAAATAAAAAGTGATTTCAAAGCAGACATATGATTCAATTTTTAATTCAATTTTATTTATATAGCGTCAATTACAACAAAAGTTCCAGAAACCCAGAACATGACTTCCAAGCAATTATTACATAAACAATGGCAGGTAAAAACTCCCTTAGTGGGAGAAAAACCTTAAGCCAAACAGTGGCAAGGAAAAACTCTCCTTTAGGAGGGAAGAAACCTTGAGCAGGACCAGGATCATAAGGGGGAAACCTCCTGCTGAAGGCCAGCTGGGCAGAGCAGGAAAAGAGAGATCAGACAGAGAGAATGAAGAACAGAGAGAGTAGAGATGCAGACACATAGTCAACCTTTAGATCCATACATTTAAATTGTAATAAAGGTTGAATTTAAATAAATACAGTTAAATGTGAAAAACTGCAATATTAGAGAAATAGCTTGTTACAAAGAATCTATACATTTAACATTTTGTAACGTTACTTTCTAAAACATCTGAGTCTGATTTATTTATATCATTGCAGATTATTTCTGGCATTGAACACATACATCTCAAGCATGTGGGCTGCAGTCAGTGTTAGACTCTTTTCTTTAAAGTTCAAAGCCCTAAATGATTTATTCTATTGATAGGATCTATCAGAAGGCTTAGAGGGGTTTTCCACAACATGATGTGAGTGGGTTAGGAAGGTTTGTAAAGTTTAAAGTCCGGATTCTTGGTGAAATGAAGGTGACTTTCTTTCAACCTGGTTATATCCCCGTAGCAATTTATAATGAGCGTATAACCAGCTCCAGAGCAGTTTAAAGGCCCGGGATTATCGGCCTTCTGGCAGTCGAGCAAGGTCATTGACTCGAGTGGGGTTGGTGTGACCCGTGCAGTCGTCTGTCGCCGTTCATTACTAGCCGTCGGCTTCTACGACCAATCTGATTGGTGGATTTCTAGCCCTTAATTAGCAAATCAGATCTAACCGGAAATGACGACAGTCAACATACTAGATAAACAGCGATGGCACAGATGCTACACTACACTCTATCATCCCATCGGCTTAGATTTGGATTGTGTTTGATTGTATTATATTTTCATCATTAGTCATTGTATTTTCGATCCTTCTTGTGTTCTATCAGAAATGATAACACTGACTGATGACAGTGGGCTCTGTTCAGAACTCTAGACTAGAGTGATCCGTCATTCCCGGTTGTTCTTTCTTTTTCTTTTTGGGCGTCATCACAGCTTAGCGCCACCTGCAGTTACACGGAGGTATTACACCTCACGCATGCGCAGAACGCACGCTCCTGTCCGCGTCGGGCTGGTGTGTCCTGGCCTGTTGAAGTCATGTAAGTAAGTCATGTTGAAATATCGGATTCACAAATGACTGACTGAAATTCAATGATTCACCTGTCATCTTAGATCAATTATATGATAATTGCACTTTTTTCAAATATAGTCACAAGACTGTCCGGTTTTTCTCTTTTCTGAACTTAATCTATTGGACAGTTCTTGCAGAGATTTTAATCTGAATTAAAACCCTTTTGACTTGAAATCCATGTTGAATTAACAACTCATGATGTAAGTTTTTAAAGGAAAAAATCACAACATCTAACATCCAAAGAAGCTTTGCAGTTACAGCTGAACACATTTTAGTCTATGTCACATTACCATGGGAACTTTGAAAGCAGAATAGGATATACTCTTAAACTTTGTCCTGATTTTACTTACAATTATCCATAAAACTGTTCATTATCAATGGATACATAATGCTATATGATCATAAATTAAGCTACCATCAGGGAATATTAATTAAGTAATTTGCCATTCTGGCTTCAATCCTATTCAGGGTCACAGGAGCTGCTGGGCCACACCCCAAACAGGCCTCCAGATCATCTCAAGGGCGGCCTATATCCAAGCAAACTTTGATGAATGAAACTTAAACAATAAAGAGTTTTATGAGACAGTGACAGAAGAGCAACCACTCAATCAAGCTGAAAGTTTTAAGAGCCTTTTGTGCAGACATATCACATAAGCAACGGCATTGACATCGACAGTTCCCCACCCCTACGATGCAAGTGCAAACAAAGCCCGAGGAAGCAAACCGTGGTTAAATAACAAGTTACGTTAATGATCACGGCCATAATTATGTCTTGATCGTGGTAGCTTTTGTGCTTTTTCATGCTGGCTTTCTTGAAGATCCTGGCTTTGTTCAGGTTGCTGTTGTCTTAAACGATTATGCCTGTGATGGACATAAAACCTACCTGAGTGCTGGTGCACTTGAGTAGAACAAAAAAATCGGGACGGCTGAAAAAGCAGGGATTAACGTTTTCTACCAAGTTTGTCCTACCTTTGTCTTTTGCATGAATGCAAAACAAGGATGATATTTTCTGATTCTGAAATGTAGAAGGCATGTGATGCTTGTTTCAAAAAGTCCCTAATCAAAATGCATGAGGAAGTTGACAACCAGGACAGTGCACAGAAGATGTTCAAGCTGAATGACTCATTTACAGTACCGTATATGTAGTGATTAAAACCAATAGTAACACTTGTTTTATGGGCATTCATTTCACCCATACACTCATAGACAAACATTATATATATATATACAGCCCAGGCCCTGGATTCAGTGGGACTAAAGTGGGATTAGTTTTGCTACATGGCTGCTTTTAAAGTATTGACAAAAAGAATACTTTATTCAAGAACAGGGAGGAAGAATGCCGCATTTCCGATGCTTTAAAGACGATACATCTTCTTCACCATTCCTAGTAAAGATGGCTTGCCTTGGGGCAGAAGAGCTACCACCTTGAACTGCCTCTTGCAGCTTTCTTTTCATCTGTTTGCTTAGCCTTTTCTTTCTTGACATTTTGCTGAAATTAGAGGGAGAGTGAAATCATTGCAGTGTAAGATCATTAAGTGTTAATCTTTCCAAAGCAAACCAACTGTATTATTATGTATAATGGTTAATTATGTAAAAAATACTTGGTGACATAGCTGTTGTATTGTACAGAAGGTTTGCTGTAACTGTCAGTGGTGCAAGTTTAAGTATCTTAAAGGCTTGCTTTGCTTCTTTCTAATAAATTTCAATCGACTCATTGTCATTTGGAAATGCTCTGTAAATTTTTTCAATTACAGTAGACCCTTACTTAAATTTAATATGTTATGTGGATAACTGCAGGCGATTGTAATGCACGTTTATTTTCAGTAAAGTCAGTTCAGCTTTAGTGCTGACAAAATATCAACTTTCAGCTTCTGTAGTGTTATTCAGACTGTTAGGTTCCTAAATCAACATACATAAATTAATAACTTAGGAAAGACACAGAGACTGGTAGAAATGATTTTTAAAGGCCTTCTGCAGAAGGGAAGCACAGTCGAAGCTTGCAGAGCAACACAGCCCTCTCGCTCTCGACGAAATGCTTGCTGGGTCCTTCTTAGCAGGAGGTATTTATTTCAGAAACCGACAGGCGTCGGCTATGTTAAGACAACCAATGGTAGACAGTGGATGGACAATGGGAGGCAACAAACAGATAAACAGGACATTTCAGTTGAAGAACAACTAATCTATGTTGTGCAGAACAAACAGACATCCTTTCTGTTGAGGGTGTTCCAACAGAATTGTCCAACTGAAATGAGACAGTTGTGGACCAGCCCAAACCCCTGAGCAGTTTAGGGAGTGGCTGTTGTAACTGGTAACATGTGATAAGCAATTGTCTAACACACAGTCAGCTCTTCAAGCTGACCCGATTCTGTTTTTCATACGAACAAAACTTAATCCAAAAAGGTTGATTAACCTCACATTTCGCTCCTCTTGTTCATATGAAACTTCACAGAATGATACAGGTAATGAAAACACAGAACAGTACAAGGACAGTAATAGTCGGAATCGTAATCTCAGTCATTATGTCAGCATGACTCAGTAATGAAAAAGTCTCTTCCATTCCTCGGACTCCTCTCCTAGTTTGTTGTCGCAAGTCAGTTTGGCTAGTCATCTTCTTCAGGCTGGGCTGGCGAGATAGGCATCAGATGAATTCTTCGGCGGGCAAAGGTTTGAGTACCGCCCGACTTCCCGCACTACTCGAGCCTGGCACGTTTCTCCGCTAGCTTTCACTGCAACTGGTGAACGCAGTAGATCATTCAGCAGCCTTTACTGCTGTCGGTGCTGTCGGTGTCCTGATTTGGACAGCAAAAGGGCCCGTCCTGACGGGTGATGACGTTTCACCACTTGACTCAGGATCGGGTCGCCCAGTTTCAGCAGTTCCTGCTTAGGAGAGGGAAGAGGAAGAAAACAGCAGCCTAACAAGAAGACGATTCTCATGTACAGTTCGACTAATGGCCGTCATTCAGGCCATGGCTTTCCTGAGCCTTAACTTCACAGGCCATTAGTTCACTCCAAGAATGAAATCCATATGAACAACTTCAAATGGATAGGTCCCTTCACGACACCGACCTCTTTTAGGCCTCATATTGCCTTGCATGTTGTATCTGCAACATGTCGGAAAACTCCTACTAAAAAATTTTTTAAAGGGTATTTAGTATTTAATCCTCATGATGTATCATATGTACCCCTACTCCCTCCTGTTGAGCCATAGAAACTCCCTATGGCTCAACTTAGCCACCAGGGGAACAGATTCCTTGGAAGCACCAGTTTGCTTCGCTCCAGACAAAGGCCTTCTGAAGTTACAGTAGCTAGTTGCAGTAGCACCTTCATTTAGCCAAATGCTTTTCTCTTCTTGCAAGAGCATTGTTTCTAATGTCAACAGGGGATAGAGGGGGTCAGGACCGCCTGAGTCCTGACTCCTCCCCAGATAAGTGGCCCTCCCACTTCTTGACCTTCGCATCCTGGCAGGTCGGCAGGTCTGACCCTCTAGGGACAAGAGGTCTCTATGTCCCTCAGAGATCCCCCCCTCCCATCACCAGATTAGATGGGGCAAAAACCTTTTAAATTCTGTCTCCTATCTGAGTCAAGGACCACAGAATTCGTCTTTCAAAACGTTCTTACTTCAAACCAAGTGGGTTATGATCTTATTAGAGTAACACCACACAAAAACTGTCAGTGCAGCAACTCTCCTGCAACGTAAACAGTAGTCTTCAGTGAACTTATATATATATATATATATATTGTATATATAAACAATAATTCATTGTCACAAAACGTCGGACTGAAAGGAATCATTCTATCAAATAATGCCTTCTCAACTGTTGTTGAGCTCTATTTTCCCCAAATCAAAAGAAATGCTAGAAAATTGTCATAAAATTGTCAGAAAATTGTCTCCAGATTAATCATATAGTCTTCAGGTGATTCCTAATCTTCTGTTTGCATGCTGCAACGCAAATGCATGCTCTTCTTATGAAGACTCATAGAAGTCTTAAGAAAATTGTGGGATAAATTCCCATGTGTAAACTACACATAGACAAAAACCCACTAACATTAAACACACACTTCAGATCATCTACATGTGGGTTCGTGTATCAGTGCAAATGTGTAAATTATTTCTCCTCAAACTACACTAACCAAGCTCAATTGGTGCATTTCAAATTAACTCCCAAACTAAATGGTAGCAACACTGATCACAAATGTACACATTTTCAGTGTGAATAACCTGATATGCACTCAGGGTTCTTCTTTTCTAAAAAGATTGTACAACGGGTTTGTTTCTCCTGCATACAACCCTTTCTGTGTAAAATATCACTGACATACAAATGAGAGTAGGCTCATGAACAGCCCCTTCCACTGTATTCTAAAAATACAGCGGTGCTCATTTTACGGGACGAAACCCATTCTCTGAAGCTGTCAATCATCAGTAGTGATTTCACAACAAACAGAGTAAGGACAAATGATTGATTTGTTTTACATTCATGTCACAAACAACCCAATCATTTCATCTCATGCTTGCAAATCGCAGGAATCCCATTTCCATACAATCCAAGTCAAATACAGTGTTACAAAAGTAATCTGCAAATTAAATGATGAATTAACCCAATTTGAAAATTCTATGATTCTATGCCTTCATTCAGGCTTAGAATGATAGAACAAACTATATTTCTCCATTTTTCTATGGAGCTTCACCTCACTTCACTTCACCACTGAAAACCCCCCTTTTCCAGAAACACAAAAAAGTTCTCCCTCAGACACAGAGCCTTGCAGCCGCTCGTAAACCGGAACATGCTTTCACACACACACTCTCTGCAGCTTGGCTCTGCAAACTCTGCAGCTGTTTCACAAGGTCTCATGAATACACACACACACACAGACACACACAGACACAGAGCTTTGGGCTGCTGCAGCCCCGCAGCTGCAGCCTGCAGCTCTCTCCCCTCCCCAGTCTCTTCATCACAGGTTGCTACTTTCTTGTTTTTTCTTCTAGTCTTAAATTAGTCCATTTACTTCTTTTTAAGTTCCCTATATTATTATTTTGCAAGATTTGTCTCAATTTTCTTAAGTTTGAGGACGTCTCCCCATCAATTAAGCATCTTTTGAGATTCTTTAAGCATAAATTTCAGCTTAACCACGCCTCTGCTATTTTTCGTCAGTTCTTTTCTTTCTTAAGTTTCTCTCAGGACACAAGTTTCCTTTTTTAACAGTTTGGTTTTAGCCTGATCTTTTTAGTGAGCAATTTAAATTTTTTCCCTCAATTTTGGAAACTCCACATTGAACACATTTTCCTGTCATAAACATCAGACAAACATTAGACAAACATTAGACAAACATAAAACACAACCATTAAAAATCATTTCCAAGAAACCTCTCCTCGTTATCCTGTACTTTTAAAGTCCCCTGACATAAAAAAGCCGGTCCCCGACCGAGTTAGATGTTGGTCTTACGCACTGCTCTTAAGGCTGAATTACACTTCTGCGTCAAAACGACGCCGTGTCTACGGCGTGTGGTTTTTGGACACGCAGAGGACACGCCGTCACATGCGCCGTCAGTGACGTGCACCTCCCGAAAATTGTAACTACGCGTCGAGGAGACGCAGACCACACGCAGACCGAGAGGGCTGTGATTGGTTCGTTTGAAAGCGAAGCATTTCCGGTTTCCGGTTTGAATCAGTAGTGAACTTCCAGGGCTTTTTTCTTCGTTTATATGTGATTTTTTTTGTTTTTGTTTTTTGCACAATAGTTGTCCTTATTTCTTTGATTTACTGTGACCGGAAAAAGTCGGATAAACCATTCAGAAAAAGATCGCTAACTAGTGGCCGCGGGGGGTACTGCACCGCGACCAAACGGAGAGACGGAGAAGTCTGAACGATTCGTGACGGCACCACGGGTGCGCCGTGTGCTCTGCGTGTGTGTGACGCAGAAGTATACTCAGCCCTTTAGGCAGTATTTTTAGAGGCCCCTATGCCTTCTATAAAAATCGGGTCCCCGACCCGCCGCCAAACACCGTTTTCGCTAACCTCTTGTTAGTATACACAGAAATTTCACTCGTATTTTACACAAAAATACTTCAACACCCTAAGTATTTCACTCGTATTTTACACAAAAATACGTCAATACCCTAAGTATTTAAGTAAGAAGAGGTCTTACCAGTCCCTTAGTGCCTTCCCCTGGCTCGGAAATCTCGTCACCCGGACCGGAACAGCGCAAAACCAAATCTGGGCCCGTTCCCGAAGTCGGAACGGCTGCATACAGCTTTCAGGTGGCCTCCTTTTGATCGTACGCCGCTCCGATCGTTAGAGCTTGAGATCCCGGGTTTCGGCACCAAATGTTAGGTTCCTAAATCAACATACATAAATTAATAACTTAGGAAAGACACAGAGACTGGTAGAAATGATTTTTAAAGGCCTTCTGCAGAAGGGAAGCACAGTCGAAGCTTGCAGAGCAACACAGCCCTCTCGCTCTCGACGAAATGCTTGCTGGGTCCTTCTTAGCAGGAGGTATTTATTTCAGAAACCGACAGGCGTCGGCTATGTTAAGACAACCAATGGTAGACAGTGGATGGACAATGGGAGGCAACAAACAGATAAACAGGACATTTCAGTTGAAGAACAACTAATCTATGTTGTGCAGAACAAACAGACATCCTTTCTGTTGAGGGTGTTCCAACAGAATTGTCCAACTGAAATGAGACAGTTGTGGACCAGCCCAAACCCCTGAGCAGTTTAGGGAGTGGCTGTTGTAACTGGTAACATGTGATAAGCAATTGTCTAACACACAGTCAGCTCTTCAAGCTGACCCGATTCTGTTTTTCATACGAACAAAACTTAATCCAAAAAGGTTGATTAACCTCACACAGACTTGCAGGCAGACTTGCAGATAGACTTGCCGCAGGTATGTACGGAACATACTGGAAACACCAGGACTCATTCTTTGCTCCTTTAAATTTGAAAATTTTCTTAAAGTATGACCAAGGGTGGCTTTCCTGTATTTCAAAAGAACTACAGAACAGCATTAGTTGTAGAAATGTAGTAGAGTAGAAAGTACAGATAACTGCTGCAAAATTAATTCAGTACAAGTAAAAGTATGCATTTTTGTTTTCACTTAAAGGAGCTTGAGGCCGGATTGTGGCAGGATTTATGAAAAAAATCTTTATACATTTTAAGTTTTCTAGTAATAATGTCAGATGAAGCGTTCCAAACCCAAAAGAATGAGCCCTCTAGTGTATCTCTCCTTTGCCTTGAACAGGCTGTGTGCTGCAAAATGTGCTGCAATTCGGTCCCGAATTTCCCGCGCTGGGCTGCGGATGTGACGTCACATGACGCTGCATGCACGTTCTCCCCGTTCTCCCGTGCCGGCTTCACTGTTGGCTGCAGTACCCCCGACGGCCGTCGTGGTGAAGGGTGGCGCTAGAGAGTCTCATTTCTTAAAAGGAGCCTCAAGCTCCTTTAAGCAAAGTACTGATACGTGAACATTCCCTTAAGTACAGTAACAAACAAAAAAAAAGTATTTGTACAAAAGTACAAATACTTTGTTACATTCCATCACTTACCATGGAGATTCATTCTGTACAGCCTACTCAAGACCAAGCTGACAAGCAGGACTTTTCAATGCTGCTGCTCTGTCCACTGAGCCCACCTGACTGGAAATTAATCAGTTATTCATTAGGTGTGTGAAGAAAATACCTCATTTATATTACATCCAAATTTCCCAGGCAAAATTCAGTTCATTCGAATACCAGTGCTATGTTTGCTTAGTATTTCTCTTCTAGCATGGATTTATTGTGCTGTAAAATTTTGCAAATCAACAAAAAGACACATGAGTAAAACCCAGCAAACATGTTTGAAAGTGTAGTCTCTGTTACATTCATAGCTGTTAGATATTGTTAAATAAAATTGCAATGCTCTATAAGAACAGCTGGAAGTAAAATGATTCAAACCAGACTGCACCTTGTCCTTGGGCTCAACAGATTACCAATATTTGATCGGTTTTGTGTCGTTTTTGTGTAGGTTGGAAGCACTGCCTCCTTGTGAAAATTTTAATGTCTGCATCTCCGTGCACTCATATACCAGATAATATAACAGTATTTTGTTGCTCAAAACAGCAAATGAAATGGTAGGTTTCAATAATGAAAGTATTATCATCAAGTATTAATATGAACAAGATAACATTAATACCTCTGAGTTTTTAATTATTTACAACATTACTTATTGTTTTGCTTAAGCAAAGGTACTAAAATAACACTAATATTCTATAACATTCTATGTGGAATTAGTTTTGTCCCCTTTGATGCGCGCACGATTACATTTCTATCATCACATTCTACATGTAATGATGTAAATGTAATTAAAGAAAATTAGGCTGCTGTAACTGATGAAGGTGCAGCTCCACAAGTCGGACTGAAATTGATAATTATCATTTCACCAGGTGACTGATACTGAAGCTCAGAAATTATTTTTTAAACAAGATAGTCAGTTTTAATGATTGTTCCATTCAAATTTATATCTGGAAAAAAAAGGTAATGACCAACATGACAGTAGGTTTACACATCTTAAAACAGCAAAACTGTAAAATGGTTGGTGTTATTAGATGAAAAGGAATAAAAAAAAAGATCAAACATAGTTTGTAATTAGGTGAAATAAACATCTCATCTAAGTCAAGCCTTTAATCTTGTGGGTGTCGGCACAGTGCCAAGTCTTAGACGGGTCAAAGCATCACAGTTTGCATATTGACTTGGCTCAGGTTTCACACCAAATGCCCTTCCTAACGCAACCCCACAAGCACAGAGAATATACCTGTACAAACCGACCACAGAAAGTCCCCTGCTGGGAGTTGAACCAGGAACTTTCCTACTGTGAAGCAAAAGCACCAACCACTAAGTCACTACAATCTCTCAGATCAAGCCTTTGACAAAGGTTGACTCTGTAATGGAGACCAACTGTTAAGATCTGAAGAGAAGGTCAGTCCTGTTAAAATTTCAGACTCTGAGACCTTACCCAGAGTCAGTCTCACAGAGTTACAGTGCAGTGCTGTACAGTTTCACATTACCAGTCAGAAATAACCTACATTCTATTTTTTCCCCATTCATGTGACCCATACTGTAGCTGATCTGCAATATCTGTGTGGATGCAAATTTCTTATCATCTTATCATCAATTCCACCTGAAAAAAAACCTCAATGAAGCATCAAGATATAAAGAACCGCTTTTGTCTCAACATGCTAGGTGATGGGTAAGATGGATGGACCCAAAGAAGGCAAACTGTTCAGAGAGGAGCACAAAAACCCAAAGTATTAAAAACTAGAAAAGGCTGCTTTTCTTCTGAAAATGCAGAGAGATGAACTTTATGGAAAAAACAGCTGACCTGCTGAAAATCAAAGAAATTGCTCCGGTTGGGTAAAAATGTGAAGAAAATTGTAAAACTTAGCTCAAATATTTGAAAACTCTTAAGATGATGGAAGAAAAGAGCAGTTGAAGACAGAAGGAGGCACTGAAAAGAGGAGTACTTGCTAAAGAGAAGATGGGCTTAAAACAGGAAGACAACCTAAAGAAAAAAAATAATGTAAGAAGAAATACATCAGCTAGAGTTCAGAGTATCAGTTAGATAAGTTGACAATAAGATGAGTTCAAAAGAAGATACGCTGAAAAAAGGAAGATCGGCTGAAGAAAAGAACTCTGTGTTGAAGGAGGAAGATTTGAAGGACCAAAAGTCATAGCAGTAATAACCTTAAAGAGATGAACGTTTTGATATCAGTCAATAATGATATTTACTGTATCAATAATAGCTGTTCTACAGTCTTTGCTGAACTGAGGACATGCTGTTATAGGATCTTGATTACGTGCATACTTTACCTCATCAATGGGCCTTGCCACTAGCTTTATGTTAGTTTTCAGATGCGTCTTCAAATTTAAAGTAGATGTATTCACAGATTCTGGAAGATACTCATATTTTGCGCATGCACAAATATCAATTTCCAATACTTACAATACATGCTGAGAAGGATGTGCCAGTCTGTATGGCTGCAATATGTTTAGGAACAGATACAACTAGGATTATAAAGAACAGTATATTGGCTTTTGCATGATATAAAATCATATCTTTCTATTGAGCCTTGATGCAGATCTATATTCGGTCTGATTGCAGTCAAAACACAATAATCACAGATGAGACAACATATACTCAAAGTGGTAGCCTAAGCAGAAATCAAAAAGCATTCCCGCTCTCCCACACTTGGCCAGTCTGGCTCTGCTCCAAGCCCCTCCATGTTCATCTCAACAGAGCACTTGTGGCTCTGCCAAATTCACTTCATATGCTGCTTTTGACTGCAATGACAACCCCTTAAAGAAAGAAACAACACAACAAACCCACACATAAAGTGATGCAGCTCACAGTTTTTGCAAGAACAATAGAACATTTGTCTGGTCTCTCATTGACTTTAGGACATTTTCTTCTATTTAGTTTATTGACAGCACTGATCATGTTTAACTTTCACATGTTTAACTAAATTAAACTTACTACCCTAAAAAGATGGCAAGAGTGACTCAAGTCAGCGCAGTGCATGATTCATACACTAATCGTATGCTTTAGTTATCAACACCATTCTCGTTTGATATTAACATCAACTCTACTATACGATTCATAAAGACATTGCAGAGGTAAGGGTTGGAGTGTTGGAGTCTCCTGATTGAGATTTATGGGCTGAGAAGCAATGATTATGACTCCATTACACAGAGATCGAGCGCAGGTACATGTTCCATTGACTTTCCACATGTTCACTGTATGAGTCGGCATTAATGAATGATCTCAGTTTCAGTCTGCGCCAACTGTTCATTAACAGCCATTCAGTAAAAGCATAACAGATGGCTGCTATGTGTGCTATAGTATATATTGAAACAGAAGCAGAGAATTTTGTTCAGGAGATCATTGTCAATCAGTAACTGTTTTGAAATAAAACATACCAAATACATGCTCGTATGTGAAAAAGGGTTTCAGCATGCTGTGGGTAGGGTAGTAACCTTCTACTTACTACTATCTTTGCAGCACGAAGAGTGGTACCGTTGCTCTCAGCAAATATGCAAAGATAGCACAGGGGGAAACATTGCATGCTTATGACTTCAGCATAAGGCATTAAGGCACTGCAGCTTAGTTTGAACTGCAGTGCTTAAATGTAATAAAGAAAGAGATTATTAGTTAAATATTAACTGAACTAGCATTGAAAACATCTTCTGTTGATGATATCGATTACTTCTTTTTGCAACCTTGAAGTATTCTTCCCTACAGTATGTCTACTCTCATTAAAATGTTTTTGTTTGTTTATTTTTTAGCATCTTAATGTGGCATGAGTATTTTTCCATACACAAAGAGATGCAACAATTTTCAAGTCCTCCCTGCTTGAAACCAGGCATTGGGTTGTCTTAATCATTTCATGTTTTTCTTTTCTTTCATTTCATTTTTTTACATGACAACCTAATAACTATTCTCAGCTTCTAATAATAATTTCATAGTGCTAAGTACAAACCTCCAAGGAAAGCTGGAAATGCATAGCCTCAAGGGCTCTTTCTGCTTTGGGATCCCAGGTCAATTGAAAGTATTTTGACAACCATTTGCATCTGAAAATGAGATGAAGTGTGTTGAATATTTTATTTTGAATGTGTTTTTAAGCCCTTGCCCACCTTAAACAAAAGTGTCAAAGGTGAAACGAGAATTTGGTAGATCTTTTTTTTCATATTAGTGTTCCACTAACCTAGCTCTGTGGAATATTTATTAAGAAAAACTATTCTTTTTTTTTTTTTTTTAAATGAATTCCCTCCGATGCAATTAGCAGTAAATGTTTCCCTGGCTTATTACATTGGTAAGGGAGTAGTAGACCGCTACCACTGCCAGCATAGTAAACAATAGTGCTTGACAACTCCAGGCTTTTGAGTGTTTCTGCCCTACCCAACTGAACAATGTTTAGTCTGACTGTGCATCTTGGCGTCTTTTTCATGGGCCTGTCCACCTTTTAAATATGGCATATACTGCATTTAACTGTTGATCTCTCTTGATGACATGAATGAAGCCTCAATCTCCCCTGACAGTAAACAGTTGTGCTGCCACCTGCTAACAGCATCTGCAACACCTTTCTATTGCCCCCCATTAAAAAGGGAGGATCAACACCAAGAAAAATGATTTTCCAGGTCCGAACTCTTGTATTCACTGACAGTGTTACAGATGATGAGCGCTTGTGCTGTCACAATGTATCTTAACAGTGAACATGGTGTGGCTGAGAAAATTTTAATTAGTCTATCTGTGAACCTGGGTGCCAAGTATTAACACGCAAAACCGGAGGAATGATCTCTTAACATTATTTATGGATGAGCAATCCACTGATGCTGCCTTACATATTTGTGTGCATGTTGACTGGTAATCAGATTTGTGTGGTAAGCTGTCCACATGATCTAATTGCAGCAGATCAATGGAGGCGCTGGGCGTCAGTTGCAAAGAGAACAGGACCTTGTTATTGGTAGGAATAAATTCAAATCAGAGAACTAATACTAAGTTTGTTGTTTTGATCGATTCAGGAGCTACTTCAGAGGAGGTGTCTAGCAGTGGTCTGTTGAGAGTGGGGAGAATTAATTGAACATGCAGTAAATGCTTAATAGTCGGCTGCATATATGAAAAAAAACCATCATACCCCAAAAAAATTCTAACAAAAGGTTTTTCAGTGGGTTATTGTAGTACTAGGTGTACTTAATGACATCCTAAAAGTCTACCAAAATCTGACCACCAGAAAGGTGTATTTTTCAAGATGGCGACCAAGGTGGCCAAGAAATCCCAGGTGAATAGGGTAAAATTTTTAACAAACAGATATCATCATGAAACTTCCCCAGTTAATTACTTACATGAAGACAAAAAAAAATTGCATTGGAAGTTTTTTGAAATTGTATGTGTAACTATGCAAATTGGGCGTATCTCATTGAATATGCGCCAATTCGCATAAAGGAACATATATCTTAACATTGGATAAAGCTAGGTTAAAAATTATTGTTTGACCTTATTCACCTATCAGATACAAATTTACACAGGAGATTTTGGAAAACTCTTATCACTCTGCAGGCGGAGCGGAGCAGAGTGCCTGCGGAGGCTCACGCCCTGTTTAACCAAGGAGACTGCCTCCGCGCGCGGTGCTTCCGCTCTGCTTCGGCGTCCGGTGGGTTTACGCTGTTAGAGGTAAAAACAAATTTTGAGAAAATGGCCAATAAAGATAACGATTGTGAATTCTTATATTAGTAATATACAAAAATATACAGACGCAAGTATATATGTAACGATTCACTCGGGTCATGATTCAATTCGATTCACGATTTTTAGCCCACGATTACGATTTTTCATGATTCTTTAAACAAAATTATTAAATTAAAAGAATCCACTGTACTGTATTTTCTCACCTCCTCACTGTTACAGCAATACTGATCGTCGCTGTGTTGCAGTGTTATCAATGCATCAGGTGATGCAAACCTGTGTTGACATAGTCAAAACTGCAGTCAAAGCATCAGAACATCAGACCACAACCTTAATAGGAGAGGATACAGACTTGCTTATTCTTCTGCTCTACTATGCTGAGACAAACAATAGAGACCTCTATTTTCGTTCAGATAAGTCCAAAGCTAGTAAAGTGTACAACATTAGAGAGATGAAACAAGTCCTGGGTAGTGAGTTGTGTTCCCAGTTGCTCTTTATTCATGCTTTCACAGGATGTGATACAACTTCCCGCATCTTTAGTGTCGGGAAACAGTCAGCATTCCAGAAACTTGTGAAACGTGAATCAACCATCCAGTCCTGTGCAAATGTGTTTCTGCTCCCAAATCAGGCAAGGAATGTCATCGAGGACCATGGGAGCAAGGCAATGGCAGTGTTTTTTGGCGGCAAGAGTACTGATTCACTTGCTTCTTTGCGCTACAACCTTTTTAGCAAGAAAATTGTTTCTGCTAAGTCATTTGTTACTCCAGAACGTCTCCCTCCTACAGAGTCCTCGACTAAATACCATTGTCAAAGAGTTTATTTCCAGATCATGGTGTGGATGGAAAAAAATTGAAAAACATGAACCCAGTGGATTGGGGGTGGAAACTGGAGGGCAATATCTTCCTGCCAGTTATGACCAATAAGACTGCTGCCCAAGTAAACCTCCTGCAGATGGTCCACTGTAATTGCAAAACCGCCTGCCAAACACAACGGTGCAGTTGCAGAGCATATGGACTACCATGCATGCCTGCTTGTGGACCATGTCAAGTTGAAAACTGTGAGAATCTACAGAATCAACCTTTATGGGAGGAGGAGTGTGACGACGAACTGTGAAAGGAAAAAAAATAAACAAATAAAAAAACATACAAGATAAACAAGAAACAACTGCAGCGAACTTAAAAACATAAAAACAATGAGGAAAAAAAAGATAAAAATACAAAAAAAACAATGAAAAAAAAACATAAAAAAAGAGAAAAAACAACTATAGGGGTTAGCGGTACTGAGCCTTCACGTGGCGGCCCTGTTTTGACTAATTTCACAGTACCACACTGTAGTAGTCAATGGATTTTTTAGACTACAGGTATAAAGAAAGCTCCTGAATACAGGATTAGAAATAAAAGTGAAACTGGAAATCGTACATTTAATATAGATATGTTCATAACCGATTTCATAACGTTTTATTAAATGTTAAATGTGCATGGCTAATAATGTCACTATAATTTAAATATTCTAATTAGATGCTTTTATCAAAAAACATGGGGTTTGGCACCAAAAATGCTTGCCTCTGTTAAAGAATATGGAGCAATGGTTATTTTATGCGAATTGGCGCATATTCAATGAGATACGCCTAATTTGCATAGTTACACATACAATTTCAAAAAACTTCCAATGCAATTTTTTTTTGTCTTCATGTAAGTAATTAACTGGGGAAGTTTCATGATGATATCTGTTTGTTAAAAATTTTACCCTATTCACCTGGGATTTCTTGGCCACCTTGGTCGCCATCTTGAAAAATACACCTTTCTGGTGGTCAGATTTTGGTAGACTTTTAGGATGTCATTAAGTACACCTAGTACTACAATAATCCACTGAAAAACCTTTTGTTAGAATTTTTTTGGGGTCAAGTCATAAATGCAGCCGACTATAAGGGAAGTCATATCCAGTGTGTATAATGTACAATAGAGATCAGATATAGCAGAAGATGTACTGTTCCTTGGTTGAGGTTTCCTGTCTGAGGGGATGTAAGCTTAATAAGCTCCTGCTTACTTACAGCTTCTCTATTTCCTTTCTCTGTGAGCAAGAAAGAGGTCTTGTCCAATCTGAGATACTCTATTGAACCCCGGTATTTTGCAGTGTAATCCTGTTTATTGTTGTATTGTGTGTAATAATTGCTCAGGGGTCATGCTCCTAGAGAAAAATAGTATTATAATAGACACTACTGTATATAAATAAAATGTAATTGAATTGAAAAATTGAATTTTTAACAATTTCCGTATTTTGGACTGATGGGTTCTGCTCCTATGTGTATTCAGTTGGACTTCTGTGATGCCAGAACTCAAAGGTAAAATGTGAAAAGGAAAATTATAGAATATCATTGTATCAGTATACCTGTGTTCTTTTTTCAAATGTGACGTCAACACATTTGTGTCTTGTTACTCATCCCCGGATATGTCAGAAAATGTCACATGTGCTGAAGGTTGTGGGAATTATAATTATTGCTGTTTATGTCAAAACAACTTTTTTTTCTCAGTCTAAGCAAGTAACTTTCAATGTTTAAGCCTAACCAAGCATTTTAAGTGCTCCGAGATAATTAAAAAGTGGCTGAAGCAAGCAGCTAATGAAAACAAGTGATGTTTAAAAGGTGCATTAAAAGTGATGAAGCAGGAGAAACCACCATCAAACCATTCCAGACTTCCAAACTGTTATTCTGTTTTCTAATCATCACAACATTTGTGACACTTTCACCATACAGCACGTCAAGAGACGGGCAATGTTTTTTGAGATTAATTAAAGTCGTTTTTGTGATGTGGTTGATATCAAAGATTAAATTATATTACATTTCCAGAAGTTAAGCTGGAGGAAGCTGGTTTGCTTCCAAGACTTTAGTGAAGTGAGTCAGTCTGCCAGATATAGGAGCAGGTGGTTGAGGCGAAGGTTTGGTAGAAATATAAAGTTGGATGTCAACAGCGTGGCAGTGGAAGTAGAGATTGTGTTCAATGATATTTCCAAGGGTAAAATGCTGAATGAAGACTAGGAGACCCAGAACAAAACCTTGGGGAACACCATGGGGGGAGAGGAGCAATAAATATGATCCAGATTCTAATAAATTATTGTCTTATGGTGAAAGATTGAAACCAGGAAAATGCAGTACTAGTGGTGGTTCAGTAGTCTTCAAGGCAAGAGAGGGGAATGTTATGATTGATGGTGTTGAAGGCTGCAGTGAGATCAAGTGTTGGATTGAGGTGGGTTTTGAATGCAGCAGCAACACAGTCCAACAAATTCCAGTAATCTCGGAAGGACGCACCTTATGGCTAGTGATGTGGTCAACAAATTTGATTTGATTTCAGATTTGGTTACAATAAAACATATAACAAAAACAAAACAAACCAGACCTGTTAGTTGGCTTGTGATGCTATGACAGAAACAAGCCAAAATGGGTGGCAGAACATTGGGCATATGCAGTGGTGTAGAAATCTGTCAACAGAGAAAATGGTTGAAAGTACGAGTGACGTGTATGACGAAGGTATCTCAGAAAAGTTGGGGAGAAGCAGTAACGGTGGAGCCACGTAAACAGCATCTTCAAATCATTCCACTCTTTAGAAATAATCAGAAATAATCGTTTTCAAACACTCAGAATACCAGCTTCGTATAGATGATACATTGGTTTTAAAAAAAACTTTTGCATTTAGGTCTGAGCTTATCTTCGTGTGGATGGGGCCTTAACTAATGCTCTCGGCAAAGGTAATTTTTAACGTCTGTGATAGGAGGCTTAATGTAGAAAGGTGACACTTTTTTCATTTCTTTTTTTTTTGGGGGGGGGTGTAGAGATATGCTGTCTTGAAGATAACCTTTGTAGGGAGATCCATGCTCTTTTCAACAAGACAATGCAAATCACATTTAGGACACAAAACACATGCATGAATGAGGAAAAAGATGGTGTGGGTACTACTATGGCCTCCTTGACCTATCCCCAATAATGTGTGGCGAAGTTAGAAAGAATAAATGCCATGGAAACCCTGTACTGCTCAATGTCTTTATATGTGTTTCTAGGAAGAATGTGACAAAACAAACAAAACAAACATGAATAACACCTTAATTGTTTGGCATACTAAAAGGCAAATCCCTGGTCAGTTCTAAAAGCTTTACTGTCTAGTAACTGTTTTTTTTATTTGCACTGAAGATGTAGTGGAGCAAAACATAAAAATGTCTGTGTTTACACTGTCTGCAGTGCAGCAAAACCCAAAAAACTAAATCCCTTTTTTTCTGTATTTTCATACAGTTTAATGATTGTGCTTCCTCCTTCATTAGGAAAGGATAGAATATGATTCCTAACACACTGCCAGAAAGACTGTAGCCCTTGAGTAAAACTGCTTTCTTCACATGATTTCTTGGTTGCAATTAGCCTGATAGTTCAAAACTTATATTTAAAGAAGCCTCTCATTATTACCAGAATGCTACAGGAGACTAACTTTTAACATTCACTCATTCTTTGACTCCCCCCTAAAACTAAGAAGTTTTAACTGAATAAGTCTATTGGGGCATTGTTGCATCAAACATACTAAAGCTGAAAGAATCATAAATAATTCCTACAAAGACTCCTTTGCATCCCACCAGTGTTCATTTTTCTGCAGCTTTTTCCTCTGGCAGTTTTCTAACCAATGCCGCCTGCTCAAGGTTGGTGCGAGTTCTGGTTCTCTGGTGGTTAAAGCAGGTTACCTTTGTGTAGACTGAACAGAACATATGTGATCTAATAATATCCCGTCTACCATGCATATTTCATGTGTTTTTACAGCTATTTCTCAAACCTGCTTTGGTGAGTCATTTAGTCATTTAGTCCTACATTTGGATGTCATTGCATACCTTGGCAAATCAGGCTCCATTTCCTGCTCAAATTACGGCTCATGTTTAATTCACGGACGAAACATACATTCTAATTTGATCGTATTAAATTATTAAAGTAAAAGATGATAAATGAAGAGGGAAACATTAGTTCTGTGACTTCAATGTATCACAGAATTGATTTTCAAATGTAAACACACTTTACCACAACAATGCCAGTCAAACATTGCTCCTATTCCAATATATCTGCCAAGGCAGTGATATATGAAGGGTTATAAATACACAGTTAAAATAGCAGAGCAACATGTTAAACTGCAACCATGCAACACAAGGAGTGCATCGTATTTATATATATTTTTTTTTTGGGTGGGGGGGGCAGAACATTTAAACATTTGATTAAACTTTGAGGGTTTGCATACACACGTTCCATTAATACAACGTAATTTGTGAGCACGTGTTCAATCTTGTCACATTCTAAATGGTCTTTATTGTATTCTTCATCTGCTAAATCCACCAGGAGTTCAGGGGCAAATGTTAGCTGACAAATGAACACGCCATCACTTATGAAATAAATTATTTTACTACTACTACTACTATTACTACTACTACTACTGTCATTTAGTAGGCGCCTTTCTCCAAAGCGACTTACATCTGAGAAAACAACACAAGCAAGAAAACCCATACAGCTGGATAAGTGCTGGTCAGAATGCTATGAGTCCAGGTGGACACAGGTCCACCTGTGTCCATGCTAGGGCTGGAGGGTTTTATTTTAGTTCACTTCCCATCAGTCCCTTTTATACAGCAAAACTAGGCCTTAAATTGACCATCATAATATCATCTTGGCATAAGTGTATGCAGCTTCTCAGTGCTGAGTCATGCAAAAAGCTGGACAAATATCCTAACTCAATCTGACGAGCACGGAAGTTAAACTAAATGCAGAAATGCTCCTTGAAGAGCAGAGTCTTTAGCTTGCTCTTAAAAGTCGGTACGGACCCTGCAGATCGGACAGGTAAGTCATTCCACCATCGGGGAACAATGGAGGAGAAGAGTCTGGCTACTGATTTCATGTCACGTTGTGGTGGAAGCCCCAGGCGTCTTTCTCTGGTTGAACGTAGCTGTCGAGAGTGAGTGTAGCTCTGGATGAAGTTTTTGTGTCTATTCTCTCACTGCATGCATAAATGTTCAGATAACAGCACTCCAGTTATTCTACTATCACAAAGCAATAGCTTTGAAAGGAGTATTCTAATTTTTAAATAATTACAGTTTAAAGTTAGCACAGGAAATAAAAGGTGAGGCAGGATAAGGATCTCCACGCAGGGGTTGAGGACCTACAGGTGGCCACTGCGGTATGAATGGATTGAATATGTACGCCAATCCTGTATTGTTAAAATATTGCTACATTTGAAATTTAACTCAAACAAGAGACCAGTGATCAAAGCTTTGCTTCATACAGAGAGATAAGTATATAGTGTTAAGTTTAGCAGGCACCATGAGCTTAATGCAGCACACCAGCAAATGGCTAGAGCCAGTAACTTTCTCCCTTTAGACTCTGACAGGCAGGGCAGAGGTGAGTCTTCAAAAATGCAATATTAACAGCAGCAGGAGACAGCGACTGTTTCTGTAAGTGGTTTGGAAACAGCCCTGTTGCAAAAGGAGCCTGTTGTCCAAGAAAAACAGGACTGTAAATCTCTTTAGCAAACCTTCTTAAACAACATCTGCATAATTTCCAGTGACAAGCCCCTATAGCATAGCAAGCTTGAAGGCTGTGTGACAAAGATGTAGAGCCATATACAGTACTGCCTACCAGGTTAATAAATAGAGGGTAACTGAAGAGCTAAGTGCGGCAGTTTGCTTCTCATTTCCTGTTGTTTTACTGTAACCGAGGCCACTATTGCTACATACAGTATAGTATTAATTATAACTGGTTGTTCTTTTAGGTTTTTTAAACCTGAATGATAAAGATTTTTCTTCTTCTTCTTTTCAGTGTTGCAGTGCTTCTCTATCCAACCCAGGTTTAAGATTGGCATTAGATCAGAAATGACATTTTTTTTGTTGTTTCATTCAAATGAAACATCAGTGCTGACTAGATTTTCAGAGGCATAGGTTCAAAGAGTTTCAGGAAATATTCCATAGAGATTTTGCGGGCAAGATCTATAAAATGTGATTCCCCACTTGCATCATAACCCAAAGGTATTCAACTTCAATAAGATGAATGTCGTAACGTTGGAGTACGATGGCACTGAAACTGCCTCAGAGGATATGCCTACATGTGCAGAATATTTTCATTATGTTGTTAACATGATTTGCATATTGGATCTTCCAGGTAGAGGATGTTATATTTAAATAATGCACAATAAAAAGAAGCTCAAAACTCGTCAATATAATATTCTCTCCACCATTACACCACCAGCAGCTTGAATTTTTGACTCTAGCCAGGACTGATCAATTATTTCTTGATGTTTTCAGTTCGAGTTCTTCGGTGTGAATCCAAAAAGGCTCATACGAGCAGTCAATATCATTCCAATATTCTACATCCAGTAGCGATGAGCCTGAAGTCAGTTCTTCAGTACTTGTGTGGGTTTCTCCTGCTGAAGGTCCATCTATCTCAAGTGTGTGCTCTACATACATATTTTTTCTTGAAGCAATGACTGGTTACCGCAGTCTTTTTTTTTTTTTCAGTCTTTTCAGAAAGTTGTGAGCGTGGCATGTGGTTCCATGGAATTGCTCCTGGACGTTAAATACCAGACTGTAATTGATAAAAGTCCTCTTTCCTTCCCATTCTGATACCCGCTTTAAGTTTCAGCTGATCATCTTGACCTTGTCGACAAGCTTAATTATACTGAGTTTCTGACACATGATTCACTAATGAGATTTTTGCTTTAATGAGCAGCCAAATAGCGGTACCTCATCAAGCAGCCAAACTTAGGTTGACTGTTTAAACTTGCTCTCAGGTTTCACTTTGTAGAATGTTCTGCCTGATCTCGTTCTCGTGCTCTTCCAAGCATTTCCTCTAATTTCCTCCCACTCAGCAATGTGTAATTGAATACCTTTCCAAAAGAATTCAGTCCTTGTATGTGGGATTACAGTAATACAATAACAACAAAATAGCATGTATAAAACCAGGGGTGTCAAATTGCGATTAATTAATTACAGGCATATTTAGCACATTATGTTTCTTAATCGCTTAATCTATTTTTAATCTCTAACTTTACTTTTTCTGTTTTCTGAGTTGCTATGGGTGGAAAACAACGGTCAGTCACACCTTAAAGGTAGAGTGATATGTGTTCTTTTTGGAGAGGAATTTGCTCACCATGGATGCAGCTCAAGTTTAGCCTACCACATAAATTCAAAGCACCCGGTCACGAGCGCAGCCACAGCTAACGTTAGCAGCAAATATGTTGCCACAGCAACGCTATTCCCCAAACTAGACTCGAGGAGAGCACCCCGCACATGCGCTCGTCTGCTACAGAGGATGACGAATGATCTTGCCAAGTGGATGTAAATGGCTAGGACTGCATCTGTCAATGTCTGTTAAAAAAAAAAAAAAAAGAATACTTTATAAATCCACTTGTTTTGTTGTTATTTATCAGTCTTTTGATCTGCCACGATAATGTAATGAAATCAAAGGAAAACACCTCAAGTTGTGAGCTTTTCTCAGCAATTTTTAGGTGAGATTAAAAATGCAATTAATTAGATTAATTAATTACAGATCATAATTAATTCATTGCTAAATTTTTTTAATCGCTTGACAGCACTATATAAAACACAACAATGACCAAACACTTTTTTTTCCTTTTGTTTACAATTGTCACTTTTTCACAATTTAACATGTCAAGAAGTAAAAATAAAAATATTGTGGATCAGACCCACCATCACTGGAGTTCAGATGAAATATCCGTATCTTAAAGCCTTATGTCTCCAGCAGCCATGACAAATGATTAACTCTAATCATATGTCTCCCAACTCTGGGACTCATGAATCATTCCGCATGAACAGATTAATAGCTCATAAATCTTATGAGGAACATTATATCTCTGCAATTAGAGCAGTCGAGCTGCCGTACTGGTCTCATGGTATATTCAAAATGTTTGGTGAATATTAAAGTGAAAAGACCAGTTAGGAATACAGATCTGAGCTCAGAGAGGAACTGGGTCTCTGCAGAAATAGATCATGACAGTCGAGTCGGGCTTTAGTAATGACAGAAAGAATACCAGGGGATAAATTACAGCATTTGTGAATGATGCTCTACTTCTGCCAGAGTTATCAAAATGGTGAGAATCTCCATTAGCTCATTTATAGACGATGGCTTCTGTTTAAGTATGTTTTCATTGCATGTCATTTATTCTGCAGAATATGGAGTCAGTTTAACATGTATGAAGAACAGAGATGCTCAGCAGGCCTCAGGATCAGAGTGCAGTTACTTCATTTAAACAGTAAACAACGTAGTGAGTAAACAGATAGCGGTTCTTCCGTTGTTCTTAAGTGGCTTACGCATCAGTGATCATTTTGTAAGCATTTCTCATTTTAGTAGTGTGTGTTTTTTGGTGATAAAGCAGGATATTCCTTGGAGTGTGGGGAGGACGTGGTGCATTCAGCACCATGTAATTATTTTTTTAGACAATCTCACACATTGTGAATGGTGGTGTCTGAATAACAACTCTCAAGTAAACGACACTATTCATATTGTAGCTTTCCATGAGGGTGTGAAATCAAGTCCTACAGTATATCATCCCCGTATGTTTAGAACATTCCCCAAAAATGTGTTTTAATGTTGAATTATGTGTTATGAATATGTGATGATGATCAATGTGTCAAACTGATTCTGTCAGTTAATAGAAATTAGTCGTTTATGACCAGTCACTGCTAATTAGGCAGTTATTTATCCCGCTACCGACTTAAACCAGTAGGATAGCATGCAGAGCATGTAGGCGCTCATTAAAGTTGTTTTCTTTTTCACCTCTGCTTTCACTGTGAAATAATGTTTATAGCACTGATGGAAATTGAGCAATTTTTCTTTTATTTATAATCTGAATGGGAGCATAAAATTTGTCCAAAGGAAGATGTAACTGTGGAAAATTGTGATTGTGGACGATTGTGAGAATGAATCTATCAAAGTAATCTTTTCTTTCCCTCGGGTGATTAAAATTAAAACATGCATGCTACTTCTGGAAAATGTCCAATATGCAACTGAAAAGTCAACCTCTCCTGCTGTATCCCATGATGTGCATATGCTCGCATAATTAAGCTCTATCGAGGGATGTGTCTGGTTTAGGGGGTAAAGAGTATGCAAACCTACAAATTCAAGCAAAGGTTTGAATATTCTGTTTTACATCCAAGATAGCTGTAACGGAGACATAAAAACTCTTTGCCTTGGTGGAACAAACATCAGTCGCACTTGTTGCTCTACTTTGCTAAACACTTTGCTTGATAATCCTTCTCATATTAGCGCTCTGGCAAACCCACAAAGGTTTTTAATTAGTGACATTTTTTTCACATCATTTAATGTATTACATTTATCTTATTCTATAGTAATTATTCTATTGATGTCGTTTTAGATTTGTCTTGATGTATTTGATGCGTTTGTCAAATACATTTTTTATCATCTTCTCATATGAATCTTTATTTGCCTCATTTGGCTTCAAGCCTCTCTTGCACAGTGTTGTTATTTTCTTATGACTCTTCTATCTGCCATTTATTTGCAAATGCTATAAAATAGAAATAAAGAATAAAATATCTTATTACATTAAAAACCAATAAGAATAATTGGATAAAATTCACACATCATGAATAAATCCCTCTAAATATGAGTGGGTTTACTTATTTCTTTTCTTCTAGATTCCTGGTGAGGAAAAACAAGTAAATCATTTCTGCTTCTTCTATATCATAAATGTATTCCTAAGAATTGGAAGAAAAACCTGCAAACTGGAGTTGATTTCCAGACCTGTCTTTCGCCCGAGTGTTCTAATGACCCTCTGAGATCCCAATGAATTGATAGTCCATAGAGATGACAATCCACTCGAAAAAGGTTTAGGTGCAGGGATGGCCTACCATGTTCATATGAAAACTGAATAGAGATTGTCATCTATTCCCACTGTTGGCATTACAGATACCTAAGAGGCACCTGAAGCCTCTGCTTGCTTCTCAGTAGTAGGGAGGCAATGATTAGTCAGTCATTGTTGTGGTATAATCATTGTTGCCTATAAAAATGAACCAACATGATTAAGCAAATCTTCATCAGGGGGAGAGTGGAAATATTTGGTAATGACAGAAGTTGTTGTGAAAATAGAATCTTTTCGATGATATATACCGGTATTTGAATCAAAAATAGTGTAAGTGGGTGATATTTGCACCCTTAAATGTTTTCCCTTTGACTAAAAAATATCCAGGATTTGTTTTTGTCAGGCTGCTTATGCCTTGAAACATACAACTCTAGGTGGAAATCCAATAGCACGAGGTCACTTTTCCTTTTTATAAGGCCCTTTTGTTTCACATGCCCTCATTTCTCTGGAGTGTGGGTACAAGAGAGGTGAAAACGAATCTTGTTTATATTAGATGGTGTGTTGGAGCAAACACCCACACCGAGTGAAAAATAAATGAAAGGCATTTCATATGTGTGTTCGTAAAAGAGAGTAAATTGGAAAATGTGTTTTTGAGTGTCAACATGCTATCAAATAATGAAGTCCCTTCGCTTTTTGTGGCACTGGGGTAGCAGTGCAGGGATGGGCTACTGCGTTCATATGAGAACGGAATCCACCAAGCCTAAACTCTGTGCTTATGCAGAACAAAACAAGTTCCTATTCCAGCCATATCCTTACATGTGTCTGTCCTTCATATACGGATGTTATTTTTAATGAACACAAGCAACAAATATACAAGATGTGATTTGTCCACCAATCCTTTACTGAAATGCTTCAGTATTGAAGTATTGTACTGAGAATGAGAATTTACAATAACTTTTATATAGTTAGATACTTAGTAGTTGGTTAATTAGTTAGTGTTAATAATATAGCATTGGAGAAGTACTAACTGCAGGAGCACTGCCTGCAAAACATAACACTGACTTTAAACTTTAAGCACCATTACATGGTTGCAAATATTCAGAGTTTTGGGCCAACCTTTGCATTCAGAGCTAAGCAGAAGGGAGCGCGATAACAGATATGAGTGTGACTCAGCCAACAGAACAAAAAGTACTTTTTACAGCCCAATATAGTGAGTTTGTGAAATATAATTTGAAAATAAACAAGTGTTTATCAAAGAGATCTCAAGTAGTCTTGCCCTGGATGAGCTGCTGCATTTGCTTCTGGAGTGGCTGAATAAAACTGAATTGAAAATAATTAATTTATCCTTAATGAAAGTTATATTGCCACAGCTTCAATTGATAAACAACAAATGAAGGTAGGGATATTTAGTTACAAATGGTATGTTTGACATCTTCAAAGACCGCCCTACATTCACAGTACAATGTCCAGAATTACATAACTATTAAGAAAAAGTACTTCAATCGTTTGTCCTTTTATTATTACTGATCTGCCTTCAATCTGTCTATCCATAAAAGCTCAGTAGAGAGGTACTAGAGTCCAAAAAAAAAAAAAAAAAAAAAGGCAAGAAAATGCTTCTGCAGCCTTGCATCTTGGTGAAACACACAGTACTTAATTCCAAACAGTCGGTCTTCATCATGGCTCCACGTTCTTCCATTCTATGTGCCAGTGATCTCACATTCTCCATGACAATTCACTGAAGGTTCAGAGAACAGACGATGCAGAGACTGGTTCAAGCTTCCTACTCTTTGTTCTGTATTTTGCTCCTGCTCATTTTTGTCAAATTGTTCTCATCATCTTGTTGGGATTTGATTCTGGACATTACTTGGACTTGGAAAGCTCAACCAGCTGAAGTTTAAGTGTTGTCATGGTTACAATGGTGGACGATTAAATCATCCAAACAAATCCCGCCCCTCCCCTTTTACTATTGCTGTTGCAGCTGGGATCTCTTTTTGCATGCACTGTTTTCGCATGCACTGTCTGAAATCTGTAGAGTGGCATTGTTGAAATTCTGTTCCTGCTGCCAAATCCTGGGAAACATATTAAACTGCTGATATTGCCACTGCCAGTAGGAGGAATCCCAGCAGCAAAGCACCCAAACTATCACGCAAAAATGTATCAAAAATCAGATTTTTCCTAAAGAATTTATTTTATTGTTCAGATTTAAACATGTCATTATTTAGTCATGTACTCTTGTGCAAATGTAATACCTTGCACAATACTTTAATAGAGAGTGCAGAATTACAGCCATGAGAGAGACGAAGCCCATAACCATACATGTACATTTGTAAACACAATATAAGGGAGGCTTCGATCACAAAATTAAGATTACTTACTGATGTGTGTGCAGAGCTATGGTAGAAGCCGATGCAGGTAATGAGCAAGAAGTATATTGAGTATACTTTTTTTTAAGAAAAAAAAAAGAAAGAAAGAGTATACCTCTATTTATCATCACTGATGCAGGAAGTAGAGAGGGAAATTCTTGCTCTTCATGACTCCCAAATGATCCAAAACATCCATCAGATAATTGCTGAGTGTCCTTGTCTGCTGTTTGGTGGAAAGCAGGTAACGCGCAGCAGCCTATGACAGATTTTATGGTAAACAGCTGCATGCTGAGACTGAAGCTGCTGCTAACGGAGTAGTAAAAAGAGACAGTTAAGGCTGCAGACCGTATGGTTGCAGTTTTCATGTTCATATTTTGTTTTACTAAAATAAACAATAGCTGACACTTTGCAAAAAAATAATAATCCAGAAACTAGTCACTGTAAATGATATAATACTAAACTAGTTGATAATGGAGCTAGTTTTGACACTCACTGATCAGTGATGCCTACATTTTCTTTTTTTTTTAAAGATTTTTTGTGGCTCTAGTGGCCTCTATTTAACGTGTAGAGAGGAAGGGGGTAGAGAGAGAGAATGGGGATGACATACAGCAAAGGGCTGCAGGCTGGGACTTGAACCTGTGACCTCTGCAGGAGGATTGTAGCCTCAGTACATGGGCTGCTTGCTTTAACCACTGTGCAGCCCAAGGCCAACCTTTTTTGACTGAAAAGCAAATTAGTGCAGAAATCTTCAGTCTCCTCAATTTCAGACAAATTGTTATTATTTTGTCACATTGCAATTTTGTGCAGCACAGTTTTTGGTTCTTCACCCTGATGTTTGCTTCTTCTCGAGAATCGTGTGTCACCTGAGTTCAACTTGAAGTATACTTTATGTACAGTTGGCCATTGCTGAGTAACTGAGTAATCAGCTCATCATAATGAATATAGTCCCTGCAGTTCATCTTTATTCATCACTACATTGTTTTCAGGCTTACTTTAGTCAAGCTTTTTTTTTCTTACCTTGTCTGCACACATATTAATGGTTAATACCATGCTGGTAAAAACCTAAGGCATATATATGTGCATTGTTACTATATTTAATATATATACATATATATACACAATACGCATACATACGCATACACATACATATATATATACACATACAAACCCAGTGTTGTTGTTTTTTTTTGGGGGGGGGGGGGGGGGGGGGTGGTATCCGCTGCTAAACCAGGAAGAAAGAACACATGAAGGCACACGTCGAGCACTGGAAATCTGCAACAAAAACCACAAACGAAACACGAAACCGACACGGAGCCGACCAAAATGATTTTTTTTTCTTGATACCTGCTTTATATTCTCTGATTATGTTGTCTTTTGCTGAATCACGACACAAACGGGAAAACAGTGCTAAAGCAGTTAGGCAAGCAGTGCAGAAAAAAAATCTTCTTCTAATGAAATGTTGTAAATTAAACTATAAAGTACCACAAAATAGAAACATTATGAGAGCACAAGAGCCTCTTCTTCATTATCTTAGTATGACAGTCAATTAGGAACTCATCATCGGGTGCTTGTATTTCCTGTGTCACTATAGAGTGCAAAAATAACCCTCATTAAATACTTTTTTGAAGAAACGTGAATAAGGTCCATTACCAGGACCACAAGTGTTACCATGGTTACATGTTTTTAACGTATAACAGAAATTAAAGTTTCACTGGTGCATTTGCATATTTGAGTATAAGTTTGTCTCAGCTGACCAAATGTTACCTCAGTGTAACAAACCTTGTGACTTTTGCTCCTTTGAGGCAGGAAAGTGCTTTAAAATGAGTTGGAAAATTTACAAGCTTGTCACTTTGAGAGGGAGAGAGCGAGAGAGAGAGAGAGAGAGACAGAGACAGAGAGAGAGAGAGAGAGAGAGAGAGAGAGAGAGACAGAGAGAGAGAGAGAGAGAAAAATGAGTTATAATAAAAGTGCAGTACTGGCGCGCAATGAGGGAGACACTGAGTTGACGTGTGCTCTGTGAATGGTTTTAAAATTGAAACAGCCATGGAAAGCTGCAGGGCAGGCACTTTTGTGTGAGGGTGATTCACATTATATTCAATACCCGTAAAGCTCAGCCATTCCCTCAATCGATCTGCACGCTTAGGAAATGACACAAAATTGCCATACGACATCTGACACAGGCACAATAGATCTGATACAAAACTAGTTCTACAAGTAGTTGGGGAAATATAGTGCTGCATGTGTCTCTGGCTGACTTTAAAAATGACTTATGTGTCCAGAAACCCGTGTGTCTGAATATGAAAACATTGGAAACAATATAATACACAGTTCCCTTGTATGCTCTAAAGTGAATAAGGCCTCATTGAAAATTAATGAAAGAGAGGAGAAATGGTCAATAAAGGAAAATGACAGTCCTCTGGTTGATTTATAGCCTGAGAGGGGTGGTACGGAGCAAAAATACGTTTTTCATCAAGCTACTAGCTTCCAGCTATATTAAAACACAAGTCAACCAGCAAAGAAGTAAGCAAGTTTCATCAAATATTAAACCATGTCAAGTCTAATTTTTTTTGGCACTGCAGAAATGAAGCTATGACAATGCACATTAAGGTGATAAAGCAGCAGCAGTAGTTACTAGTGGATATGTGTATGCAAACGCAGGCACACATACAGGACAAGTTTGATACGATTAACAATAAGAGGTGCACCGACGAAGCACATGGCTGACAGTACATAACCTGCAGACTCTGTCATGGAGATGCACGGGGACATGTTATAGATCGCAAGGACAAACATTTCTGAATCTGAGGGGTTGCTACCGCAGAGAGATGAGGTAGGTGGAAGCAAAGACTCTTAGGGGTGCATCTCACATGTTGTGACACAAATTACAGTCTTTGCATCACAGTTCAATGCTGCAGCAGCATCGCTGTTGCAAGTGAGTCGAGTAGGCCTGCCGGCCAAGTGTGGAGTGTAAGTGCACAGCAATTTTCAGGTCTCTACAGAGGTGGTCTGCAGAGTTTAGGTTCAGACTCACTCACAGAATTTCCAGAGGCCACACTGTTTTGGAGGAACGCTTGAGGTTGTTTGTGTAATCCTCTGATTTTGATTTTTCAAACAGGATTTCTTCATGTATATTTTCCTCTACATTTTACCAGTGATTGACTGCAAAGATGGTTTTAACGCGAAGAAGCTCAGTGCCTTGTTTTCTCTAAACAGCTAACTGGGAATTGTGCTCAAACATTTGCGCTTGCTTCTCATAAAGGACAGATGCTTTTGTGTATTCTGTATATTGCCATGTTGCTTTTAATGAAAAATGTCTGACTGGTTGCTCTGACACCATTGTACTGCTGACCAGGCCCTTTCATCTCCACAAGGGAAACTTGTTACTGGTTCAAAATTCATAGTATTTTTTATTTTGTCATTTTAATGATATAATCATATGCACAAGGACAAATTAATTGATACTCATTCATTAAAGAAAAAAAACCCTGCAAGTCTCTGAAATAACTTGAAACTGAAAAAGTTCACCTGTGAGTCGGTTTATTTAAAGGAGCATGAGGCTCCTTTTAAGAAATGAGACTCTATAGCACCACCCTTCACCACAACGGCCGTCGGGGGTACTGCAGCCAACAGCAAAGCCGGCATGGGAGAACGGGGAGAACTCGCATGCAGCGCCATTTGACGTCACATCCGCAGGACAGCGCAAGAAACTTGGCCCCAGCACTGCAGCACATTTTACAGCAAACAGCCTGTTCAAGGCAACGGAGAGATACGCTAGAGGGCTCATTCGTTTTGGTTTGGAACGCTTCATCTGGCTTTATTACTAGAAAACTTAAAACGTTTACAAATTTTTTTCATAAATCCTGCCTCAATCCTGCCTCAAGCTCCTTTAAAGGGTGATAAGTTGTCACTCTGCTGTTTGGTATCATGGTGATCAACTCCACCGAACATGGACCAGAGAAAGCAAAGGAGAGCGATGTCTGAGGTGATCAGAAAGAAAATTGTAGACAAGGATGTTAAAGGTAAAGGCTATAAGATCATCTCATGCAGCTTGATGTTCCTGTGACAACAGTTCTATATTTCATTCAGAGCTTTTGGCTCCACGGGACTGTAGCCAACCTCCCTGGACGAGGCCTGCAAGAGGGAAATTGATGAGTAATTGAAGAAACAGATAAGAGAGTAGAGTTACTTCCAAAAAGATACAAGGTGAACTTAAAGGCCACAGTACAACAGATCACACCATCCACCATCTGTTTGAGCCAGAGCGAACGACCGAAGAGGATACCACCATTGAAAGCAAATCATAAAAAAGACTGGAATTTGTGAAAATACACACTGACAAGCCACAACCTTTTCTCACATCAGCTTTATGTTCACAAATGCACAGATGAAGCATTCAAATAAAGAACACTACTGTGAAAACATGGATGTCATTTTTTTAGTGTCTAGTTCTTTCTGTAGAAAGTTTGCATGATCTGCCTATGCCAAGGTGGCTTTTCTGAGTTCTCTGGTTTCCTCCCACTGCCAAAAAACATATATGTTAGGCTAATGATTCTACATTGCCCTAGTGAGAGTAAGCATGCGCAGTTTGTCCATGCCTTCAATGGACTGGTGACCCCTCCAGGGTGTACCCTGTTTTTTGTCTGAGGAGATGTGATAGGCTCCAGCAGATCGTGAAAACTGTGAAGCTGGGATGAGGATGGCTGAATGGGCATTGTGCTAACCCCCTACCCCTGAAGTAAACTAAATCAGTTTTGAGATGAGTCTGAAGCATTTAGAGAAAAAACGTCAAAGTCACTGAAAGCATTTTTTTACTGCAATCAACCTTACAGTGCCCTGTAGCTGCTAGGGTGAGTTTTTTCTCTTTTATCGAACCCCTAACCATAGTTATTATTACCTGTGTTACTGTAGACCAAAAATAATACTTTTCGCTGTATAGTCATTTATGAAAAGGCATTTAAATATGTGCAGAATGTTCATTTCAGGTTTTCAAGCACTGCTGAGAATATCTCCGCTCTTTTGTACCCTTGCACATCTATATTCAACGACAGGGTATACTTGTACTTCAGTGGAACCGCTGCTGTGTTGAGTGAACACACTAATTGCTGAACAGAGCTCACAGCCTTCACACTGAACTGCTGCATCCTCCATTCAACCAAGCAGGGCTGAAACAGTGCAATCTTGTCTGCCTCTGGAAGAGTAGAAATAAATCTAGTCACTTGGAAAGAAAAACCACTATGCAAGTACAAAATCTAGATGATACGCTCTGTAAAAACCGGTGCATTAGTTGATTCAGACAACTAAAAGCTATGGTACATCAACTACGGCCAACTGTCCTGTGGATTGGACATTATTCAAACAGTTCTGACTGGCACATTTGTCACGTGTACCTCTTTCTGATCCCAAATGAATACATTTTCTACTTATCTCAAACCATGATTTTTCCACTTATCCCAGTGTGAATGTCCAGTATCCATCAGCACTGAGATCAAACTCCTCAGCGGAGAAATGGCCCCTCTTCTGTTCTGGCATTTATCAATTATTGATGACAGTAATTGTCGCTGGCACCACTGAACAGAGTGGTCCAGACACTGGATATTAAATCAATTTATCACCCTCAATGACGGCCGCGGTTTCCGCAGCGTCAGACATCAGGTGACAGTTAACTTAGTGAAAGTTTTCAGTGTCACTTAGGTAGCAGCTTTAGCATCCGGGAAGCCTTTTTTTTTCTTGTCTTGTAGAATGCCTTATTTGTTGTGGTGTCCCTGGAAATGACAGTTCTTCTCTGATTGGATCTGAGATTCCCCCTTCGTGGCAGCCAGCACATGTGTTGGAGTTGTACATCTCCTATACTCTGAGCAGGATATTAAACATGTCATTTGCTCTCCACAGGCAGATGGTTAGAGCTCACTCAAAGTGCCCTGTCTTTAATTATTTTTGATACCAATAAATGTGTTGAAAATAAATTATCACCTGGATCGCTGGTAGTAGATACAACTACTGCAGAAAGTAGTTGAAGAGGCTTTTTCTGAAGACGAATTGATTTTTTTCTTTTTGTGACAATTCATTTTTTTCAAAGTAACTCGCTTTTGATAAAAGCAAAACTGAACCAAGTCTTGTCTGAAGTTATGAGAATTTTTGTGGGGGGAATCACTGTTTCACTGGCCCAACTGTCTCAGTCTCAAACTGTTTAAATGCAAACATAAAATACATTGTTTTTTGTCAGATGTCAGTGCTCAAAAAAGGCAAAAAAAAATCACTTTTAAACTTTTAAAGATGTGTAGGAGCCACTATTTAATTTCCAGCTGATCCTTGTAAGCACAAAAAGACAATAAATGTGATTAAACTGTCTGATTAATTTGTCAAATTTGGATGGTATATCAAATAATGTTCTAAAATATCTGCAGTCAAGACACTGCAACACATTGTTGACTAAAAATCATGACATTCAAATGTTTTCCCAATCAAACTGTTTCAATAATATCAAAATATTTTGCATGCTCAGATTGCTTTTACTCTGCTTTGACTGTTGTGACAGCCTCCTTGTTAATTTGAACAGCAGTTAAAAGGTTTTAGCAACAAGTGCAATTTCTCTTTCACTGACCTTTCTTAGTCGGGTTATGGGAAAGACCGACAACAAGCTAATACATGATGCATCTGATTGGTTATCTTAAATTTCGGCAGAGATTAGGATAATAAAAAGTATTACTTTTGAACATTATCACTAGAAGAATTATGATAAACTTTAATATATTAAACTTTCTTTTTTTAAGGTAACTGTACAAGAATATAGAATAGAAGTGTGTGTTATTAAATGGAGCTTAAATAAAATATCAAGCTACTTTAGGATTATGAAATCCATTTTTTTCCCCCTTTCGGCTGGTTGACTTTCATCTCTTTCGACTCACTCATGCGGCTTTTGTCAGTGTGTTTTCCATCACTTGCTTTGAGTGGAATCTAAATGGGGACAACTAAGAACTGAGACAAAACTATTTTTGTGACCACTATTGCAACAATTTGTATGATTTTTTTTCCCTCTGTCTGTTCTCCAGAACACCAGAATATTAGTAAATGCATGTATTTCTATTTGGCTCTATCCTTATATTTAGAACACCAGCATCAGAAACAAAGTTTTGTCAGAGCAGACAAGAGAAACAAATAAATAAATAAACCATAAATGGCATGATAACTATCATCTACGTCAATGCCAATTCTTCTCAGCAGCTCAACTTCGAAATCATTTTTATGCCATAAATATTCTCTCATGATTTTCCAAGGGGTTTTTATCTGTTCAAAAAGCTGAACGGGCAACTGAGAGGCCCTTTGAGGCTGAATCCCCACAGGAAAAAAAATGATTTGAATATTAACTATGATGCCTAGGGACCTGCATCCCGTGCCAGTAGATTGAAGTGAGAGGGAAGTGTGATAAGCCCAGCGACTTAACTGGGGAGATGGGAGGAGATGAAAAAGAAGGTCCAATTCCACTGCAATCTGATTAAAAACTGATAAGGAATCAATTAGCTGCAGCAAATATCAGCTTTGTTTATCTCAGCTATCTAAAGACCTACATTTATTGTAACAGCCTCAGGCTGTGCTGGCAATCCGGTGATGTACTGTCAGTCATTTTCATATGGAAACATGTTTATTCCTGTCCGCCCGTCCATCCATACATTCATCCATCCATCCATACTTGCTTTATATTATTAAGAGTTGCAGGGCAGCTGGAGTTTATTCCAGCTAACTTTGGGTGAGAGGCTGGGCACACTCTGAACAGGGCTACATGAGATCTTTATCCAGACACAATGCTAGTAAATGTGTATGATGAAAGAACTAACATTAGCATGTAACTACATACAATTTAAGGTTGATATGAAGAAAGGGATTTAGGGCACAGTATATATGATATTGGTTTCTCCTTCATTTTAAAGTCACCCTTTGATAAAAAGTAATAAAATAAAAATTCTTCCATTTCTTTTTTACATTCTTAAGATGTTTATAAGATTATTCTTTTATGTATTCAAAGGTGACTGTTTAAATCTGCAGATTTTTTTTCTGGGATAGCAACCTAACAAAGGCAAGGTCAGACCACCCATATTCTCAGCATGAAGGAACTCGTTTGTAGGTTGGGGCTTTAAAGGGAACTTGTATGTGCAATGAGAAAAATAAGAAGTTCAAGGGGAAGTTAAGAAAGGTGACAAAGACAGCAGATACAAGAATGACCACCTGCTTTGTATGCTTTGCTCTTTTTGTGATAATGGATACCCTAAGATGTTATGTTTAATAATGTTTAAGCACAAAATCATATTCTGCAAATATTCATTAATACCAAAGCAAATGTAGATATAACATATTTGAAAACATTGCTAACTCGTAACAACCATTATGTTGATGATAATAAGCTCTATTTATCCATGAAACCCCATAAAACTAAAACATCTCTGAAGCTACAGGCCTGCCTAAGAGAGAGAGATATAATTTCCTCCTGCTAAAGTCTAGCTAAACTGAAATAATAATTTTGGCACTGAACAATTCAAAAATTCATTATCCAATAATTTCTCATGATGGCGCAGCCTTACTTACAGCAACACTGTGAGAAACTCTAAAGTCATCTTAGACCAGATCTTGTGATAACCACATATCAAACAGGTCTCAAGAATGCCTTTCTGTCATCTCTATAATATTTCAAAAATCAGGAACATACTGTCGCATTCTGACATAGAAAAATGTGTACATTTGTTTGATCAAGGCTGGACAACTGCAACAGTATCCAAGCTGGATGTCCAAATGATTCTGTTAAAATGCTTCGGCCAATCCAAAATGCTGCTGTTTCTCCCAAGGGACACCACATCATCCCTGTTTTACCTTCACTTCAACCTGTTAAGTTTGGAATTTAACCCATTAAGCTTTAAATAGTCTGGCTCTATCTATCTTAAAGACCTCAACCAAGCAAGAACACTGTTTAAATGTGCTGGTTTACTCACAGCTGCCACTGTCCAAGTCCAGAATGGGAGGTAGAGCTTTTGGTGTTCAGGCCCCTTCCCCTTGGAACCAGCAACCTGTCCTGAGACGTTTACTCTCTCGTGGCTTTTAAGCCTAAACTTACTGTAAGACTTAAAGGAGCTTGAGGCTGGATTTATGAAAAAAAATTGTATACGTTTTAATTTTTCTAGTAATAATGTCAGATGAAGCGTTCCAAACCAAAAAGAGTGAGCCCTCTAGTGTATCTGTCTGTTGCCTTGAACAGGCTGTGTGCTGCAAAATGTGCTGCAAGGCTGGGACCGCTTTTCCCGCGCTGCCCTGCGGATGTGACGTCACATGACGCTGCATGCGCGTTCTCCCCGTTCTCCCGTGCCGGCTTCGCTGTTGGCTGCAGTACCCCCGACGGCCGTCGTGGTGAAGGGTGGCGCTAGAGAGTCTCATTTCTTAAAAAGGAGCCTCATGCTCCTTTAAAGGAGCATAAGGCAGGATTGAGGCAGGATTTATGAAAAAAAATCGTATACGTTGTAAGTTTTCTAGTAATAATGTCAGATGAAGCGTTCCAAACCAAAAAGAATGAGCCCTCTAGTGTATCTCTCCGTTGCCTTGAACAGGCTGTGTGCTGCAAAATGTGCTGCAATTCTGGGCCCGAATTTCCCGCGCTGTCCTGCGGATGTGACGTCACATGACGCTGCATGCGCGTTCTCACCGTTCTCCCGTGCCGGCTTCGCTGTTGGCTGCAGTACCCCCGACGGCCGTCGTGGCGAAGGGTGGCGCTAATGAGTTTCATTTCTTAAAAGGAGCCTCATGCTCCTTTAAGCCTATTTTTGATGTTCTGTTTTCTTTGCATCACATGCACTCAAACAGTGACTGCAGGAAGCTGGAACAGCTGGGTTTCCTCGGAGGAGCGGCCGAGAATCTGCAAACAACCAGCTAGCTCTAGCTCTAGCATCACATCAACAACAACTTGTGATTGTTGTCAAACCTCAAAATTAATTACCGCAAAATGTCTAGGACTGTTGCAAGCAAATGCAGGTTAGTAAACTAACCTCATCTTATTTCTGTTTAGTTTAAGCACGTAAAGCTGAGTTAGAAATGTGTTAGTCCCTGTAGATCCAGCTTAATTACACGGATCCGTGGGCAGACTAAGGAATCCTGAATCCCAAATGCTAAGGATCTGAATCCTAGTACTAGTGCTGCTTGTGTATATACCTTATCATTTAATTGATGAATTGGCTGGTGAGTGCATAAATACAAATCACTTACATACTGTAGGCTACTCTTTTATTTACTACTTTCCATATATCCTGTGGATTACAACATATTAAAGCCGGTCTCCAGCTTTCAGCATCTGTTGCTCAGCCTCATAACATGTGAGCTGTACTGTTGGAGTTGGAGTGTTCATCTTTCCAATCTGGAAGTCTTACAGACATAACATATTCAGGCTGGCAAACCGAGACTCATGAACTCGCCTGCATCCAAAGGCAAATGGTTCAAGGATGTGCTGGATGAGTCAGTGCTACTGTTCCACTGGGTTCTCCTTGTTTCTTGTACCTTGTGCACTTCTTATATACATATACATAACAGACAAATAAAACTTAATTCCACACGACAGTTTAAATTAAATTAAAGTTTTGTGTGTGTGTTTTAACTGTTGATATTTTTCAGAAGACATGGCTCAGTCTTTATGTTTGTATCTGAAAATGATGTGAAACCATATTAACTTTTGCAGACACAAGCTTCTTAAAACCAAGACACAAGGTTTTTTAGCTCTCTGAGGATTTCACCATTTGTATGTATGGTTTGAGGGAATATGAAGGATTTGTCGGATCCGTATCAGGGTACTGATTGATCTGACAGGATACAAATCCAGATTTGATGTTTCAAGGCTGAATTACCACAACATTTAGAACCAGCTAGATGGAAATAGAATCACCTGCTGGTGGGTGAAGATGTGGGCAGATTTACATTTGTATATCCATGAATCAGCATTCAAAGAGAGAGAGGGAGAGAGAACAGCAAACCTAATACATCATTTAGAAAGTAATATTAGAAAATACATTCCAACCTGCACCAAAGGTAAGTATTAGCAGCTAAAATATTAGTGTTATAAGTTTTAAACACATTGTTCTTTGTCCCTTTAATATCCTGGCAACTGTCAGAGGGGATCAGTAAAAAGAAACCACTCCATCACTGCCAAACTGCTTTTCAGTGTGTCACAGGTAATTCTTTTTTTTTCCCCTGGTTGTTTTGACCTAATATCTGGTTAATTGAACATTTATTAAGAGGTAGCCTGAAGCTAAGACTTGGCAATTTTAGAAGGAAAGTATTTTCTACACCATCAATTAGCTCACATAAAGAATAGTCAGAAAGGTCAGACACGACATTAATAAAGTAAATGATTTAGATATCCAGTCTCACAGGAAAATGGGAAGGTTTTACACATTATAAACTAGATGGTAAAGGTTGGGCATTATAAACTAATGCAAATGCTTAAAGTTAGAAAAAATTAATGGCTTTCATTAAAACAAACAGTACATTAACTCATGAATCAAACTATTTTTTTGGCTGGATGAATAGCTCCTGAGAGCTGCCCCTTGGATGGACCCACAAAAAGGTTAGACACAGATGAATAACAAGTCCAAGGAAATAAATGACTTTTAGAATCATGCTGGGTGGGAAAAGAAAAAAACAAATGTTTTTTGTTTTGTTGCTGTTAACTGTTATCTGTGTGACCAATTTAGATTTTGCCTATTCCTGGATTAGATAATAGGATAACAGGCTTGGAGATTTCCATCTTTCAACACCACAGGGGAAAGGAAACTATTCAGGGTACATTTTGACTGTCTTGTTTTCATTATAGCTGTGATGTGGACTCCACTGTCTATTTACCTCTACCTATTCATAACTGCGATAATATTATTGTTTTCAGTGTAGGGGACTTTTATCAGTAAACCTTTGAATCATCCTAAAGGAATTCAAAGCAAATGTCAACTGACCGTTCTCCCTCTTAGCAGCTGATGGATGAAGCGCTGTTGTTACCAACACAACGCGGCTCTTTAAAAATGCCGCTTTTGAAGGAAGCAATGACTCCTCTCTCCTCAGCTGTCAGGGACACAACATGACGCTGTGAGCAATTCTATCTTGGCTGTTGCAGATAATAGCTGGCCTGATCCCTGATTAATGGATGTGCTGCCGTTAGCAACTGAGAAGGATCATCTGATTCCCAAATGCAACTCTCTGGCATGAGCGTTTTGACAGATCAATTACGCCGTCTCCCCAATGCCACTGATGTCATTTTGGTTGGTTGAAAAATAAAATCAGGAATAATCCCCGTTGATAAATAGCAATTCGGCCTTTTAGGCTGTCGGAAATAGCGGTGAATGACACAAAAGTTGTGTGGGCATAGGGTTACACGTTATGGAGACTTCGGGAGCTAGACAGAGCCTGAATGAAAAAGCCAAGATATCAGTGGTTCTATTGTCTAGGCTATTGCATCTGCATGACTGTGATGAATGCACGAGGACAAGGAGAAGTATGGAAACATCTGAGACATTATCTCTGAATGACAGTTGATACCAACCAACCTGGGAGGGAGATTGGCATGAAATACTCACATGGTTTGTGTGTATTGAAGTGGTGACAGGCAAATGTGTGTGTGTATGCCAAGGCTTTTGAAACTTGTGCTTGCATGTGAATGCAAGGCAATGTGATGATGCCAGACTAGGGCTATCTTTCCCTTTCAGTCCAGCCAAGGTTTAGTGGGTCACTGAATATTTTATTAGTGCCGGTGGTACTGGGTTCTCCTGGGCAGGTGTGGTTTTGGTTCTCACCCCAGGTCGCCTTAGGCTGCATGCTCAATGGATACATGAATGAAAACAGCATTTTTTCCTTCAGAATTTCAAAAAAGACTGAAATTTACATCTCAGTTTGCAATGAAAAGAGTGGGATGAAAGACAGATTGAAACTTTTAGAGTTATGTCTCCAGAACACCGTATTTTGAAGGTGTCAATGTGGATCTGTTGATATTGCTATCCTGCAGCCAACAAGTGCTCCTGGATCTGGAGCCAAATTAGGGCGAGATCATTGGGGGGGGTTCATAGGAAGTATGTTACAATTATACACCTACAGCACACCAAGACAAACTCTTGTAAAACATCAAAGCTACATGCCACAGAAAACCAGCATCACTCAGGGCACTGTATTAACAAGTTTGTTATTGATCGAAAGCCAAGACTTTAGAGATTGCAATGGAAGAAGGTTTACCAAATCTTCAAAAAAAAAAAAAAAAACACTGAGCAGGTAGTTGAAGGATAGCAACAAAAAAAAATGTTTACTTTCCACAGCTCAGCTGTACATTTGCGATTACCATTAATAAATCATATTGAAAGTGCAAAAGTCTACTACAGTGCCTTTGCGAAGGTATTTGGCCACCTTGAACTTTGTGACCTTTTGCCAAATTTCAGGCTTCAAACATAAAACTATATAAAAAGTGGAACGAAATTTATTGGATATTTCAAACTTTTTTTAAATAAAATAAAAAATAAAAAACTGAAAAATTGGGCGTGCAAAATTATTCAGCCCCCTTAAGTTAATACTTTATAGCGCCACTTTTTGCTGCGATTACAACTGTAAGTCGCTTGGGGTTTGTCTCTATCAGTTTTGCACATCGAGAGACTGAAATTTTTGCCCATTCCTTGCAAAACAGCTCGAGCTCAGTGAGGTTGGATGGAGATCGTTTGTGAACAGCAGTTTTCAGTTCTTTCCACAAATTCTCAATTGGATTCAGGTCTGGACTTTGACTTGGCCATTCTAACACCTGGATATGTTTTTTTGTGAACCATTCCATTGTAGATTTTGCTTAATGTTTTGGATCATTGTCTTGTTGGAAGACAAATCTCCGTCCCAGTCTCAGGTCTTTTGCAGACTCCATCAGGTTTTCTTCCAGAATGGTCCTGGTATTTGGCTCCATCCATCTTCCCATCAATTTTAACCATCTTCCCTGTCTCTGCTGAAGAAAAGCAGGCCCAAACCATGATGCTGCCACCACCATGTTTGACAGTGGGGACGGTGTGTTGAGGGTGATGAGCTGTGTTGCTTTTACACCAAACATAACGTCTTGCATTGTTGCCAAAAAGTTTGATTTTGGTCTCATCTGAACAGAGCACCTTCTTCCACATGTTTGGTGTGTCTCCCAGGTGGCTTGTGGCAAACTTTAAATGACACTTTATATGGATATCTTTAAGAAATGGCTTTCTTCTTGCCACTCTTCCATAAAGGCCAGAATTGTGCAGTATACGACTGATTGTTGTCATATGGACAGAGTCTCCCACCTCAGCTGTAGGTGACCTCTGACCTCTGACCTCTGCAGTTCATCCAGAGTGATCATGACCTCTGCAGTTCAGCCAGAGTGATCATGGGCCTTTTGGCTGCATCTCTGATCAGTCTTCTCTCCTTGTATGAGCTGAAAGTGTAGAGGGACGGCCATGTCTTGGTAGATTTGCAGTGGTCTGATACTCCTTCCATTTCAATATTATCGCTTGCACAGTGCTCCTTGGGATGTTTAAAGTTTGGGAAATCTTTTTGTATCCAAATCCAGCTTTAAACTTCTCCACAACAGTATCTCAGACCTGCCTGGTGTGTCCCTTGTTCTTCCTGATGCTCTCTGCGCTTTAAACGGACCTCTGAGACGATCACAGTGCAGGTGCATTTATACGTAGACCTGATTACACACAGGTGGATTCCAATTATCATCATTAGTAATTTAGGTCAACACTGGATCATTCAGAGATCCTCACTGAACTTCTGGACAGAGTTTGCTGCACTGAAAGTAAAGGGGCTGAACAATTTTGCACGCCCACTTTTTCAGTTTTTTATTTGTTAAAAAAGTTTGAAATATCCAATACATTTTGTTCCACCTCATGATTGTGTCCCACTTGTTGTTGATTCTTCACAAAAAATTACAGTTTTATATCTTTATGTTTGAAGCCTGAAATGTGGCAAAAGGTCACAAAGTTCAGGGGGGCAAATACTTTCACAAGGCACTGTAAATCACTTAATTCATGGCATCCCAAGTCAGCTTTCTTCTGGATTGGTTTGCACAATCATAATTTCCTAAAGCACATGACAACACAGCCAAAATAGCGTTCTTTTCTGCTCATTATATCTACGGGCAGGTAACTCTTTATTTGAGGTTCTTTGTAGAAAAACATGCAAATGCACAGAGTAGCTACTACTTAACTATCACAAGCTATGGGTGTGATACAATGTTAAACTACACATAAGCAGATAGGCTAACTAAAGCCAGGAATGAACAAGGTTTTCTTCATTTTTCAATGGGTGACTTGAATCTGTTCGTATACAGAATATTTCTGGAATATTCTGAATGTAGCTCTCTCTCATATAAATATGGAGTAAGGCTGGAAGATCATTAGGTGAGTAGTTTGAAAAGGGGTAGGTAGATAGATGGATGGATGTGTCTCTGAAGACAGGATTGTAGGATGCCTTTATCTAAACATGACCTATGTTGTTTGTACTCCAGATTTCTGCCCTGGAGCTTCTGTCTGTGATAATTACACTGTATCACACCCTGGGTTTCTGTTATTATAGAAACCCCTGAGACTGATGGAGCTTCCTGTATTTTTAGAGTTTAGGTTGCCCTTCTGTCCTAATGCCCACCGCTCTGGGGATGATGGCTTGGATCTGCAGCTGCCAGGACAAGCTTAGTGTGAAAATGTTTTAAAAATCTAGTGCTAAAACAGAGTAATAGGAAAATTATAGTTGCATCATGTTTTCTGATGGAAAAAAAAACTCCCCCCAGGTCTGCTATTACTAGGAGACTGAACGGCATGTAAAAATGTGGTTTACACTCACACTTGAGTATAAAATCTACTGACAAAATGAAATGAGACATGTAAGGTTAATGTCACATGAAATCCTAAATTAGCCGACTTAAACTGTCTTACTTCTACAACCTTGCATCATCTAGGTCTGAGATGCTGCAGGCTACAGGTTGTCAAAAGAATATTCATGATATTTGCAGACATGAGGCGATTCTCCCGGTGACAGACTCGACACACTGGCCCATCATTGCTCCCGTCTGGAGGCGGCAATGACAGACCAGGACAGGATTCATAAATCAGAAGCCAGCAGGGAGGGTGGCTGACATTGATGCATACAAAGACTCTCAGGGAAGAAAAATAAACTACCAGCAGATGGAGAACAAAAGACAAAGGACATGCTCAATGACTTAATATTCAGGGAACAGCGATGAGTTGTGCAACAGGCGTAATAACTTGTAACACTGGAACAGGATATGTAATCCTGGACTGGACTTGATGTAAAAGACTGCAATATTTCTGCCCGATGCCTCACAAGAACAACCGATCTGCACTGATGCACACATGCTGCTGGTTTCCATGCATGCTTGTTCAAAAGGAAGATGCATATTATCTTTATTCCTTAGCAATATTGATCACATACCTGTAGGGCCCTGTCATACATTGAGAATTTAGCCGGCGAAATCAACATTTCTCTGTAACACTTATATAGGCTGAACTGTCAATGTTTATTTTTTGCAATTTTGACTGTATTCATAGCGTGTTCATAATGAGTTGGAGTTATTATACATAACATATACATAACGTAGTAGTAACTTATATAGAACGTTTTGATAACATATAGGCGACTGATACCAATGAATGCTTTACGTGTTAATCGCATTCACAATTTATGCCCAACGACAGTCTAAATTATCCACAATCCAGAGCAGCATACCACCAGTGATCCCCGGTCGTAGCCTACAAAGATGCTGCCACTTGAAGGCACACTAGACATGGTAGAAGTCACAGTACCATCAACAACATTAACTTCATGCCAAAACATCGAAAACACTGTCAAGAAGTCTCCTGGCTGTGGGCATGTGTGCTTATATGTGGGAATGAGGATTATCTATCGTCCCCCTAACCCTTACGCTCACCCTCTGATGGAGATGTTACAGGTTCCAACGCCTCTCAGGCATTGTCAGCAGCATCTGTAGCCGCGTCCATGGCCTCCACCTTCTCTCAATCAACGGAGTTCCACAATACGCTGGTCATACATGCCAAACTGTCATCACCTCCCGATCCACAGTCTCATCCAATTCTCTGTCCTCCATTCACCTCTTCTTCCCCTGGCTCTATTGGCACATGACCTTTTACAGCATCAACTTGATGATGTCATGCTAATGTTGGAGGACAGCTGGTAGGTATTCTCATCTCAACCTTGCTGTGATCTTCCATCTCTTAGATGGACTTTTGCCAGGCATAGTCTTGAGCTGAGTACTGATGGGTTCCTCCTGTGGATTATATATTTATATACCAGTTCCCCTAAACACTGTCAATACGCCATTATATGGTGTCTGTAAGTTGGACACACATTCAGTAAATTCTGTGGTCTTCCAGAATATGTCCATGTAGCACGGCGAGTGCTACGGGGCCCGACCGACAGGACAGAGAGGACACGGAGTTTAGTGCAGAACCCTTTTATTAGTAATAGTAAAGAAACGTGCTTCCAGCTCCTTCACAGCAGCTTCAGCTTCAGTCTCTCCAACAGCAGCAGCCCCTTCTCCCAGCAGAGCCATGCCTTATGAAGGCAGGCAGGGTGGAGAGGTTGATGGGACACACCTGTGACCCAATCAACCAGAGTGGCTGCACCTCCACCCTGCCACACACCCCCAACGCCAAACTCGCGCCGGGGTCCGTCCGGCCGAGCCTACTCCCCCCCCCCGCCCGGAAGCCCGGAACCGCCGTCTGCGCCCCCGGGCCTTCCTGGTTCGGACGGATGCCGAGACCGGTTGGGAGGCCGCCCTCGGCGTCGGGCCGATCAGCGGGAACGGTCGGGAGGTCGCCCTCGGCGTCGGGCCGACCGTCGAGAAAGCCGCTCTCGGAACCGGGCCCAGGGTGGCCTCGGGCCAGACGGCATCCGCGGCCGGGGTGTGTCCAGGACCACCCCCTCCCCGACGCAGCACTGCTCCGGCCGCTGGTCTGCCTCCGCCTCGCCGACCTCAGTCTCCGCCTCCGACGCCCCCGGGACCGAAGTGTTGTGCATGTGAAAAATGTTTCAACAACCTTGCCATATTACAGCGTACGCCAACAGGCTTCATCATGCTCTTAACTTACACAAAACCTATCCATAACTCATCCCACGCAGCCCAGCATATTCTGCAGATTTTGAATACGTGGGATTTGCTGGCTAAATCGTGAATGTGTGACCTGGCCTTTGGGAAATAAGTTTGAATTGTGCCACTGTTTGCCTTGGTTTATAAGTGGATGATAGTAGCATACATAATACATACAGACTGACTTCTTGGGACTATGACCTTCGGTTTGGAGAACAGACAGATGGTGAAGAGGGAACACTTTCAGACACCTGTGACTGCTGTTTTGGAGGTGTTGCGGTCACACACTTAATCTCAGAACTGGTGGTTCAGTCACCGTTTCTTTCTCTCAATATACTGACATTTCCATGAGTGACACATAAATACCACATGGCAACCCACTGACTTGCTTGTGTGTGACTGTGGGTGTCAGTGAATGAGAAGTATAATGTGAAGTGCTTTGTTCACCACTGTGTTGTATCAGTGAGGTTTTTTCAATATTTTGTGGTGATAGCAGTCAGGTGTTATCTTTCTATAAAATGTCAGTTGCATTGTTGCTGACAGGGGAAATACAGAATATATTTTCTCCCTATTTGAAAAACAATAGAGCGAGATACACCTTTTTCAGAAAAACATAATGCAGTTTGTTCTGGAGTGTGGACTATGGACCATTCTGACTCTTGGGACTGAACCGAATACTAAATTGCTTCCAGTTTTGATTTTACACGAGATATGTACAAATAAGAGAACCAGAAATCTCTGAATCAGAAACAGGACAATATAGAAAATGCCATTAGAAAAATGTAATCTCTTTTTTTTTTTTTTAATTAGTGGACATCTAGTTGTGCTTCTCAGGTGTTGGGCCAAAGTCCTGTGTTGAACATGGAAAGACTTGATTTCAATTCTAAGGCCTAGCTCTGAGGACCAACTCTGAGGCCCTTCGGTGATAAGGAATAGCACCCTCATTGGGCATAGACCCCAAAATGGAGAAGGCCAAAGCTCCAATTTTAGCATGAAGAACTACTAGCTATGGGCCAGCCTTCTCCATTATCGGGCCTGAAGAAGCGTCTGGTTGCCTTGAAATTGCAACCATAATCTGCAGCACTGCAACGAGTGACCCGCAAACATTCTGAGCCCCAGATGAGCCGAACGAGGGACCCTTGCATGCCTTGACGTGAAAGCCTTTGGACCGACCTGGACTGGCCAGACCAAACCACCTTTTTCTTCAACTACAAATATCCACATAAGAGGCTGTTTTGTGCCTGGGCAGAGAAACATAGTTATCCCATTTAACTAGCTTAGTTTTGCGTTGTGAGCCGGACCGCATACCCGTCACAACTGTGTTCATTAGTTTAAGTGTGTTTGTTTTATTTATTTATTTATTTTTTATTTTTTACCTTGTCTGCACACATATTAATGGTTGATACCATGCCGTTAAAAACCTAAGGCATATATATGTGCATTATTACTATATTTAATATATATATATATATATATATATATATATATATATATATATATATATATATATACAGTGGTGTAAAGTAACGAACTACAAGTACTTCGTTATTTTACTTAAGTAAGATTTTTGAGAATTTGTACTTTTATTGATACTTTCATTTTTCTGTACTTTTACTTTTACTTCGTTACATTTTCAAGGAAAAAATCGTACTTTTAATCCGCTACATTTAAAATTGGACACGTCGTTACTCGCTACAAATTAAAGAACAGCACAGCGGGGGCTGATTTATGGTTCCGCGTTACATCGGCGCAGAGCTACAGCGTAGGGTACGCGGCGACGCACACCCTACGCCGTAGCCTACGGCGTAAGGTGTGCGTCGATTTAACGCGGAACCATGAGGCGGACGGGAAGGAAGGGGGGCACGTGAATATACCGAGAAGGAGCCGCAGCTCCCGGGAGAGTTGCGCCGCAGAGGCGGGCCGGAAGGCCGGAGGAACCGCCGTCGCGTCGAGTACCGAGGAGGACTGAAGCCTGAATTATGGTTCCGCGTTAAATCGACGCAGAGCCTCGCCGTAGGGTACGTTGGTGTAACGCGGAACCATAAATCAGCCTTGAGCGCCAGCCGACGCGTGTCCATGCGCACCATTCTTTGATTCCACCACTTCTAAGGTGGTTTTGGCATTTAAAAGTTCAAAAGTCTCATCCTTTATCAGCTGGGGTTGCTTAATGTTGTCACTGCATACTACAGGCTGGGGGTGCACCTGTCAGCGGGGCCAATGGGGTACAGCAGCAGTGATGAGCAAAGGGAGAAATTAAAATGGGGTAATGGAAACAAACACTAAAGGGGTCAGAATAATATCACCATTATTTAGAGTTGTAAGCATATTCTTGGATTCTTCATTTCTTTGCAATCCTTTTGAAAATAATTTTGTACTTTGAATTTTGTACTTTGTACTTTGTACTTTGTACTTTTTACTTTTGTACTTAAGTACATTTTAACCCATGTACTTTTTGTACTTTATTATATTTAAGTTGAGGTACTTTTATACTTTTACTTAAGTAATTTTCTTAATGGGTACTTTTTACTTTTACTTAAGTAATTTTCAAGCAGAAAATTTGTACTTTTACTTAAGTACAATATTTTTGTACTTTTTCCACCTCTGTATATATATATATACACGCATATATACGCATATATACGCATACACATACATATATATACACATACAAACCCAGTGAGTTTTTTTTTTTTTGGGGGGGGTGTGTGACATCCACTGCCAACCCAGGAAGCAAGAACACATGGAGGCACACGTCGAGCACTGGAAATCTGCAAATTTGTGATTAACTCTTAGGACCCCCCCGCATGTTGCTGAGGGTCCCAATCAGTTCCTGTAAATCCCAATATGATATATTTTTCTTTGTAAAGTCTCTTTTTGCTGTCTGTTTTCTTTTTCTTTTCCGGTGGGTCAGAGTCTGCTACGTTTGGTGGTCTTTTTTTTTAATACGAGTCATCATCGTCTACTCTTTTTTTTCTTCTTCTTCTTCTTTGTGTTACTGTGCTTATCGTGTTCTTTGTTTTTGTCTTTTTTAACATTATTGCAATTTCGAGCGCTAACTTGAACTTTGCAAGTTAATGAGTGTTTCTCCAACAGCTTCCTGTAAATATTTCACGATAAAATAAAAGCATTTTAAAGGAATATAGGAGTGTATGCCCACTGAAACTCTGGCCACTGGCTCATAATTTGAAAGGGATGCAGATCGTGTTACCTTTGTATTAACAGTGTCATGCAGTAACTTCAACAATGCAAACAGGTGCAACATTTCTTATTAAAATACAACAAATTACACTTGTAAAGAGTAAAATAAGGTCATGTTACCCTCTGTAGTTTAGGTAGATAAAGGTCTCGGTCACATTTGAGTAAAATAATAATCTATTTCTATCAATGTCAGAAAAAATATATATTAAAGTTGAACAGGTGTACCTAATAAAGTGGCCAGTGAGTGTATAGACAAGGCAAGAACATGTGTTTAATTAATTTCAATATAATAAAACATAATGAAAAAAATTATTGGGTAATTGAACTGAATTGTTCGATTGCTCAAACTCTCGTACAACCTCATACGATTCCATGGACCCCAGGAAGACTAGCTGGCGTTTTGCATCCTCTAATGGGGATCCAAAATAAAAACAAACAAATCTAATAACCTGGCTTTTGCACTTGTTGTTGATAAGTGTTTAGCCCTTTTCCTCTATCATCCAGAGCACAAAATATCCCCCCCAATTACATAAGACATAGTGACCTTCACCTTGTGATGGTTGATTTCAGATGCCTCAGAGAACAGAGATGCTGATGCCACCTCTGAACAAGGTTATAATAAGACTTGTCTTTTAGCTTTGTTTGTTTTTGTTTTGTGCAATAAAGCTTTAAGTGGCATTTGTGAATCTAGCTCCATACTGTAAAGCTTCAAAAATGTTCAGAAAATCATCCTCTCTCAGCTATCAATGAATGATAGTCCTTGATGCTGTGGAGTCCAAGGGATCCGAGATCAAAACTGTTCAAATTATGCTTCCACTCTTGCCTTTCCAGCACTGAAACTTCTTCTTTGGACCATTTGATGAAGCGATCCAATAACAAATCCAGACAGGCAACAGAAACATAATTTTGTTCACATACACATAATTTCATTCACATATACCCCTCTACATGGTTAATCCCTATTACACCCTCTAGTTCATTCATCCCTTTCAGGAACCAGTTGTGCTCATCTCTGCCTCGCCAACCCATGCACAACTGCAGAGCTTCCCTGATTACATCACCTCTTTGACATTGCATTGTTAATATTATCTTTTTTTCCCCAATTTCATTTCTAGGAAACAAATCTACCCAAAACCTTTTTTTAAAAGTATCTTACTAACTCAAAATGCAAAAAAGCATGGGTAACAACAAACTGAGGTTATTCTATAATAATTCTAAGTCTAAATAAATGCGCTGGCCTCATCTTGCACACTAACTGCAAAATTGCTGCCATCGCTTTCAGATCAACCTATTTCTTTCCGTTTGCCTTGTTGATAAGGTTTGTAATATGCAGGATGGTGAGAGTATCTCATATGTGCTTCAAACATTAAGGCTCAGTTGTGTTACAGTCAGAACCCCACTGTTCATTATCAACAGTAAATGATGTTGGTTAACACCTTGAAGGTTAGATCAGCCTTAACAGATTGGCCTCAGTTCCTCTTGCAAGTGATTGATTGCCAGGTAAACAACATTACCATTTAAACTCTGCCTGCAGGGTTGTTCGCAACTGTTTCCAGGCTGGATGACTAATTGCGTGAAGCTGCAGTGCCAATTTCTTTACCCATTAAGATTAAGGATGAGTTCTTAACAAGGACGTATTTAGAGCAGCTGGCTCTGATGGACATCTGCCATTATGTCCCTGAGGGGTAATGTTATGTATATATTTGTACTCATAAACACAGTGTTAACAACCAAAAGAAATCAGAAGAATGAGATGTATCTTTTATTTTGAAAATGCACCAGAAGAGGGAAATCAGGTTATGCTGTGCAGAGGCGTAGAACATCTCTACCCCTCTTCAAAACACTATGTCACTCTCCCATACAAAAAGAGCTGTATAAGATATTCATGTGTTCCAGTAACCTAGATTTTTAAATGTTTTATTTGACAGCTTTTCTCCTGTTGCTTAACAAAGCCTGTGGGGTCCCTTCTCGCTTCTTTGATGTCTGGGCTGAGGTTGTGTGTCTAGGCATGTGTATGTGTGTTTAAATTGCAATGAGTAAGTACATCTTTACGTCTGTGTGCGACATAACAACGCCAGTCATAAAAAGCATTTCTTGTGTGATACATATAATGTGTCAAACCAAGGCACCTGCAGAAACCTGCTTCCAGGCATAGCAAGGACTTTTTAAATGTGTATACATATATATTGGTCTACAAGGGCATGGTCAGACTATAGTGGGTATGGCTAAGTAACTAGAATGTAGCCAGCCTAGACCGCAGCTCCACTGTGGATTGCATTTCAAAGAAAACTGACACTGGTAAAGAGTAAAACCTACTTAACTAACAATAACTCATTAATGATGGAATGACCAGCCAGAAGATTACCACGCACTCACTTTGCACTGGTGTCATGTGTATCTCTTTCTGCTAGGAAAAGAGAGGATGTGATCATGTGTGCAACAGGCTGGCACTTAAGTAAGACAACAGATTAACACTTCTCACTGGCATGGACACTATTTCACAGACACATATACAAACACCTTATTACTCACAGAAGAATAACACCTAGTAAAATTCCCTGGCAGTATTCTCAAAGTAATCAAAACATGAAAATGAAAAGTGGGTTAAAATAAAGGAAGAGAAATGCTCCTTTCTGCTTCTGTCACAATGGTTATATTCTGGTCCCTGTGTTGTTTGATGTATCTTACTTATAACCCTGAAATATACAACCAAATGTAGTGCAAGAAAAACCTGCAATGCAGCCTGAATGCACTCCTTGTTTGTTCCTGCAGCAACAAGCACGTACATGTATTCATGCTGGATGGGGAACAACAAAGGAAAACACAAGTTTTAAAACTAAATTTAACAAAGTCTTTGCTTTTTTGAGATGATGTGGTACAGCTGGCTATAGCAAATGGAGAACTTCAACAATTTCTCAGGTGGTTTTCAATCAGATGTCATTTAGCCAATATGAGAATTAGCAACTCCTGAAACCCTGGTCCTCAGCAGGAGAAGAATATTTTGACAGCCGTAAGCTCTGAATGTGTAGAGTGGTTAGTATCCTGGGTCTTGTTTGGCAGTGCGGGACAAAGTATGAGACTAACTACTATTATTAATTATTATTATTATTATTATTATTATTATTATTATTATAGTTCTGTAGGTCTCTGATCAGACTGCAGCCATCACAACCCAGCCCAGGAGCAGCAGAAAAGAGATGGATGGATTGATAAAACTCTCCTCTTTCTGTCAAAATTGTATTAATTAATTCTGCTAACTGGTTCATTTGTCTTTTATACTTCTTTCATGTTTCATTATTTTCTGCATTTGTTTGGAACAATGACTGGCAGAATTATATATATATATATATATATATATACCAGAACAACACAGTCTAACAGGAGCTTGTGAAAATGTCAGCAAAGGTAACCCTGTCCTTGGTTTTGGCATACCGGGATATAGTTAGAAAAAAATGTTTTGGCTCACTTTATCATAAATCCTCTCACACAATATGCCCAGTTGTGGTTGGGTTATAGTCACAAATATGTAGATGTGCAGAAGAGTGCTACTCCCGAACCTCTTGAAGGGGTGATAGGAGTAGATCAGTGTGAAATTAGTGCCTCGACCTTACCAAGCTGTCCAATCAAGACAAGAACAAAAACCCAGCGAAAGGCAGAGACAAACACATCATATCTTTGCCTTTCTGGGGGGGAGGAAATTAAAATAAGAAAATAAATAAATAAATAAAACACAGAGTTGCAGCAAAGTACAAAATGTGATTCTGCTTAGAGGGGACTTTCAAGAGGGAATACTGTGTAATGACTGAAAGACAAGCAGGAGTGCTGTGTGTACTCACGTGTATTTAGTATTACATCACTGCTTTTTGGATAGCTTTTACATGTGAATCATGCACTATGGAGACTGGCTTGTGTTCGGCATACATTAGTGTACTGAGGTGGGTCATCTCAGACACTGTCACAGAAAAGATGCCGCTTTTTAGCTCAAAGACCAGTGCTTGATTTTTCAAAAGAATTATACATAAAAAAAAGGATTTAGATTGAATGGACTGATTGTAGCCAATTCATTTATGAAAAAAGCAACTATGCACAGCTATATGTAAATGTAAAGATTCACACCTCTGTTCAGAAGCAGCATCTAATCTTTGTCTGTGTTTATGTGTACTATATTCTTAAAGATGAAAGATAATTAAATATGATGCAGAAGAAAAGCCCTTTACCAAAATGAGAAAGATACAATTTGGAAAATATGACACTCTTTCGGATGCTGGGAAAAAAGTTGAACTAATTCGAGAATATTAATGAAGATATTAGCCATCAAAATTGGGTAATTTCTGATGAAGCCATAAATCATCCATATTCATTATTTATTGTGTTAAATACATTTCAGGTCAAATTTGCCATTTAGGCTGCTGTGTTTAAAGATAGCCTTTCTTGAGTTGTTACTAAGATTCTGGCCATAACTTTGGGCAGAAGGGGGAAAAAAGGAAAACTTAAAATAATTAAAAGTAAGGATGATACGGTATGCTTTGATTTGAATTAAAATATTTCATTAAAGGATCAGTGGTGACAGCACCACCCATTAGAGAAACATTCCCATGGTGCATCAAAGGAACAATGTGTAATGTGATGCCAAAAAATGAATTCCTACTCCACACTCCAATCAAAATGGGGGCAGCTGCTCAAAGTGATTGGTGTACCCTAGCGTAAGGAACGAGAAAATGCACAAAAATATTATGCGAAACAAAAATCAGCAGTGGTTTACTTACTAGTCTAAAATAAACATGGGAAGTTCCACATTAGACTTCATTTCTTTGCTGTTTCCAACGGGGAAAAGCTCAGACGATATTTACTTTGGTTTTAGCCCTGTTTTTAACCTGCTCTTTTTTCGCTTTCAAACTAGGCTTTTTTTCCTGTACCAGGTGGTTTTGGTGGTGGCAAGTTCTCTTCCCGAGATCGTCAGCCATCCTTGCTGATTCCGTTTACCCATGCTAAAATGGTCACTTGGGGGCATTACTGTCAGGATTTGACATTTCCCTCTTTATTTTGAAAGCCCATGTCCTTGAGTTTCAGTTCTGTCTTGACCTTCCTGTTTCCCATCTGCCCTGATCGTCTGCACCTGTGTCTCGTTAACCTTTGTGTATATCTAGTCTTGTCTTTCCCTTGCTCCTCGCTGGTCCGTAGTGTTTGCTCCCTCCATGGTCTCCTCATCAGGTTTTCCTAATTTTCTTATTCATGCTCATGTTCCGTTTTTTGATCCTGCTCAGCAGCGTTTTGTTTTTTGTGAATAAATCTCAGTTTTTTGGAACTCCTGCCTCCTGCTCTCCTGCATCTGGGTCCTCACTAAAACCATTCCTGACAGAACGCACCAGCCACTATGGACCCAGCGGGAGAGTATATTACTCTCCTTGAGTTCTTCTGCCGAGAATCAGAGAAGAATATGCGCTGTGTTGAGGAGGAGGAGGAGGAGTCCCCCTTCTGGGAACGCACCTGGCCTTCGGTGGGCCCAAGAACATTCAGGCTCAGGGCAGGCGGAAGACACGACGACGGCGGCGGCAAGCCCCTTCTGTTCCTGGCTTGGGGGTGGTCCTGGACGCACCCCAGCCTGTTGCGGCCCCGGTGGTGGTCCCCAACGCACCTCGCCCTGTTTCCATCGGTGGTCCCGCACGCATCAGCCCCTGTGCCTGTTCTCGTTGGGGGTCCTGGACGCACCTCACTCTGTTCCCGAGGTGATCCCGGAAGCACCCCAGCCTCTTCCCCCCCTTGTGGGGAACACGCCTGGCTCGAGGGGGGCCCAGCTGTGTTCAACCCCAACCCCACAACGTCGGCGCCAGCCCCAGTCTGTTCCTGCTCCGGCGGTGGTCCCGGACGCACCTCGCCCTCTCCCTGCTCTGCTGGTCGTTCCGGGCACGTCAGCCCCTGTTCCTGTTCCGCCGGTGGTCCCGGACATGTCAGCCCCTGTTCCTGCTCCGGCGGTGGTCCCGGACGCGTCGGCCCCTGTTCCTGTTCTGGCGGTGGTCCCGGGCGCATCGGCCCCTGTTCCTGCTCCGGCGGTGGTCCCGGGCGCATCGGCCCCTGTTCCTGCTCCGGCGGTGGTCCCGGGCGCATCGGCCCCTGTTCCTGCTCCGGCGGTGGTCCCGGGCGCATCGGCCCCTGTTCCTGGTCCGGCGGTGGTCCTGGGCGCATCGGCCCCTGTTCCTGCTCCGGCAGTGGTCCCGGGTGCATCGGCCCCTGTTCCTGTTCCCGAGGTGTTTCCGGACACACCTCCCCGTGTTTCCCTGCTGAGACCGTTGGGCTCAAGCGAGCTCAGCCCTCTGGCCGTCGCCCCGCCTCCCACCCGACTCATCGTTGGTCACCCCGCCTACGACGTTTCCCCGACAGGCCGGGTGGAACGCCGAGGGGCGTTCGTTGAGGGGGGGGTACTGGACGCACCCCAGCCGGTGCCGAGGACCCGGTGTCCCCCTCAGCCGGTGCCCTTCGGGTTCTGTCTGCCCCGAAGCCGGCTCCTCGGGTTCTGTCTGCCCCAAAGCCGGCTCCTCGGGTTCTGTCTGCTCAGTCCCGAGACCGACCCTCTTACCCGTCTGCTCAGTCCCGAGAGGACGACCCCCCCCTGACCCGTCTGCTACATCCCGAGGACGACCCCCCGAGCTGTCTGCCTGGCCCCGGAGTCGGCCCCCGAACTGTCTCGCCGGTCGGCCTGGTCTCGAGGACGGCCCCTACACTTTGACTATGTTTTTGGAACTCCTGCCTCCTGCTCTCCTGCATCTGGGTCCTCACTAAAACCATCCCTGACAATTACCTTCATAACTGGCAACTAGTTCAAGTACGCCCACATACCGACTTTTGTATTGTCGTTGTACTGAGGCTGCCATTTCGCTCGCTAGTTCCACATGTGGCAAAGACTGGTATGACGACATGGGATGGAACAACACTAATTATTTAGCATGCTAACTCGGCATCTCAGCATCTCAGCAGTCCAATGCATGTCCCCAGTCTCATCACATTTTGTACTTGGATTGTTGACACTACACCAACACCTGCTATTTACACATACGATTTACATCCATTCTTCCTTTTCTATACCCATTTTATCTCATAGGGTCATGGAGGGTGGAAGACTATCCCAGATGTTGGGCAAATGTGTGTAACATATGCAATACTTGCTAAGCTATTTCCTTAAAATAAAATAAAAAATGCAGTTGTGTAACTGCGGAAAATAAAACAAGGACCATGATTAATTGTGTCTGAACCATTACTAGAAAATAGTTAATTGCATACCATCCAATAATTATGAAAAATAAATAGATTTTTTTTTTCATTTTGGCCGAGGTGGTGGTCATATTCAGTGAAGATTGGGCAATCAGTGGGCACCCAGAGACAGACCAGCATTGGAGTATTTACTTGTGTATAGACCTAGGGTGACACAAGGAGCCCTTGATGACAGTTAACTGCCACTGCCCTCTGACACTTCAAACAAAAACAGCATGTGACCTCTGTGTCACAGTACAGCCAGATCCTTTCCTTTCTAAATCAGCGGTGTTGGTGTTAGCCACCACAGTGGAAATAGCTTATTTCACAGGGGATGAGAGGCTGATCTAAAGATAATGACCATTCTCGAACAGAGTGCCACAGACACACACAAGAAACTAAACAAAACAAAAAAAAACCTGATATTCCACTCACATATTGTTCAGTGTTTGTGGGTAAACATCAAGCAAGAGGCTTTTGATCAATCAAAAACCTTTTTATTTTTTACATTTTTTTTATCTGATCGAGTCCTTTTTATTTTCCGTTTACCATCTAAAATAGACCATTATAAATCTTGTCAGACACACAGCCGCCATAAATCATTTATCTCTTTGTCCCCGTCTTTTTTTCTCCACTCTAGCTGATGAATGAAGAACAGTATTGATCAAATCTGACAGCCTAAATCCTATAAACACCAGGGATGGGGGCTTATTCACATTTAACCATTTAAGGAATAACAGGTGACCTCCAGGTGGTGTGCCACTGGCCTCCAATCCTGGCGGCAGTTATCTGTTTGGAGGTTATTCCAATGACATGTCCATGCTTGAAATAGATCTATTTAGATTACAATGTTAAGCTAATAGTTTTTTGCTTTCTGGCTGCTGCTTTAAGGGTTTCTGTGCACTTAAGTCTTGTATATGAGAGCATTTATCTCACAATACACTGTAAGCCTGACTTAGTTTGGATAAGTACCTGTATATTGTGCTACAATTTTAGATATCTAAACTTAATCCCAGTGACCTCACAGTCTCCGTGTTATCTTACCTTGGTGCATTATGTCTTGACCTATACAAAACTTTTGCACTGAAATGTAAATTTTTAATAGAAACAAAATTGTCCTGTCTTGTCTTCTTGCTAATGTTTTACATTATTCATGAATGTAGCAGCAATGTTCTTGAATCATGTCCCTTTTTTTTGTTGAAGTATTTCATGCTGTTTGGCCCTGAAACATGTGCTTTTGTTTGGATTGCAGCTTTTCCATCTATCAGAAAGTCCCTGGCTGTCTTTGTTGTATTTCTGCAAACAGAAGAAAAACTCTTGGGCTTAGATTTTGCACTGTCTCTAAATCCTGCTTGCTGTTTGTGATTATGAACAAACTTCAAACTTCATTTGGGACTGCACCAAATGGTTAGAATCTTCTGACCATGATCTGAGAAAAAGTAAATATATCATCAATAATTATTCGGATTTACACAAATCAAAGGTCTGATAACCTTCTCCAGAGAAGCAGGCCCTCACTCACCAGATACGCTAATTTTCCACAATAAAACTTCACACTCTCATTAGTATGCAATACAACCCATATCAACTTAACCAATGGGTTAGTAACTGATCGTATTATCAGTCATACAGCTGATGATGAAGAAGGTGCAAATTCAGTTGGAACACATAGAAAGTCACTTATTGTCATATTTGTTTGGGTGAGTTATTATGGGCATGCCAAGTAGTGGCATGACCATATTGCAATCGTCCAGAATGGCCCAAAAGGCAATGTTGCTAGCGTTTCGCTAACATGCTAAAGTCGCAAAGGTCCCACTGCGCACCAGCGGGTGTAAAGCATGACCCCGCTCTTTTGTGAAAAAAAAAAATCCCCAAAAAATGAAACACGGCCGAGAAAACCAGAAAAATGAAGGCGTTAAATTAGTATCTAGAAAGGTTTCCCTTTTCTTATTATTATGGGCATGCCAAGTAGTGGCATGACCATATTGCAATCGTCCAGAATGGCCCAAAGGGCAATGCTGCTAGCATGCTAAAGTCGCAAAAGTCCCACTGCGCACCAGCGGGTGTACAGCATGACCCCGCACTGATGTGGAAAAAAAAAATCCCCAAAAAGTAAAACACGGCCGAAAAAATGAGGAAAAACATGAAAATGAAGGCGATATATTAGTATCTAGAAAAGGTTTCCCTTTTCTTATTATTATGGGCATGCCAAGTAGTGGCATGACCATATTGCAATCGTCCAGAATGGCCCAAAGGGCAATGCTGCTAGCATGCTAAAGTCGCAAAAGTCCCACTGCGCACCAGCGGGTGTACAGCATGACCCCGCACTGATGTGGAAAAAAAAAATCCCCAAAAAGTAAAACACGGCCGAAAAAATGAGGAAAAACATGAAAATGAAGGCGATATATTAGTATCTAGAAAAGGTTTCCCTTTTCTTATTATTATGGGCATGCCAAGTAGTGGCATGACCATATTGCAATCGTCCAGAATGGCCCAAAGGGCAATGCTGCTAGCATGCTAAAGTCGCAAAAGTCCCACTGCGCACCAGCGGGTGTACAGCATGACCCCGCACTGATGTGGAAAAAAAAAATCCCCAAAAAGTAAAACACGGCCGAAAAAATGAGGAAAAACATGAAAATGAAGGCGTAAATTAGTACCCAGAAAAGGTTTCCCTTTTCTTATTATGGGCATGCCAAGTAATGGCATGACCATATTGCAATCGGTCAGAATGGCCCAAAGGGCAATGTTGCTAGCATTTTGCTAACGAGCTAAAGTCGCAAAAGTCCCACGTCACACCAGCGGGTGTACAGCATGACCCCGCTCTGATGTGGAAAAAAAAAATCCCCAAAAAATAAAACACGCCCGAAAAAATGAGGAAAAACATGAAAATGAAGGCGATATAATGGTATACAGAAAAGGTTTCCCTTTTTTTATTATTTTTATTCCGCACTTTTTTTCGTCCGTTAATACGGCCCGAACCGCAACGTGCACCCATGCATGGCATACATCGTTGGATGCGTCTCCATCGTGATTCGATGGCTATTACTTTTCTCAGTAATAGGGGTTACCGTGGCAACGCTAGTTGCCAAAAAGCAAAAAAAAAGGCGAAAATTCCCACGCTTATTGCTCGGCCGAACTTTATCGTAGAGACATCGTTCGAACTTTGAAACACTCGGCCCGATAGTCTTTAAAGGACCATACAACTTCATCATTCTAGTTATTACGGTTTTTGCGATATTTAACTTTCAATTTAAAAAAAAAATCCCTTTTATTTTGGACGTTTGTTGCTAGGCAACGGTTTATCGTACAGACATCATTACAACATTGACAAACCCGGGACGCTTTGTACTGCAACATATTTTAGTCTCGTCAAGCTTGCTATTACGGTTTTTGAGGTATTCCACTTTGCGAATTTTGATGCTAACGGAATTTCGGATGCCTGTTGCGTGGCAACACGATATCGTAGAGACTTTAATTTAACGTTAAAAGACTCGGGTTGCTGTGGACTACAACATACTAAGGTCTCATTACGCTGTCGTTTACAGCTTTTGAGATATTGAAGCCTAATTGTCCCATTCTATCCTATGGAGCTTGTTACCATGGCAACAAAAACCTATGCATTTGTATGGGGGAGCATGTGAATAAAACATCTGTTAATGGAACGTGCACCCATGCATGGCATACATCGTTGGATGCGTCTCGATCGTGCCTCGATGGGCATTACTTTTCTCAGTCAAAAGTGTTACCGTGGCAACGCTAGATGCCAAAAAGCAAAAAAAAAGGCAAAAATTCGAACGTTTATTGCTCGGCCAGACTCTATCGTAGAGACATCGTTCAAACTTTCAAACACTCGGCCCGATTGGCACTAACGCACCGTACAAGCTCATTATGCCAATTATTACACTTTTTGCGATAATAACCTTTCATTTTTTTCTTTATTTCCGTTTGACTTTGGACGCTTGTTGCTAGGCAACAGATTATCATAGAGACATCCCACAAATGTTCCCCGACTCGGCACGCTGTGGACTTCAACATATTCAAATTTCATGAAGCTGTTATTTAAGGAAATTTTATGTCAAAATCCATGCCAAATGGCCCCATTCATTCGGATGGGTTTTTTTACCACGGTCAAACAAAAACCTATCCATTAATGTAGCCTGAACCGCAACGTGCACCCATGCATGGCATACATCGTTAGATGCGTCTCCATGTTGCCTCGATGGGCATTACTTTTTTCAGTCAAAAGTGTCACCGTGGGGGGGCGCTAGACGCCAAAAAGCGCACGCCTTTAATAACTATTGGGAGCACAGGAATGAATGCAATACAACTGTAAACACCTCAAACTGACATAGAACCACCCCGAACACAACCACTACAGCCCTAAACCAAAGCAGCGAGAGGGGTCGAATGGGCCGTAGGGCATGCCCATATCAAAATTTCAGGAAATTTTCTAGTTATTATTATTATGGGCATGCCAAGTAGTGGCATGACCATATTGCAATCGTCCAGAATGGCCCAAAGGGCAATGCTGCTAGCATGCTAAAGTCGCAAAAGTCCCACTGCGCACCAGCGGGTGTACAGCATGACCCCGCACTGATGTGGGAAAAAAAAATCCCCAAAAAGTAAAACACGGCCGAAAAAATGAGGAAAAACATGAAAATGAAGGCGTAAATTAGTACCCAGAAAAGGTTTCCCTTTTCTTATTTTTATTATTATTATTATTATTATTCTTATTCCGCACTTTTTTTCGTCCGTTAATACGGCCCGAACCGCAACGTGCACCCATGCATGGCATACATCGTTGGATGCGTCTCCATCGTGATTCGATGGGCATTACTTTTCTCCGTAATAGGGGTTACCGTGGCAACGCTAGTTGCCAAAAAGCAAAAAAAAAGGCGAAAATTCCCACGCTTATTGCTCGGCCGAACTTTATCGTAGAGACATCGTTCAAACTTTCAAACACTCGGCCCGATAGTCACTAAAGGACCATAAAACTTCATCATGCTACTTATTACGGTTTTTGCGATATTTAACTTTCAATTTAAAAAAAAAATCTATTTTATTTTGGACGCTTGTTGCTAGGCAACGGTTTATCGTATAGACATCATTACAACATTGACAAACCGGGGACGCTTTGTACTGCAACATATTTTAGTCTCGTCATGCTTGCTATTACGGTTTTTGAGATATTCCACATTGTTCATTTTGATGCTAACGGAACTTCGGATGCTTGTTGCGCGGCAACGCGGTATCGCAGAGACTTTGTTCCAACGTTAAAAGACTCAGGTTGATGTGGACTACACCATACTGAGGTCTCATTACGCTCTCGTTTACAGCTTTTGAGATATTAAAGCCAAATTGTCCCATTCTATCCTATGGGGCTTGTTACCATGGCAACAAAAACCTATGCATTTGTATGGGAGAGCATGTGAATAAACAATCTGTTAATACAGCTCGGACCGCAATGTGCACCCATGCATGGCATATATCGTTGGATGCGTCTCCATCGTGCCTCGATGGGCATTACTTTTTTCAGTCAAAAGTGCTACCGTGGCAACGCTAGATGCCAAAAAGCCAAAAAAAAGGCGAAAATTCAGACGCTTATTGCTCGGCCGGACTTTATCGTAGAGACATAGTTCAAACTTTCAAACACTCGGCCTGATTGGCACTAACGGAGCCTAGAACCTCATTATGCCATTTTTTTAAGTTTTTGCGATATTGACCTTTCATTTTTTTTTTAATTTCCGTTTGACTTTGGACGCTTGTTGCTAGGCAACAGATTATCGTAGAGACATCATACAAATGTTCCCTGACTCGGCATTTGTGACCTTCAACGTATTAAAATTTCATGAAGCTGTGATTTAAGGAAAGTTTAATGTAAAATCCATGCCAAATGGCCCCATTCATTCGGATGGGTTTTTTTAAACCATGGTGGAAAAAAAACCTATCCGTTAACGTAGCCTGAACCGGAACGTGCACCCATGCATGGCATACATCGTTGGATGCGTCTCCATCGTGCCTCGATGGGCATTGCTTTTCTCAGTCAAAAGCATTACCGTGGGGACGCTAGACGGCAAAAAGCGCGCCCCATTAATAGCTATTGGGAGCACAGGAATGAATGAAATACAACCGTAAACACCTCAAACTGACATAAAACCGCCCCGAACACAAACACTGCAGCCCCAAACCAGAGCAGCGAGAGGGCTCGAATGGGCGGTAGGGCATGCCCATATCAAAATTTCCAGAAATTTTCTAGTTATTATTATTCTTATTCCGCACTTTTTTTCGTCCGTTAATACGGCCCGAACCGCAACGTGCACCCATGCATGGCATACATCGTTGGATGCGTCTCCATCGTGATTCGATGGGCATTACTTTTCTCCGTAATAGGGGTTACCGTGGCAACGCTAGTTGCCAAAAAGCAAAAAAAAAGGCGAAAATTCCCACGCTTATTGCTCGGCCGAACTTTATCGTAGAGACATCGTTCAAACTTTGAAACACTCGACCCGATAGTCTTTAAAGGACCATACAACTTCATCATTCTAGTTATTACGGTTTTTGCGATATTTAACTTTCAATTTAAAAAAAAAATCACTTTTATTTTGGACGCTTGTTGCTAGGCAACGGTTTATCGTACAGACATCATTACAACATTGACCAACCCGGGACGCTTTGTACTGCAACATATTTTAGTCTCGTCATGCTTGCTATTACGGTTTTTGAGATATTTTATTATTATTATTCTTATTCCGCACTTTTTTTCATCCGTTAATGCGGCCCGAACCGCAACGTGTACACATGCATGGCATACATCGTTGGATGCGTCTCCATCATGCCTCGATGGGCATTACTTTTCTCCGTAATAGGGGTTACCGTGGCAACGCTAGTTGCCAAAAAGCAAAAAAAAAGGCGAAAATTCCCGCGCTTATTGCTCGGCCGAACTTTATCGTAGAGACATCGTTCAAACTTTCAAACACTCGGCCCGATAGTCACTAAAGGACCATCAAACTTCATCATGCTACTTATTACGGTTTTTGCGATATTTAACTTTCAATTTAAAAAAAAAATCAATTTTATTTTGGACGCTTGTTGCTAGGCAACGGTTTATCGTACAGACATCATTACAACATTGACAAACCCGGGACGCTTTGTACTGAAACATATTTTAGTCTCGTCATGCTTGCTATTACGGTTTTTGAGATATTCCACATTGTTCATTTTGATGCTAACGGAACTTCGGATGCTTATTGCGCGGTAACGCAGTATCGCAGAGACTTTGTTCCAACGTTAAAAGACTCAGGGTGATGTGGACTACAACATACTGAGGTCTCATTACGCTCTCGTTTACAGCTTTTGATATATTAAAGCCAAATTGTCCCATTCTATCCTATGGGGCTTGTTACCATGGCAACAAAAACCTATGCATTTGTATGGGAGAGCATGTGAATAAACAATCTGTTAATACTGCTCGGACCGCAATGTGCACCCATGCATGGCATATATCGTTGGATGCGTCTCCATCGTGCCTCGATGGGCATTACTTTTTTCAGTCAAAAGTGTTACCGTGGCAACGCTAGATGCCAAAAAGCCAAAAAAAAGGCAAAAATTCAGACGCTTATTGCTCGGCCGGACTTTATCCTAGAGACATAGTTCAAACTTTCAAACACTCGGCCCGATTGGCACTAACGGAGCCTAGAACCTCATTATGCCATTTTTTTAAGTTTTTGCGATATTGACCTTAAATTTTTTTTGAAATTTCCGTTTGACTTTGGACGCTTGTTGCTAGGCAACAGATTATCGTAGAGACATCATACAAATGTTCCCTGACTCGGCACGCTGTGACCTTCAACGTATTAAAATTTCATGAAGCTGTGATTTAAGGAAAGTTTAATGTAAAATCCATGCCAAATGGCCCCATTCATTCGGATGGGTTTTTTTAAACCATGGTGGAAAGAAAACCTATCCGTTAACGTAGCCTGAACCGGAACGTGCACCCATGCATGGAATACATCGTTGGATGCATCTCCATCGTGCCTCGATGGGCATTACTTTTCTCAGTCAAAAGCGTTACCGTGGGGACGCTAGACGGCAAAAAGCGCGCCCCATTAATAGCTATTGGGAGCACAGGAATGAATGAAATACAACCGTAAACACCTCAAACTGACATAAAACCGCCCCGAACACAACCACTACAGCCCCAAACCAGAGCAGCGAGAGGGCTCGAATGGGCGGTAGGGCATGCCCATATCAAAATTTCCAGAAATTTTCTAGTTATTCTTATTATTCCGCACTTTTTTTCGTCCGTTAATACGGCCCGAACCGCAACGTGCACCCATGCATGGCATACATCGTTGGATGCGTCTCCATCGTGATTCGATGGGTATTACTTTTCTCAGTAATAGGGGTTACCATGGCAACGCTAGTTGGTAAAAAGCAAAAAAAAAGGCGAAAATTCCCGCGCCTATTGCTCGGCCGAACTTTATCGTAGAGACATCGTTCAAACTTTCAAACACTCGGCCCGATTGTCCCTAATGGTACGTACAAGCTCATTATGCCAAGTATTACAGTTTCTGTGATATTGACCTTTCATTTTTTTTTTTTTTTTCGTTTGACTTTGGACGCTTGTTGCTAGGCAACAGGTTATCGTAGAGACATCGTACAAATGTTTCCCGACTCGGCACGCTGTGGACTTCAACATACTCAAATTTCATGAAGCTGGGATTTAAGGAAATTTTATGTCAAAATCCAGGCCACATGGCCCCATTCATTCGGATGGGGTTTTGTACCATGGTGAAAAAAAAAACCTATCCGTTAACGTAGCCTGAACCGGAGCATGCACCCATACATGGCATACATCGTTGGATGCGTCTCCATCGTTCCTCGATGGGCATTACTTTTCTCAGTAAAAAGTGTTACCGTGGCAGCGCTAGACGCCAAAAAGCAAAAAAAAAGGCAAAAATTCGGACGCTTATTGCTCGGCCGGACTTTATCGTAGAGACATCGTTGAAACTTTCAAACACTCGGCCCGATTGGCACTAACAGACCCTACAACCTCATTATGCTAATTATTACAGTTTTTGCGATATTGGCCTTTCATTTTCTTTTTTATTTCTGTTTGAATTTGGACGCTTGTTGCTAGGCAACAGGTTATCGTAGAGACATCGTACAAATGTCCCCTGACTCGGCACGCTGTGGACTTCAACATACTCAAATTTCATGAAGCTGGGATTTAAGGAAATTTTATGTCAAAATCCAGGCCAAATGGCCCCATTCATTCGGATGGGGTTTTGTACCACGGTGAAAAAAAAAACCTATCCGTTAACATAGCCTGAACCGGAACGTGCACCCATGCACGGCATACATCGTTAGATGCGTCTCCATCTTGCCTCGATGGGCATTACTATTCTCAGTCAAAAGCGTTACCGTGGCAACGCTAGATGCCAAAAAGCGCGCCCCATTAATAACTATTGGGAGCACAGGAATGAATGAAATACAAGCGTAAAAACACCTCAAACTGACATAGAACCACCCTAAACACAACCACTGCAGCCCCAAACCAAAGCAGCAAGAGGGGACGAATGGGCCGTAGGGCATGCCCATATCAAAATTTCCAGAAATTTTCTAGTTATTATTCTTATTATTCCGCACTTTTTTTCGTCCATTAATACGGCCCGAACCGCAACGTGCACCCATGCATGGCATACATCGTTGGATGCGTCTCCATCGTGATTCGATGGGCATTACTTTTCTCAGTAATAGGGGTTACCATGGCAACGCTAGTTGCTAAAAAGCAAAAAAAAAGGCGAAAATTCCCGCGCTTTTTGCTCGGCCGAACTTTATCGTAGAGACATCGTTCAAACTTTGAAACACTCGGCCCGATAGTCTTTAAAGGACCATACAACTTCATCATTCTAGTTATTACGGTTTTTGCGATATTTAACTTTCAATTTAAAAAAAAAATCACTTTTATTTTGGACGCTTGTTGCTAGGCAACGGTTTATCGTACAGACATCATTACAACATTGACCAACCCGGGACGCTTTGTACTGCAACATATTTTAGTCTCGTCATGCTTGCTATTACGGTTTTTGAGATATTCCACATTGTTCATTTTGATGCTAACGGAACTTCGGATGCTTGTTGCGCGGCAACGCGGTATCGCAGAGACTTGGTTCCAACGTTAAAAGACTCAGGTTGATGTGGACTACAACATACTGAGGTCTCATTACGCTGTCGTTTACAGCTTTTGAGATATTAAAGCCAAATTGTCCCATTCTATCCTATGGGGCTTGTTACCATGGCAACAAAAACCAATGCATTTGTATGGGGGACCATGTGAATAAACAATCTGTTAATGCTGCCCGAACCGGAATGTGCACCCATGCATGGCATATATCGTTGGATGCGTCTCCATCGTGCCTCGATGGGCATTACTTTTCTCAGTCAAAAGTGTTACCGTGGCAACGCTAGATGCCATAAAGCAAAAAAAAAGGCAAAAATTCAGACGCTTATTGCTCGGTCGAACTTTATCGTAGAGACATCGTTCAAACTTTCAAACACTCGGCCCGATTGGCACTAACGGGCCGTACAAGCTCATTATGCCAATTATTAAAATTTTTGCGATATTGACCTTTCATTTTTTTTTTAAATTTCCATTTGACTTTGGACGCTTGTTGCTAGGCGACAGATTATCGTAGAGACATCGTACAAATGTTCCCCGACTCGGCACGCTGTGGCCGTCAACATATTCAAATTTCATGAAGCTGGGATTTAAGGAAATTTTATGTCAAAATCCATGCCAAATGGCCCCATTCATTCGGATGGGATTTTTTTACCACGGTGAAACAAAAACCTATCCATTAATGTAGCCTGAACCGCAACGTGCACCCATGCATGGCATACATCGTTAGATGCGTCTCCATGTTGCCTCGATGGGCATTACTTTTTTCAGTCAAAAGTGTCACCGTGGGGGGCGCTAGACGCCAAAAAGCGCACACCTTTAATAACTATTGGGAGCACAGGAATGAATGCAATACAACTGTAAACACCTCAAACTGACATAGAACCACCCCGAACACAACCACTACAGCCCTAAACCAAAGCAGCTGGAGGGGTCGAATGGGCCGTAGGGCATGCCCATGTCAAAATTTCGTGAAATTTTCTAGTTATGGGCATGCCAAGTAGTGGCATGACCATATTGCAATCGTCCAGAATGGCCCAAAAGGCAATGTTGCTAGCGTTTCGCTAACATGCTAAAGTCGCAAAGGTCCCACTGCGCACCAGCGGGTGTAAAGCATGACCCCGCTCTGTTGTGGAAAAAAAAAATCCCCAAAAAATGAAACACGGCCGAGAAAACCTGAAAAATGAAGGCGTTAAATTAGTATCTAGAAAGGTTTCCCTTTTCTTATTATTATGGGCATGCCAAGTAGTGGCATGACCATATTGCAATCGTCCAGAATGGCCCAAAAGGCAATGTTGCTAGCGTTTCGCTAACATGCTAAAGTCGCAAAGGTCCCACTGCGCACCAGCGGGTGTAAAGCATGACCCCGCTCTGTTGTGGAAAAAAAAAATCCCCAAAAAATGAAACACGGCCGAGAAAACCTGAAAAATGAAGGCGTTAAATTAGTATCTAGAAAGGTTTCCCTTTTCTTATTATTATTATTATGGGCATGCCAAGTAGTGGCATGACCATATTGCAATCGTCCAGAATGGCCCAAAGGGCAATGTTGCTAGCATTTTGCTAACAAGCTAAAGTCGCAAAAGTCCCACTGCGCACCAGCGGGTGTACAGCATGACCCCGCTCGGATGTGGAAAAAAAAAATCCCCAAAAACTAAAACACGGCCGGAAAAACGAGGAAAAACATGAAAATGAAGGCGATATATTAGTATCTAGAAAAGGTTTCCCTTTTCTTATTATTATTCTTATTCCGCACTTTTTTTCGTCCGTTAATGCGGCCCGAACCGGAACGTGCACCCATGCATGGCATACATCGTTGGATGCGTCTCCATCATGCCTCGATGGGCATTACTTTTCTCCGTAATAGGGGTTACCGTGGCAACGCTAGTTGCCAAAAAGCAAAAAAAAAAGCAAAAATTCCCGCGCTTATTGCTCGGCCGAACTTTATCGTAGAGACATCGTTCAAACTTTGAAACACTCGGCCCGAGAGTCCCTAACCGACCATACAACCTTATTATGCCAAGTATTACAGTTTTTGTGATATTGACCTTTCATTTTTTTTTTTTTTTCCATTTGACTCTGGACGCTTGTTGCTAGGCAACAGGTTATCGTACAGACATCATACAAATGTTTCCCGACTCGGCACGCTGTGGACTTCAACATACTCAAATTTCATGAAGCTGGGATTTAAGGAAATTTTATGTCAAAATCCAGGCCACATGGCCCCATTCATTCGGATGGAGTTTTTTGCCATGGTGAAAAAAAAACCTATCCGTTAACATAGCCTGAACCGGAACATGCACCCATACATGGCATACATCGTTGGATGCGTCTCCATTGTTCCTCGATGGGCATTACTTTTCTCAGTAAAAAGTGTTACCGTGGCAACGCTAGACGCCAAAAAGCAAAAAAAAAGGCGAAAATTCAGACGCTTATTGCTCGGCCGAACTTTATCGTAGAGACATTGTTGAAACTTTCAAACACTCGGCCCGATTGGCACTAACGGACCCTACAACCTCATTATGCTAATTACTACAGTTTTCGCGATATTGACCTTTCATTTTTTTTTTAATTTCTGTTTGAATTTGGACGCTTGTTGCTAGGCAACAGATTATCGTAAAGACATCGTACAAATGTCCCCTGACTCGGCACGCTGTGGACTTCAACATACTCAAATTTCATGAAGCTGGGATTTAAGGAAATTTTATGTCAAAATCCAGGCCAAATGGCCCCATTCATTCGGATGGGGTTTTGTACCATGGTGAAAAAAAAAACCTATCCGTTAACGTAGCCTGAACCGGAACATGCACCCATACATGGCATACATCGTTAGATGCGTCTCCATCTTGCCTCGATGGGCATTACTATTCTCAGTCAAAAGCATTACCGTGGCAACGCTAGATGCCAAAAAGCGCGCCCCATTAATAACTATTGGGAGCACAGGAATGAATGAAATACAAGCGTAAAAACACCTCAAACTGACATAGAACCACCCTAAACACAACCACTACAGCCCCAAACCAAAGCAGCGAGAGGGGACGAATGGGCGGTAGGGCATGCCCATATCAAAATTTCATGAAATTTTCTAGTTATTAGTGCCACGGCTGCGCCACGTGGCACGCCTCCTCCATTGAGCTGCGCAAGCTCAATGGAGGAGGAGTGCCTCGTGCGCAGCACGAGGCACTCATACTATTGCTCAGGCTTATTATTAGTGCCACGGCTGCGCCACGTGGCACTCCTCCTCCATTGAGCTTCGCAATGGAGGAGGAGTGCCTCGTGCGCAGCACGAGGCACTCTTACTATTGCTCAGGCTTATTCTTTATTTATTTATTCTTCCGTATAAACTTCGGCGCGTAACTCGTCCCACAGCTTTGAGAAAACGCGAAAAGTAAAAACGTAGAAACGTGCGCCTTAATCGGGAATCGATGGGTATGACTTTTATTAGCGATTGGCGTGCACGTTTTTGCGCAACGTGCACAAACGTGCGCTTTTTGCCCCATCCGGAACGCATTGCGTGAAGTTTGGGGCCTCACCACTCGCACAGCGTTACTCGAAAAATTCTGAACCGATTTAGAAAGTTGTAGGCCCTGAATTTAACTACAGTCCTGTGGATTTTCAGAACGATGGTACGAATAGTTTTTGCACGAAGTGCAAAAACATTTCCAAATTTCCAAACTAATGGGGAGATTTTCCCATGTATTTGTATGGGGCAGCATTTCACATTTTGGGTGGGAGGAGGTTAAAAAAAAAAAAAAATCACCTTTTTTCTGAGTCACGTATCTTTCTCATACTTGCACGTAGAAACGTCATTCAAACTTCAAAACGGAGGAAAACTTCTCTTCTCTCTCCAAACCCGAAACAGTTTTTTCCTAAAATGTACACTTTTCAAGATATGAGCCCTCAAGCGAGGACTGGAAATCACTTTTTTTCAAATCTAGAGCACGGGAGTCAGTTTGCTAGAGTGTAGTTACACTGAAAAAAAAACATGATTTCTTATTTGTAACTCGAGGTCACGGCCAAACCGTAAAAGGTAGACAGATAATTTTTGGTCAGAATATAGACATAGGTGTTGTGATTTATAAAATGTGACTTTGACAGGCGTGGTGTGCACAAAATTTTAACGGGGGAGCCAACAGACACGCCAGTTCCTGTCTCTCTCTTCATTGACTCCCATGTTAAATGAAGTTTTCTTAAAAAAAATCTCATTTTTGTTTTCGAATTGCCGTTATTAACACATTTTAAGGAATATCTGTATGAAAATAACATTTAGATAATCTGGTAGGTTCTCTGTTTCTCAAAATGTTTTCGTTTTTCTGCTAAGAGCTACGGTTTGAGCGCAAAGTGGAGTGATTTCAGGTTTGTCACAACCAAAAATCCAGCTGAGTCATTCCCGCTCCCTCTGTATCAGGTTCTTGTTGCCCCTAGCAACCAGAGCTCAGCTGTTGACTGATTAGACTGACCCAGAACTGGTCACATGACTCACTCAGTACAGAATTCATAGTATAACCTGGAAAATGGAGAAATCTGAACCCTGACCTTTTAACCTTAGATGAACACACACACACACACACACACACACACACACACACACACACACACACACACACACACACACACACACACACGATAGGTGTTATTATGGGATGTCAGGTGTTTTTATAGGATGTTAGTGTTATTATGGGATGACAGGTGTTTTTATAGGATGTTAGTGTTATTATGGGATGTCAGGTGTTTTTATAGGATGTTAGTGTTATTATGGGATGGCAGGTGTTTTTATAGGATATTAGTGTTATTATGGGATGGCAGGTGTTTTTATAGGATGTTAGTGTTATTATGGGATGTTAGTGTTATTTTGGGATGGTAGGTGTTTATTATGGGATGGTAGTGTTATTGGTGTTAGCGGTCCCGTTAGCGGTTCTGTTAGCGGTCCTGTTAGCGATCCCGTTAGCGGTCCCGTTAGCGGTCCAGTTAGCGATCCCGTTAGCGGTCCAGTTAGCGACCCCGTTAGCGGTCCCGTTAGCAATCCCGTTAGCGGTCCCGTTAGCGGTTGTTAGCGATCCCGTTAGCGATCCCGTTAGCGGCTTGGTTAGCGATCCCGTTAGCGGCTCGGTTAGCGGTCCCGTTAGCGGTTCAGTTAGCGATTCCGTTAGCGATCCCGTTAGCGGTCCCGTTAGCGGTCCCGTTAGCGGTCCAGTTAGCGATCCCGTTAGCGGTCCAGTTAGCGACCCCGTTAGCGGTCCCGTTAGCGGTTCCGCTAGCGGTTGTTAGCGATCCCGTTAGCGGTCCCGTTAGCGGTTCAGTTAGCGATTCCGTTAGCGATCCCGTTAGCGGTCCCGTTAGCGGTCCAGTTAGCGATCCCGTTAGCGGTCCAGTTAGCGACCCCGTTAGCGGTCCCGTTAGCGGTTCCGCTAGCGGTTGTTAGCGATCCCGTTAGCGGTCCCGTTAGCGGTTCTGTTAGCGGTCCTGTTAGCGGTTCCGTTAGCGGTTGTTAGCGGTCCCGTTAGCGATCCCATTAGCGGCTCGGTTAGCAATCCCGTTAGCGGCTCGGTTAGCGGTCCCGTTAGCGGTTCAGTTAGCGATTCCGTTAGCGATCCCGTTAGCGGTACCGTTAGCGGTCCAGTTAGCGATCCCGTTAGCGGTCCAGTTAGCGACCCCGTTAGCGGTCCCGTTAGCAATCCCATTAGCGGTCCCCTTAGCGGTTCCGCTAGCGGTTGTTAGCGATCCCGTTAGCGGTTCTGTTAGCGGTTCTGTTAGCGGTCCCGTTAGCGGTTCTGTTAGCGGTTGTTAGCGGTCCCGTTAGCGATCCCATTAGCGGCTCGGTTAGCGATCCCGTTAGCGATCCCGTTAGCGATCCCGTTAGCGATCCCGTTAGCGATCCTGTTAGCGGTTCCGTTAGCGATCCCATTAGCGGTCCCGTTAGCAGTTCCGTTAGCGGTTGTTAGCGGCTCGGTTAGCGATCCTGTTAGCGGCTCGGTTAGCGGTGCCATTAGCGGTCCCGTTAGCGAACCCGTTAGCGATCCCGTTAGCGGTTCAGTTAGCGGTTCTATATTTTCTGTAATAACTTTTGAATGGTTTGACATGGAGAGTCATGGGTGGTGTCATTGGAATCTGTATCGAGTCCTTGACCTTCATGGGTGCAAATAAGCCCCGCGATCATCCGGCAGTAGTCCGTGGCACTTCAAAATTTCCCGGGAATTTTGTCTAGTTATTTATATATTCTTCCGTAAAAACTTTGTCCGGCTACTCCTCCTACAGCTTTGAGAAAACGCGAAAAGTAAAAACGTAGAAACGTGCGCCTTAATCGGGAATCGATGGGTATGACTTTTATTAGCGATTGGCGTGCACGTTTTTGCGCAACGTGCACAAACGTGCGCTTTTTGCCCCATCCGGAACGCATTGCGTGAACTTTGGGGCCTCACCACTCGCACACCGTTGCTCGAAAAATTCTGAACCGATTTAGAAAGTTGTAGGCCCTGAATTTAACTACAGTCCTGTGGATTTTCAGAGCGATGGCACAAATAGTTTTTGCACGAAGTGCAAAAACATTTCCAAATTTCCAAACTAATGGGGAGATTTTCCCATGTATTTGTATGGGCCCATTCAAAGCGGATGGGAGAATGTCGAGAAAAAAAAGACAAAATTCACGTTTTTTCCGAGTCACATATCTTTCTCATACTTGCACGTAGAAACGTCATTCAAACTTCAAAACGGAGGAAAACTTCTCCTCTCTCTCCAAACCCCGGGGTGTTTTTTCCTAAGATGTACACTTTTCAAGATATGAGCCCTCAAGCGAGGACTGGAAATCACTTTTTTTCAAATCTAGAGCACGGCAGTCAGTTTGCTAGAGTGTAGTTACACTGAAAAAAAAACATGATTTCTTATTTGTAACTCGAGCTCACGGGCAAACCGTAAAAGGTAGACAGATCATTTTTGGTCAGAATATAGACATAGGTGTTGTGATTCATAAAATGTGACTTTCACAGGCGTGGTGTGCACAAAATTTTAACGGTGGAGCCAACAGACACGCCAATTCCTGTCTGTCTCTTCATTGACTCCCATGTTAAATGAAGTTTTCTTAAAAAAAATCTCATTTTTGTTTTCGAATTGCCGTTACTAACACATTTTAAGGAATATCTGTATGAAAATAACATTTAGATAATCTGGTAGGTTCTCTGTTTCTCAAAATGTTTTCGTTTTTCTGCTAAGAGCTACGGTTTGAGCGCAAAGTGGAGTGATTTCAGGTTTGTCACAACCGAAAATCCAGCTGAGTCACTCCCGCTCCCTCTGTATCAGGTTCTTGTTGCCCCTAGCAACCAGACCTCAGCTGTTGACTGATTAGGCTTACCCAGAACTGGTCACATGACTCACTCAGTACAGAATTCATAGTATAACCTGGAAAATTGAGAAATCTGAACCCTGACCTTTTAACCTTAGATGAACACACACACACACACACACACACACACACACACACACGATAGGTGTTATTATGGGATGGCAGGTGTTTTTATAGGATGTTAGTGTTATTATGGGATGGCAGGTGTTTTTATAGGATGTTAGTGTTATTATGGGATGTCAGGTGTTTTTATAGGATGTTAGTGTTATTATGGGATGGCAGGTGTTTTTATAGGATGTTAGTGTTATTATGGGATGGCAGGTGTTTTTATAGGATGTTAGTGTTATTATGGGATGTTAGTGTTATTATGGGATGGTAGGTGTTTATTATGGGATGGTAGTGTTATTGGTGTTAGCGGTCCCGTTAGCGGTTCTGTTAGCGGTCCTGTTAGCGATCCCGTTAGCAGTCCCGTTAGCGGTCCAGTTAGCGATCCCGTTAGCGGTCCAGTTAGCGACCCCGTTAGCGGTCCCGTTAGCAATCCCGTTAGCGGTTGTTAGCGATCCCGTTAAGGATCCCGTTAGCGGCTCGGTTAGCGATCCCGTTAGCGGCTCGGTTAGCAGTCCCGTTAGCGGTCCCGTTAGCGGTTCAGTTAGCGATTCCGTTAGCGAACCCATTAGCGGTCCCGTTAGCGGTCCAGTTAGCGATCCCGTTAGCGGTCCAGTTAGCGACCCCGTTAGCGGTCCCGTTAGCGATCCCATTAGCGGTCCCGTTAGCGGTTCCGCTAGCGGTTGTTAGCGATCCCGTTAGCGGTCCCGTTAGCGGTTCTGTTAGCGGTTCTGTTAGTGGTCCCGTTAGCGGTTCCGTTAGCGGTTGTTAGCGGTCCCGTTAGCGACCCCATTAGCGGCTCGGTTAGCGGTCCCGTTAGCGATCCCGTTAGCGATCCCGTTAGCGGTCCCGTTAGCAGTTCCGTTAGCGATCCCATTAGCGGTCCCGTTAGCGGTCCCGTTAGCGGTTCCGTTAGCGGTTGTTAGCGGCTCGGTTAGCGATCCCGTTAGCGGCTCGGTTAGCGGTCCCGTTAGCGGTCCCGTTAGCGATCCCTTTAGCGATCCCGTTAGCGGTTCAGTTAGCGATCCCATTAGAGGTTCCGTTAGCGGTTCTGTTAGCTATCCCGTTAGCGGTCCCGTTAGCGGTCTTGTTAGCGGTTTTATTAGCCTATTACATATTTTCTGTAATAACTTTTGAATGGTTTGACATAGAGAGTCATGGGTGGTGTCATTGGAATCTGTATCGAGTCCTTGACCTTCATGGGTGCAAATAAGCCCCGCGATGATCCGGCAGTAGTCCGTGGCACTTCAAAATTTCCCGGGAATTTTGTCTAGTTATTATTCTTATTCCGCACTTTTTTTCGTCCGTTAATGCGGCCCGAACCGCAACGTGCACCCATGCATGCCATACATCGTTGGATGCGTCTCCATCTTGCCTCGATGGGCATTACTTTTCTCCGTAATAGGGGTTACCGTGGCAACGCTAGTTGCCAAAAAGCAAAAAAAAAGGCGAAAATTCCCGCGCTTATTGCTCGGCCGAACTTTATCGTAGAGACATCGTTCAAACTTTGAAACACTCGGCCCGATAGTCTTTAAAGGACCATACATCTTCATCATGCTAGTTATTACGGTTTTTGCGATATTTAACTTTCAATTTTAAAAAAAAATCACTTTTATTTTGGACGCTTGTTGCTAGGCAACGGTTTATCGTACAGACATCATTACAACATTGACCAACCCGGGAAGCTTTGTACTGCAACATATTTTAGTCTCGTCATGCTTGCTATTACGGTTTTTGAGATATTCCACATTGTTCATTTTGATGCTAACGGAACTTCGGATGCTTGTTGCGCGGCAACGCGGTATCGCAGAGACTTGGTTCCAACGTTAAAAGACTCAGCTTCATGTGGACTACAACATACTGAAGTCTCATTACGCTGTCGTTTACAGCTTTTGAGATATTAAAGCCAAATTGTCCCATTCTATCCTATGGGGCTTGTTACCATGGCAACAAAAACCAATGCATTTGTATGGGGGACCGTGTGAATAAACAATCTGTTAATGCTGCCCGAACCGGAATGTGCACCCATGCATGGCATATATCGTTGGATGCGTCTCCATCGTGCCTCGATGGGCATTACTTTTTTCAGTCAAAAGTGCTACCGTGGCAACGCTAGATGCCAAAAAGCCAAAAAAAAGGCGAAAATTCAGACGCTTATTGCTCGGCCGGACTTTATCGTAGAGACATAGTTCAAACTTTCAAACACTCGGCCCGATTGGCACTAACGGAGCCTAGAACCTCATTATGCCTTTTTTTAAAGTTTTTGTGATATTGACCTTTCATTTTTTTTTTAATTTCCGTTTGACTTTGGACGCTTGTTGCTAGGCAACAGATTATCGTAGAGACATCATACAAATGTTCCCTGACTCGGCACGCTGTGACCTTCAACGTATTAAAATTTCATGAAGCTGTGATTTAAGGAAAGTTTAATGTAAAATCCATGCCAAATGGCCCCATTCATTCGGATGGGTTTTTTTAAACCATGGTGGAAAAAAAACCTATCCGTTAACGTAGCCTGAACCGGAACGTGCACCCATGCATGGCATACATCGTTGGATGCGTCTCCATCGTGCCTCGATGGGCATTGCTTTTCTCAGTCAAAAGCGTTACCGTGGGGACGCTAGACGGCAAAAAGCGCGCCCCATTAATAGCTATTGGGAGCACAGGAATGAATGAAATACAACCGTAAACACCTCAAACTGACATAAAACCGCCCCGAACACAAACACTGCAGCCCCAAACCAGAGCAGCGAGAGGGCTCGAATTGGCGGTAGGGCATGCCCATATCAAAATTTCCAGAAATTTTCTAGTTATTATGGGCATGCCAAGTAGTGGCATGACCATATTGCAATCGTCCAGAATGGCCCAAAAGGCAATGTTGCTAGCGTTTCGCTAACATGCTAAAGTTGCAAAGGTCCCACTGCGCACCAGCGGGTGTAAAGCATGACCCCGCTCTGTTGTGGAAAAAAAAAATCCCCAAAAAATGAAACACGGCCGAGAAAACCTGAAAAATGAAGGCGTTAAATTAGTATCTAGAAAGGTTTCCCTTTTCTTCTTATTATTATGGGCATGCCAAGTAGTGGCATGACCATATTGCAATCGTCCAGAATGGCCCAAAAGGCAATGTTGCTAGCGTTTCGCTAACATGCTAAAGTCACAAAGGTCCCACTGCGCACCAGCGGGTGTAAAGCATGACCCCGCTCTGTTGTGGAAAAAAAAAATCCCCAAAAAATGCAACACGGCCGAGAAAACCTGAAAAATGAAGGCGTTAAATTAGTATCTAGAAAGGTTTCCCTTTTCTTATTATTATTATTATTATTATGGGCATGCCAAGTAATGGCATGACCATATTGCAATCGTCCAGAATGGCCCAAAGGGCAATGTTGCTAGCATTTTGCTAACAAGCTAAAGTCGCAAAAGTCCCACTGCGCACCAGCGGGTGTACAGCATGACCCCGCTCTGATGTGGAAAAAAAAAATCCCCAAAAACTAAAACACGGCCGGAAAAACGAGGAAAAACATGAAAATGAAGGCGATATATTAGTATCTAGAAAAGGTTTCCCTTTTCTTTTTATTATTATTCTTATTCCGCACTTTTTTTCGTCCGTTAATGCGGCCCGAACCGGAATGTGCACCCATGCATGGCATACATCGTTGGATGCGTCTCCATCATGCCTCGATGGGCATTACTTTTCTCCGTAATAGGGGTTACCGGGGCAACGCTAGTTGCCAAAAAGCAAAAAAAAAGGCGAAAATTCCCACGCTTATTGCTCGGCCGAACTTTGTCGTAGAGACATCGTTCAAACTTTCAAACACTCGGCCTGATTGTCCCTAAAGGTACGTACAAGCTCATTATGCCAAGTATTACAGTTTTTGTGATATTGACCTTTCTTTTTTTTTTTTTTTTCCATTTGACTTTGGACGCTTGTTGCTAGGCAACAGGTTATCGTAGAGACATGGTACAAATGTTTCCCGACTCGGCACGCTGTGGACTTCAACATACTCAAATTTCATGAAGCTGGGATTTAAGGAAATTTTATGTCAAAACCCAGGCCACATGGCCCCATTCATTCGGATGGAGTTTTTTACCATGGTGAAAAATAAACCTATCCGTTAACATAGCCTGAACCGGAACATGCACCCATACATGGCATACATCGTTGGATGCGTCTCCATGGTTCCTCGATGGGCATTACTTTTCTCAGTAAAAAGTGTTACCGTGGCAACGCTAGATGCCAAAAAGCAAAAAAAAAGGCGAAAATTCGGACGCTTATTGCTCGGCCGAACTTTATCGTAGAGACATGGTTGAAACTTTCAAACACTCGGCCCGATTGGCAGTAACGGCCCCTACAACCTCATTATGCTAATTACTACAGTTTTCGCGATATTGACCTTTCATTTTTTTTTTTTATTTCTGTTTGAATTTGGACGCTTGTTGCTAGGCAACAGGTTATCGTAGAGACATCGTACAAATGTCCCCTGACTCGGCACGCTGTGGAATTCAACATACTCAAATTTCATGAAGCTGGGATTTAAGGAAATTTTATGTCAAAATCCAGGCCAAATGGCCCCATTCATTCGGATGGGGTTTTGTACCATGGTGAAAAAAAAAACCTATCCGTTAACGTAGCCTGAACCGGAACGTGCACCCATGCACGGCATACATCGTTAGATGCGTCTCCATCTTGCCTCGATGGGCATTACTATTCTCAGTCAAAAGCGTTACCGTGGCAACGCTAGATGCCAAAAAGCGCGCCCCATTAATAACTATTGGGAGCACAGGAATGAATGAAATACAAGCGTAAAAACACCTCAAACTGACATAGAACCCCCCCGAACACAAACACTACAGCCCCAAACCAAAGCAGCGAGAGGGGACGAATGGGCGGTAGGGCATGCCCATATCAAAATTTCCAGAAATTTTCTAGTTTTCTGTTAGTCTTATCAGATATTCAAAGGAAACGGCTATAAATAGGTCTCAATGCAGTCCCAGCTTTTCACATCCTTCCAGTTTTGCCTTAAAACTTATTGCAAACAGCCAGATTATTTAAAGCAGCTAGCTTTGAAGCCACTCCACCCTCAATCAGCCCCCAACTTCCCCTACAGCACAATCGATGCTAACCAACAAGGTTGCCATGCACCAGTTGCTTAGTAACCGCCAGGCCATTGCCTTCTACTCTAAAACGTCACACTAATTCTATGTCAGGGCTATATTTAGAAACGCCTTTGATTTATCCCCCTCACTGGATTGACAGAAGGAGTCTTTCTTTAACAGCAGCATGCTCGATTTTCAGCTTCAGCTGTCTTTCTCAAGTGAAATCAGAGCATGGCAGCTCTTATAAACAGGTACATTCTCATAAAATCAGTGTCAAGATGGAGAAATGATTCATACTTCGACATGTAAAGTAGTGCTACGGAGCACACCCAATAAGATGTTATTGTAGGTGAATTACAAAACAGGAAAAGCTGAGCAAAGTACATAGTAGTTCTTAATGTATATTTACTAAATTTTGTTGTCAGTGCTTCCTGATAAGCTTTGACTTTCGAGTTATCAACAGTGTAACAAGAAAAAAGAAGCTCATAAGGCTTGAAAAAGGTGAAAAGAAAATCTGGTGGCACAAAGACAAGCCACTTTATCATATTGTTCCACTGAATACACATTATTATTCCAAATGTTTTTCAAGCCCTCTGCCAAAACAGAAGACTAACAAGTTAGAGCTGCTGACACTTCCTACTCACTTCAAATTTAGAGAGAAGAAAAATGAAGACAGACGCAGGAACACTGATGTTGAAAGACAAGGAAGAGATGTTAAGTAATGAAATCGCAGGTGAAACTGAATATAAAAAGACATAAGCAGAGTCATCGCATCATTGCAGTGAGCTCTCCTTGTCTGTTTGTCTGTTTCCATAAATTGTATCATGGATTTCCTGGGTGGGTCATCCTGTGTGTATTTGTTCTCCTGCTGTCTTTTTAAGGCATGGCAGCCTTCCTCTTGCTGATGAGCAACATTTTAACACCCAATGAACACCAATGAAGAGTGGAGATGGAGAGGAAAAGCAGAATTACAATAATATGGTGTGCATAAAGTGAGAGGATGTGGTACCAGAATAGGTCCTGCCATTAACAGTGACTAAAGCATCATGAAGGAAGTAGTCTAGCAAGTGAGAAACTGGTTTGTGTGGCCATGGCGCCAGCTGCCATTCCCAAAGAGTACAGACTTTACAAATGGAATTTCCCATTTAGTGAGGAATAACTATGAGGCATCAGGATGCGGGCCATTGTAAAGCATTCTCTAAGATATATATGCAGCTAATAAAAGCTTATAATATTGAGAGTTACTAACAACAGCTTAACTCACTAACAACAAGGAAGAGTGTAGGTGTAAAGTGGGTTTCCAGAATGACGTGCATGTTATGAGGAACTGCTACATCGAACCACTGACACCGACAATTATATGATTTCCCTAAGAAATGCATCCAGTAAATGAAAGCATAGGATAAGAAAAATAAATACTTGATAAATGACAACGTATTGATGTTAAATTGCATGTTTTCTGAAGTCAAGATTTTCTTTTATAAAGAGCAGCTAAGCTTTTGAAATGGGTCGGACGACCACCAGACAGGAGATTTCAGAGTAGAGGTGAGCATGTGAGGAGCTAGGGTTAAATTAGATAGTTATTAAATAGTGAGGAGATAAGAGTTGATGGGCAGACCCACATCTCAGGAGGTGCTGCAGAGCTGACAAGCACAGATGAATGGAGCTGGTACTGCAGATCCCAGGGTTTAGAGGGGTGTGATGTCACCAGGAGGTGGAATAACCTCTGCGGTCTTGGAAGCGGAAAATATGTATTCTTTTGCAAAGAACCAAGAAAATACACACTCAGAATCAAAGATGTAAATAAATACATTGCAAGACCAGAGCCATACAGTATGACAAAGCTGCAACTTGGTATTTTTTTAGCAGTACCAAGCTTGGCAGTTGTGCATTAGTTAACAAGTCAACATTTAAATAGACCAATGAACTAGTAGATGTCATTATGAACCATTTAGAGGGGTTTATGTGAGCTCAAACTGTGGTTAAGTTGTTTGCCTAAACTAGCTTGCAGGCATTGCAGGGTTTATTACACTTAGGGCCCGATTTACTAAAGGTTTGAGTGCGTAAAAACGTGTGCAAACTTGACATCACCCGCAAACCAATGTGCAAGCTGATCTACTAACAGCGTGCAAAGACGACTGCGTCTCTGAAATGCGCAAAATTGCACACGCAATCCATTTAGTACTTTTGCCCTGATGAATAATCAATATGGGGCGTACCCGCCAGAGAGCGCTAAATACTGGGAGGGGAAGATGCAAATAAGTTAATTTACCACACGCAATGAGATTTACCAAGCCTGAAAGTAGTTGCGCGTATTGTGATTGCGTCTGTATTTAATACGTTCGAAAGGAAGGTGCTAATCTGCTGCTGCTGTTATTGTGGCAAGGAGGCGACATCCAAAATCAAAGAATACGCAGAGAGAGAGTCTTTATTCTGCTGCATGCTATTTTAAAAATGGTTGCACAAGTTTTATTAAAGGCCACTTTTTCTTTAGTTCTTCGCCTTATATCTTGCCACCTTCTTTTAATGTGCCCCCCTCCACTCGCCCACAAGCAGGCCAAGCCTTTGTGCCAAAACTTTGTATTTTATTGATTATTTATCTTATTGAACGTGAAATCATCCTTCGTAAATTACATTTAATTAAAACCTGTGCTTATTAATCACAAAACACAGGTTAAACATTATAACCAAATCCGCTCCGACCTACTGTGTCAGGATCAGCGCAGAGACTGCAGCTTCGCCTGAATTATTCTTCTGCGTTAAATCGACGGCCATATGATGGTCCCGTCTGTCACACATTTACTGTCAGTGTTTGCTATATAATATATAATATTTGCAATATGCTGTGGACATCTGAATAAAAACTTAACTCATAAATAGATTGAATCAAACCCGACCAATTCAATATTAAAATCAAATTCGGTCCTGTGGCCCGTTTTTCTATTTCGTATTTTTGATCTGTGCCTAAAATTGAAATATGAAAAACCAGACGTTTTTCCGTTTTTTGTGTTACCAACTGCATTTATTCTATCCCAGGTTTTCTCCGATATTGCGTTTCTTTTGGTAATGTTTAAATTTATTTGTTGTAGTTCATGAATGTGTTTATTTGCCTCTTCCACTAATATCTCTAACTCCAACTCGTCAAATTTCATTTTGCGCTTGTGACTTGTGACTGTGCATTCCATCCACTCTCCATGGCGCAGAGTTTGCGCTCGCAAACCGTAAGACACGCAACACCTCATTTAAATACTGAGGTTTGCACCTGTTATCAATTGCGCACGCAATCTTAGTTGATCACCCGCAAACCACACGCAAACAGCACGCGCAAACTTTGCACACGCAATTTAGTACTCTTTATTTAGGATCTTAGTAAATCGGGCCCTTAGGGCACAACTTTAAACACATCCTGGGAATCTGTAGTAAGCCACACAACATTGGCTATATTTGCATGTACAGTATATAGAAATAACCAGACTATTAAAAGTATGCAGGTGGACATTGTGTGACCAAGACTGGCAAAGTCAACATGGCTTAATTCAGTTTCTGCGTCCTGCGTATGACCTTATTTATCAAATTGTGCCATTTGCTTAACTGGTTAAATAAAACTGATCTTTAATTTTAGTTAGCTGAAAAATTAGTGCACAACTGCAGAAAGAAAAGGTACAAGAACAACTCACTACTTGTATCATACCTTGTTAGATGTATCAGGAGTGATGACAGAACCGATCGACTATAAATCTAAAGCTAGCTGCTTTAAATCTAATCTTTCAAGGTGACAAGAGGTGCAGCAGGATAACAAAATCATGTTTTTTGAACATAAAACATGATAAATGGGCATAATATGGTCTATATGTTCGGTTTTCCAAGAGTGCTCCTTTAACCATTACATCATCTAACCATAATCAGATTTACAAACCATCAACAACATACTTAACTGAGCTAAGCACCGAGACCTTTTGCGAAATGTTGTGACAATTATTCTCATCTGCTTGTACTGATTTGATTATGTCACAACTGCCATTATTTTCAGGGACAGACTCAAGGGTGCTTAACTTTGTCAAACAAGCCAAGACTGAGGTAAATTGGCAGAATCAAAGGCCTCCACAGTTAGCAAATATTACATTATCACAAGGTTGTGGAACCATGCTGGATTAGAAGAGACAGATCATCAGTATCTCAATCAGGATTGTGTGATCGTGTTGCTGCAGTACAGATGCAGCAACACGAGGTTCGCTCTGTTTGTGCTCGTCAGGTGCCTTGTCAGTTTTATGCGCTGGTCCTTTTCTTTGCAGGAGGAAACAAGAGCGATATGCACCGTGCTCTGATTAGTTTGATGAAGCGTGCCGTTTGTTTTACTGACATACATGGTGGTGGTTGACGGAGTCATCGTGTTATTACACAGTCTGATGTTACAACAATCAACCTGAAAACAATATGAAATATAAATCTGGTTCTCAAACATGATTTTTAATGTCTTCTACAAAAAAAACAAAAACAAAGTCTTAATATAACTCCCCCTGCCCTGATGGAGAAGACAGAAACAGAAACACAGACACGTCAGAATTCTGGGTCGTCCAGCACCAACCAGAGACATTACACAGAACCCTGCTCTGGGTTGCTGTGACACCAGCCCTCGTTCTGTCGGTGAACACCCATCATGGGCTTTAATATACACCATGCTATGAAAGACAGATTGGGGAATATGAAGTTGCAGTAGAGGCAGCCTCTGAACAAGATAGATTTAATGGACGATAACAGTGGTACCATGTTTGATGGCAATCAGTCGTCAACAGTAACACACAGATTTCAGTTTAGATTTCTTATGAGAGGAAAAAAAGAAAAGTATAGTATAAAAAAGTAAAGATTGATGCGTTTAATCCTGCTTACATCATTTTGCATGAGTCACATTGCTAAGACGATCGATAATGATAACATTGTTACTGCACCTGTGTTTTTCTTACAGCAGTCCAAAGGTACAACTCTGCACATAAAACCACTATTTAGATTCCATTTATACTTAATTCAACTGAACTAACAATTTAAATAAAACTGAACTTTCCTGTAACAAAATAAAGACCATTGTTAAACTGAACCATGCCGACTAAGGATGGGCATGATTAATCGACGATCATTTACTGATCGTTAAGAATTTTGTCGATCACGTGAATTTCTTATCGATCAAAGTCTGGCATCAAAAGAGGTTGTATTGCACACGCTGATTCTTCAAGCAAAGCAGTGAATTTCACTGTGTGCCAGCAGTGAGAGATCTTACCACCAGGGGGGGGCACTCAACTGAGAAAGCACTACTCAGACACATGCAAGTTACCGGAGACTCCAGAAAAAGATCACTGCAAACACTGCGAAGCAGTGTATAAATACGACACGTCCACAACTCAAATGATATACCATTTGAACAACGTACATGCAACCCTGCTTAACGTCGGTGGCGGTGCATCCTGCTCTAACGCTACCATCACCGCAATGTTAGCACGGAGTGGCTGCAATGCAAACAGAGCAGAGAAAATTACCCAATGCATCTGCAACTTTATTGAAACGGATATGCTGCCCTTGTTGACCTGTTGACCTTACTTTTGTTAAGTATTTTGTTAAGTATTTTCCCGCACTTTCACCGTCTTTCTCGGCTCCGTTCCTTTAGGAATAGTTTTAAGTTATATTTTAGCAAAACCTGTCAGTCCTAAGTATTATTATATTTTTTATTGAGTGTTTAATGTGATTGTGTTTTTGGATTTTTTATTTTGGAACAAAAGAGCGTCAATTGTGTTTTCGGGAACCGGCTCTGCTGCTTATGCAATTTGAACTGCCAATTTATCTGCCCAAAGAGTTGGACTGTTCCTAAAATAAATATTTTTTTGAGGAACAACACGGTGTATTTTGTATTTTCGTTGTATTTTGTAATATGAAAAACATAATGATTAGTCGATAATTGATCGTTAATTTCCCTGATCGTCGATGAAATGATTTCCTTCATCGAATGCCCATCCCTAATGCCGACGAAATGTAACTGAGGCAACATTTGAAATAGCAGCAGTGTCTTCTTTGGCCTTCTGCCCCTCATGGCGTTTCTCCATAATGAGACCTTGACAGGGCCCCCTTTAGGCTGTCTGTCTGAGATAAAGATCAGTGCAGATGTCTACTCTTGGCTGATTGCTTTTCTTTGAATCAGTCTGAATGACTTTACCTCGTCTTTCCTCCTGCTGTGATTTCCAATGAGTTCCGCCTTTCGCTGTTCGGTTGTGTGAGTTTCTGTGTGCTGCAGCATGTTTTCCTTTCTTTAAAAACACAATTTTCCTTGAAAACTTTAGTGAAAAGTTGTCTGGCATGCAACACCAATGCTAATCTTTTGGGATTTTTCATTTTACCTGCTACAAACTGCAGCGGTGAATCAGACAGAGTAGGTTGTCCTCCTGAAGGCCAACGGTTCAATTATCAGTCCGTGCAGTGTCCATGGGAAATGCATCGGATATCCAGTTTGCCCTCTAATATATGGTAATTGGATGTAACTGTAGAAACAAAGTGCTTAATATTATACTGGGTTGCAAACAGAGAATATTAGCTATATGAGTATTTGGGTGAAAAATAAAACATGTTGTAAAGGTTAAAAAAAAGGTGAGGATGAGCATCCTTACATGAATGTTATTTTGGATATTGACTTAAGAACGCTTATATGATTTCTTCATGATTGTACATTAAGTCAGAGTCCTCTGTTAATGCATATCTGAATCGGTCCATTTAATTTCCAGTCTTTTTCCAGATTTGACGCCAGCTCAGTTATCCCTGATTTGTTTAGTGATTGGTAGAATTCAAGTCCGCCTCTCATTCTTTTTGGAAGATGTTTGTACAGCCAACAAAGCATTTGTAGATGCTCAGGTGCAAGGTAGTGTAGAAATTAGCCTTTTGCTGGTGCAAGCTTTGAGCTTTGTGGCATTGTGGTCTTTTGTTGACATGGAAACAATAAGACAAACATGACAATGACAGAAAGAGCGAATCAAGAAATGCACATTTCTTGCCATTTCAAAGGATTAAAAAAAAAACAAAAAAAAGACCTTACTTCAGTCACTCTTGTCAGTCATTGTTATGTTGTTGTGTCTCATAAAGAGCTCCAAACACAGAAAAGCAATAACAGCCTCATAACCAGTTTTCCTTTTTTCATGCAGAAGCGCTTTTTTTTTTTTTATCACCTACAGTAGAAGCATACAGACTAGGTAGTTAAAGTCCAGGTAGCTGTGTTGGCACCATCCATGTGGTTGCCCCACAGTTAACAACTCTATGGTGGGAAGGAAAAAGACCTGGAAGGGGGAAAGGTCTCTGTGGTGGAGTGGTGGGTTGAGAGCGTCTTACAAAGGCTCAGCTCTCCGCATGGCACTTTACAGCATGACCTTCGATCACAGCATGACAGTGTCTTTTGTGCTGCGCATTTTCGAGCACTGCCTAAAAGCTTTTCCGGGCTCCTTTGAGGAAATAGATTTGGTCATGGAGAGATGAGAGTGACACAGAATAGCAATCTATACTCCTGGATCTACAATTTTTCCCTATTTCTCCTTTTTTCGATCATAGTTTCTCTCACATTGGTTAAAATGGTATGGCGAAATACCCCTGTGCAGTTGATGGGTGTAGTTGTGGAGCGCTTTCTTTTTTTCTTTTCAGCCAATGCACAGATTTATCTCTCTCTTTCTCCCCCTTAAAAGCTGCAACACAAGTCTTAATAATTTCACATTTTTGTCCCCCACATCACACAGAAATGTCTTCTTTACCCTCTTCTCTAGTTATTATGGATTGGATATGAATGAAAGGGGAGGGCAGAGTTGAGGATATCATGTTTACTGTTTGCTTTCCTGCAACAAACAAAGAGTCATTTCTCCTGAAAGGTTGTTTGATTAACTCATGGAATTTTTCTGGTTGACATCTGCCTCTGTTAACTACCGGAGCATAGAACTGCCACTATCTTTAAAAGAAAATGAGAGCCATATCATGTTATAATGTGAGATATTAATGTTCTAACAAAATATTTTTTACATTTGTACAATATCTTATCACATTATAACGATGTTTGAATAATATGTCACGTTATTACAATATATATATTTAACATGTTACAACAAAAAATTTAATTTTTATATTATAATATTTATATTGTAATAACCTTGTCATACATTGTACAAACGTGAAACGTTTTTCGTTATGAATTGATTAACATGTTTATTGTATCATATGGATATCATATTGTGCAAACATGAAAAACAATATCGTAATTACATGATAACATATTGGACAAACTTGAAAGAGATATTGTTTATACAATAAATTTCCATCTTATATCGTGATAATGACTATATTTCTTTCACTGAAGTGGCAGCTATACGCTTCTGTAGTTAACCACTGATATATGAAATAAGGTCTTACACTCCCATCGATACTTGACATGGTACAGAATTAAAACTCAAGGCTGCTTCTAGATTTTTGTGGAAGCACGGCTGTGGGTCATCGTCTGAGTGTGTCTACATGTTCTCCAGTTAATTCTGGTCACGGATGAACACTCTGCTCTGGGCTGCAAGAAGCTGATGTTTATACAGCAAAGGCACTTTTATCCTTTTGATCTTATTTATTGACATCCAAGATGAACAGAGCAGAGCCTGTCTGTTGCAACACTGTAGACTGAGATTAAACTGCAACACCTCTATGAGGACCGTGCACAGAGGTAGTGAACATTCTGATATTCTCTCTGTAGTACAAAGAGAATTTCACTGTATGTGTATTTGGATGACTAACAGAATGATTTGCTAAGGATGCAGAGTAATTAGTGATATGCACTCTGTATACAACATGCAAAGCTATGTGTGTGCGTGTGCGTGTGCGTGTGCGTGTGTGTGTGTGTGTGTGTGTGTGTGTGTGTGTGTGTGTGTGTGTGTGTGTGTGCGTGTGTGGGGTGGGGGGCTGAGGTGACATCTCTGGAGGAATGATTAACACATATGCAGTGAGATACTGACGAGGGATGTGGCCAGACTGCATAAGTAGCTTCTATAGAAACACATTCATCCAAAGAGACGCATAAAATAAAATATAAAAAATTAAGCTCAATAGATACAACAACAAACAAGCTGGCTTGCAATAACAAGAATAAAATCAGAGAAAGATATTTTATGAAATCAAGACTTTCTGCCTCAGGAGGGTGTTATTTTTTTTATTGTACTATATTTCTTAGCCGACCGTGGAAATATGTGTATTAAGCAAGATATGAGGGAAGTTAAGTGTCCACTCCAACAAGACCACTACTGACATTTTTTGTGTGGCACTGACACAAATTTTCATGGACATGCACACATTGTCTATATTACTAGGAATGGAAGATCACATCCCTGAATGTTGGTTTTCTGTCACACAAATATAGACTTCTTCTTTTAACGCTCCTTTCCTTTTATTCTCACATTTGAAATATAATGAGACCTTACTGCTATTCAATTCAGTCATTTTTTTAATGACTGAATTTTTCCTTTTCAAAAAATTGTGTGGAATATTTGCTGATTTATAATAAATACAATATTTTAGATCATATGAATATCTGTGTGTTCTGTTTTATTTACATCTTAAACCCTGTCAACTTTTTTTTAGAAATGTGATTTTATCAACTACCATTTAAGCTTTTCAGTGCAGCATTTTCATTATCTAACAGCTTTGACTTACATATAGCAACTAAAGGATTTTTTAGGGAGACACGTGAGAACAGCGCTACAGTACTCCAATCTACTGTAAATTAAAGCATGGACAAGTCCTGCTGAGACATCAGACATCATCCTTGATATGTTGTTTAATTCAGTTTAATTAAATTGTATTTATATGGCATACAAGTTGTCTCTAGGCACTTTCCAGAGCCCCAGAACACCCCCCAAGCAATTATTACATTAACAATGGCAGGTAAAAACTCTCCTAGTGGGAGAAAAACCTTGAGCTAAACAGTTGCAAGATAAATTCCCCTTTTAAGAGGGAAGAAACCTTGAGCAGGACTTGGATTATAAGGGGGGACCCTCCTGCCGAAGGCCAACCGAGAAGAGCAAGAAAAGGGAGATAGGAAAGAAAGAATGAAGACCACAGAGAGGAGAGGCACAGATATATATGTCAAAGGTACAAAAGACAAGCTATATTAGTATTAATTATCCATCACCTGGAGAACTAAGAGTTCTATGTACATATGACTGATACCTGGTTAGTTGGTGCTCTACAGAGACGACTATATAAACAGGTGTAGACAGCAGACACTGAGGTGATCAGAGGATGAGACTGCAGGTAAGGATGTTGGTAGATATCCAACAGAGACATCTATATAGACAGATGGAAGTACTGTAGGCACTGGGATGGTCAGAGGGTGGGACTGCAGGCCTTTAGGAGATTCTGACGTCACTGCTGTTTTAATGTGGCTTCTAAAATTCAGGTCTGAGAGCAGAGCCACTCCCAGATTTCTGGCTTGGCTATTGGTTTTTAGGTTAACTGCTTGAAGCTGAGGGCTGGCTTAGGGGACCTATTATGAAAAACATGTTTTTTCTTGCTTTAACATATATAAAGTGGTCTCTCCTCCTATCGTGACGTCACGACAGGAGCAGAGGTTTGGCCTCCGATGCGTGAAACCACGCCCACAACTATAAAACCGTGTAACTGCATGCGAGCGTCCGACTATCGCATCGCACTGCGTGACATTGGACGCTCTCTGTCCATCTCCCTCCAGCCAGCTGCCACTTTATTGAGGTTTTTGTAGTGAAATGAGGAGGTATCATGGAGATAACTTCTCAATTTCAACTAACTGGATCAGCCGTTCCTCATCCATGACTGTTTCCTACAGCGCTTTCAACCGGCTTTCAATGCGAGCGACAGGAAGAAAATAGAAGCCTGCATCCGACAAATGTTCAGCTCAAAACGCACCGCGTTGTGCTGCGCAGCGCTGCGTCGCTGCGTCGCTGCGGACAGTTAGGACAGTCCAATAGAAAATAAAGCAATGGAAATGATTTTGTTGCTGACACTCGCTCGCATCGCATGCATGACACGGTGTAAAGGCTGATTTATGGTTCTGCGTTACACCAACGCAGAGCCTACGGCGTAGAGTACGGCGTAGGGTCTGCGTCGATGTAACGCAGAGCCATAATTCAGGCTTAACTCCGCCGGCCGGAGCTTCCGCCATTTTTTCATAGCGGTGTATCGCGTCATTCAGGCAGCCAATCAGCACAGTGCCTCATTATCATAGCCTCCCGGCCCACTAAGAATCCCGCATAGAGAAGGAAGTTAGAAACGGTAAATATAAAGACACGGCCCAGAGGCTGAATTGTTAATTTATATCGAAAAAACAATCAAAAGCTTGTTTTTAAGACATTCAAGGCCTGTTTAAAATAGACATTAAATGCCATAATAAGTCCCTTCCAAACACTATTATTTCTGTTTTATCTTCATTTAACTGAAGACAATTCTGGCACATCCACTTTTTAATTTGATCAATGCATTTGATCACTCTTCGAATTGGAATATAGTCTCCGGGTGGGATAGTTAGTATAGATTTATGTGTCATCTGCGTAGTTATGGTAACACATTTTGTTTATTGTTTTTTTTTTCTCCATAATTTGAGCAAGTGGGAGCATATCGATGTTAAACAACAGAGGACCCGGAATTGAGTCTTGAGGAACTGAGATCCAGTAAGACCAAAACTGAAAAGTTGCCACTATGTATTGGAGCAGATGTCATTTAGGTCCTTTACTAGAGCTGTCTCAGTGCTGTGAAGGGGCCGGAAACCTGACTGGAAGATGTTAAAACAGTCATTTAGTTTCAGGAGGCTATACAGCTGTCGGAAAACAGCTTTTTCAATGATTTTACTAAGAAAGGGGAGGCTTGATACAGGCCTATAGCTGTTCACAAGTGATCTGTCTAGACTATTCTTTTTTAAAAAGTAGCTTAATGACAACTGTTTATAGGCACTGAGGAAAGATACCTGAAAGCAGAAACGTATTTACAATGTCTAGAAGATCTAAGGACATACAATGTGCAACACTTTTGAAGAACCCTGTTGGCAGAGTATCAAGGCAGCAAGTGGTGGAGTTCAGGTGGTGTATGACGTCGTCCAGGTTCTTATGAGTGACTGGCCAGAATTGTGTCATGGTTTCTCTCAGTGGACACAGAGCCTGCAAATGTCCTGCATCTAGCATAGGAGCACTGAATGTTTTTTTTTCAGAATTTAGTCAGTAAAAAAAGGTCCAAAATCATTGCAGGCACGGTTGGACAGAAGTTCAGGGTCCACTGACTCAGGGAGATTTGTTAGCCTGTCAACAGTAGAACAAAGTGTAGCACAAAGTGCATGCATTATTTTTGTTTTTGGCAATGATATCAGAAAAATATGATTGCCTTGCATTCCTCAGCTCTGTATTATATATGCTCAGTCTCTCTTTACAGTGACATAATAGTTTTTCCACACTCTCTTTTTTCATCTCTGACCTGTTGAGCATTTCTCCATGGAAATTCCTTTTTAGCAATGATGACCTTCACCTTGGTGGGCACAATGGTAACAATAATACTAAAAAGAAAAAAAAAGGCAGTCTCAATGCAGAGGTTTATCAAGATGAGACTCTAGAACAAGTGGCAATACCATGTCTCCACAATCCGTGGCCGAACTCTATCCGACAAGATGACAACGCTTGACCCCACAGACTCGGTTTATCAGAGCCACCTCCAGAATTTGGGAGTGGAGAATATGGATCAGCCTGCCAGCAGTCCTGACCTCAACCCCATTGAACACTCGTGGGATGAGCTTGGGCATGCTGTTTTTGCCAGTTACCAACATAACCACTTTTGCTGACTTGTGACAAATGCTGGTTGAAGAATGGGATGTCATCCCACAGCAATGTGTGACCAGGCTGGTGACCAGCATGAGGAGAAGGTACCAGGCTGTTGTCGCTGTGTATGTTTGTTCCACACGCTACTGATGCTACTGTTTGAAGAAACAACACATATTGGCAGTTTAACAATTTATCCATTTAACAAACTTCAATCATCCAATCCACCAAACACCAAAAGAGAGTCAAAGTTGTTTGGTGTTGGCAGAGAAGATTTGGCAAATTTTTTAAGGGCACAACCAACACGTTCAGCTCTGCTGCTCATCCCACAAATGCATGTTGTTTACAAAAGTGTTACCATTTTAAAGGGAAATAAACAGGCTTCCTGGTATAACATTTATTGCCAAGAAGCATTGTTACAACAAAAAAATAATCTACCAAACACAAATGTCCTTACTTTTTGTGTATGGTAGTGATGCAAAAGTGTGATTGAAACCGACTTTTGTTTGAATTCAAGCCTTCCCCAGAAAATATAAAGGAAAAACCTTTATGGTTGCATACATCAAGTTTATGTTCTAGCCTTTCATAACAACTCCTACTCTTCCACCAATCAAATAAACTATAGAAGGCCTTTTTATTTGTAGTAGCTGATCATCATTAAACGGCTTAATATAGAAAGAGTATCATTATTTTAAAGTGTTGAACTGATGAGTTTCAGTGATTAATGGGGCTAGTTAAATATTATTCATATAGGAATCTAGCAGCTTCTTCTGGTGTTTCATTCAGGGGTATAATGAATAAACTAAAAGAAAATGAATTAATGTATAAGTCTCAACCTTTAAATGTCATTACTGTGAAGAAAAAGATTTTCATTTTTGATTAAATAAATGTATATCTAAGCTCATTGGGCTTTTTTTATTGTGAGTGAGTGCATGTTGCTGCAACCTTAAATTATTTATTCTTACATTCTCTCACACCTTGGGCTATTCGAACAGTCAGTGGAGCAGTGTCAGAGAGGCATAAATAACTCAAAAACATGGCCTTATACCTGACACACAAACCCACACATCAGAGATCGTATCATTGTTCAACAGCAGCACATCACATTTGCAAAGCAATAAAAAGTACATGGACGTGTGCACATTCACACAGGGAGGAACAACGCTCATCTAAAAAACACTGAAAAAACTCAGTCTGTTGAGACAGAACACAAAACATTAGTGCAGTGCAAAACACACAAGCAAATACTCATCTGTACACTTGTTCCATGTTTTCCTTGAGTGAAAAATACATTCTATCACATATCTATCTATTGCTGTCATCATACATTACATAATTACTGTGATGCAATGCAGTTTTTCAAGAAGTACCATCAGTTCCAAACAGGTCTATGCTGGATTTTTTTTTTATTTCTTAATTAATGAACAAGCATGTCTTTTTACATGTGTGGTTTGTGTAACACTAACGCACATGTGCTCCTACGGTGGAAACACTGATGACTGATTGTGAATGAACATGGAGCACTGTGTGATCTATAAGAAGTGTGAATACATCACTAGACTGCAAGACTGGAGTATGATTAATTTCCACCTCCTCTGGGCATTTGTCATGAAGCTTTGATGTGTATGTATATCCCATAATTCTGCTTGTTTCCAGGCTGACAGTTGGGGAATGTTCCAGGATTGGTCTGTGGAATGGCTTTACATCTTTTTAAAGGAAAGGCAGTTATTGACATTAGCGTTTTAAATTTAAAGAGTCGGGTTTTGGGTTGAAAAATACATGATTTGTCCCACTTATAACTGCAAAAGTCACAAAACTATTGAGATGCAAATTGTTGTTGGGTTTTGAGGGTGTTCAGCAGAAATTTAAACTTACGCTTAAAAAATAATTGTCAACAAAAAGGAAGTGGTGGGCTGTAGGGGGTTAGTACCACTTCTGTTGGATGTCAAATTGAATGTTAATTTACTGCAAATGCTAAAATACAATAATCTTGCCTGCACAGTTAACCTATTCATGTTTCTTCTTGTGCCATTCTGCTTATTCTACCAGTGCTATTACTGTGATATTTATATGTCAGTTGTCTAAATCCTCTCCTGGTTGGGTTGGCCTGCTTCTAAAGCCTGGGATATACTTGCTGTTGGTGCTTGCGTTCGCGTCCGTTCGCATGCACCACCAACTGCAACATCGCTAGCGTAGTACGCGAGGAGAGCGCGTGACCAATAGGGGTAAGTAAGCAGAGCAACAGTTGGAAAAGTGATTAAATATTTAGTAGTAGCAGTAGTAGTAGCGGTAGTAGCAGTAGCAGATTAGAACAAAAACAAGTTTATATGACACCATTGGATGATGTAGGAGATCATAACATTGCTTTGGTTGCGATCTCGGCAAAGGAAACAGCGCCAGCGACCTCCGCGTCGTCACAGAACTGCAGGTCGCATACGCGTTCAGTGTCTTTTTGAGAACGTGCACGTCAAGCGTCAAATGAACCATGATACGCGTGGCGGCCATGATGCGTACGCGTTCTGAACTGCAAGTATATCCCAGGCTTAAACTGCTGTCTTTGTGTACACAGAGTGAGTAAACAGAATTAAGACTTTCCATCAGTAAACCCATGAACGGATGGCCAGAGTAGCATAGACTTAATCCTATAAATGCACCCCACAACACCTTTTCAGTTCTTTACTTTGGGGATTAAAAAGTCTCACTCTGAGTCTGATGTTAGAGGACACATGTCACAGATAAACATGCATGCACAGCCACATGGCATAATAACAGCTGTGCACATCCCAAAAAGCCTCCAGACTGTGGCGTGAATAGACTTGGAGGATCAGGGTGAGAAACGGACACAGAATTAGATATTTTATGAGATACTCTCTTTTATGGGATTCATTATCTCCGTTAAGCAAAGAAAAAAAAAGTAGGCTAGTCCATGATCCAATAATGCAGCTTTCTTAATAGACATCTCTCTTGTTCTTACTGGGCCTTGCAGATGTCACATAAAATTGTGTATTAAGTGTTCTTATGGCAGCTGTTTGCCACCCGTGCTACTGCTCTGAAGTGCTTACACTGAAATACTGAATGGTAAATAAAAGTTGTGAAACCAAAGTATCAACATTTTGCCAGCAAAAAAGGGAAGACATACAGTGATCCTCAAGGTAGCTGACCACTGCAAGAAAATCACACATTATTATGTGACAGCAACAGTTATGAGTCATTAAAAAAAGAAGGAAAGGAAAGTAACTTGTCATCCATTTTATTACAGACTTTATTCTGCTGAGTCCAGGGCATGTATATAAGGACTCCCAAAGATAAAGTGCATCCAGAAAGACTCATGATCAGCAGCATCAGTTCAGTCACGTACAATCTTGTAAAAACCTAGTAGGTACATCTGAAAAAGTAGAGACTGGCAGCGAAAAAAGTAGAGATTTGCCATTAGTTTACCAGCATTACCTATCAGTGCCAGATCAATAATAAGTCTCTGCCTCAGACATGTGGATGAAACCTGGCTCGGACTCCAAACTCCAGAAGTAAAAGCCTTATCTAAACACTATGCAACACTTAAAATATAGTCTTCCCTTTCCTCCCCGGGAAAACTATATTTTGATTCAAGTGACCAAAACATATCAAATGCCAAACAGATGAACAATGTCCAGCTGACAAAAGAACGTAACAATCCACAAAAGACTTACAAACTGGAAAATCCACACCAGCCAGTTTTAAACCAAAGACACCTTTCAGATGAGCAAATAACTGTATTCAAGGCCCTAGAAAGGAAGTCTGCTTGCTTTCCATTCGAGGATTAGGAGTTTCATGACCTAGAGGAATACGCATCTACACCAGCATACAGTTGTCACAATTAAAAAAAAAGCTGCTTAGGCAATGTTGCTGACCACACTTTTTATAGTCAAGATAATACATTCCACAATGACCTCTTCTAAGGAAATCAATTTTTGCCCATATTAATAATGTAAATAATAATGATGTAAATGAGCATTTACACATTGACACCTCACCTATTAGAGACACAGACACCGATAAAAGTATAACAAGCCTCAGAAACCATCATTCCTGTGAAACTTATTAGAAGAAGCGATCAGTATCTGAAGGTGACACAGCATTGTTAGCTGTTGGATAACTTTTAAAGTTGCAGAGATATCCAGAGAATACACTATCTTTCTAAGGCGCTGACTTGTAGGCAACCCTGTAGAAGAAATGTTCCTTCTGCTTGTTCTTCTTCAGATTGGGACTCAGGCTGGGATCTGCATGTCTGTATTAACATAACATGGTGCGGTATGGTGTACTTAAACAGAGCTTGAGCAGAATCACGGGCAAGCAATGGAGATAGGGGATGGAACCAATTTACATATTCATAGATGTGTGCATACTAAATGAAGCAAGAGTTACATCTAAGTCATTTTAAGGCATGAAGGGATTAGTGATGAACAAAGATGACTTTTAAGGGTTTAATTAATGCCGGAAGAATTGCAGTGTTACATCCTATACTCATTTCAGGGGCATGCAGCTTTTTTACGCCCGTGATGTCTCTGAGACACGTTTAAGGTGTACTTTAGGGTTGATGTACCTGATGCGTCATCCATGATAATATTAGACACCGGTAGCGAATGCTTTGATATCACTGTGAGTTATTTACTGATGAACTAAGTAGAAAGTCTCCATGAGGAAGTGGGAGCGAAGACTCAACAAAGTTTCTCTCTTTTTTTCTGTTTTCTGGTTCCTTGTTTTCAGTTTTCCTTGTACTTGTGAATTACTTTTGATTTCACTCATTTTTTTTAAATCTGCTTTTTGGTTAAGTTTAGGCAACATGTTTTTCTTTTTAGGCTTAGGCATCTCATTACGTTCAAGGATGAAAGATTTTTGGCTGTCTTTAATTTACACTTAAGCATTCTCTTTGCTAATTTGTTGCACCAAAAGATACTGACACAAAAGAGGAGTTTGTGATGTTGTCAAAGACTAAATCAGTGGAATTAATCAAAATGAACTCGACCAAAAGGTGTTAATTGTATAAGCACAAAAAATACAGTTTTTGTGCTAGTTACCACCAAACTCCCATCCAAAGTTTATGAAAGAAGCCTGACTTATAACAACAATAACATGTTAAGAGATTTTAAAAGAGGAATCCTGCAGATTCAAAGAGCCTCGGAACTTCAAAACATTTTAACAAGACCGGGAAACTGGGAAACCGGGAAATATTAATTAATTAGCAGCCTTTTTTCTCTCAATGCTCTGAAATAACTGTATTAATCAGAAACAAAAAGTCAAGTGGCTGATGAACCTAGTCACGTACCTAAAAAAAAAAAGATTTACAAAGGCCACAAACATAAACAAACAGGAATTAAATAGTTGCCATCTAAATTCAGAATTTTCCATTTGATTTTTTTTTTAAAGCTTGTCATTATCTTTTTATTAACCCATGTACTATTTAAGTTTTCCATCAACCAACCATCACGACTACTGCAATTAAATGTGCTTAAGAGGTTAATTGATGATAAGCTTGAAAGATTTGATAGCAGCATTATTTTTAAGTAGTAGTTAGATAAGGGCAAAGCTGTCCTCTTCTGGCTGCTTCAATTATCAGTTTTTGGCTTTACATAGACCATGGTTCTGCAGCAGTCACAAGTCAATGGCTCTCTGCCTCATAGAAATCCTTTAAACCTGCAGCCAGATGTGGAAAAAGTGGACTGAGTGCATTTAACCGCTGTCACTGATGGCAGTGATGGAGTCCTAGTCACTCTGCACCTTTCTTCTGACTCCTAATGTAAGACAAGAAACAACAGCGTGAGCTCTCAAGCTCTGTAACCCTATTACCAACAAAGCCCCAGAACGTGCCACTCCTGGTGTCTGACAGGACTCGGATCCTGTTCCGTGTAATGTACTGTACTGTAATCAAGTGCTGTTGTGACAAAGAGAAAGACGGGCGATTTAGTAATGATTAACAGCCACTTAATCTTCCTGTCACCGTCCTGTACGTGTGTACCAGGGTGCTTCATTTCTGTTTCTGTTCTCTTTTGTTTCTTTGTGCACATTTCCATGCTAAATTCAATCTAACCTTAACCATTCACTTGGGGAAACAAACAACTCACTAAAAAAGTGAAATAGATTTGGCTTCAAAGGTGATATTAAACTAGTTAAGTAGAAACACTCAGAAGCTTGCGTCAGTGTTTCTGACAGTCACTTTTGATCATTTCTCTCTGCTTTATGCGAAGAGACACAAGCCCTAAATAGTGTCGTCTGTCATTGCAGTGATGACGGTGTGTGACTTTGCAGTAGTTCATTTGGGACACAGTAACAATGTCATTCAGCCCCCTTGGGAGAAGGTCCCTGTACATCCTTTGGCACAGAGGCGTTTTCCTCTCGCCTAACTGCCATTACCCCCACCGTGGCTCAAGAATGCCATGTGTCTCTTTCTGTGAGACACTGGGCAAGGTAGTGCATTGTGTCTCAGAGGACTAAAAATAATTGGCTAAAGCTGGAGCAGCCTACAAAAAAATAAGAGAGGCACGGAGCAGGAAGCAGTTCCAAGCTAAAGAATGGCAATTTGAAAGTGCATGTCTCATCACTTTATTTAACTAAGAAAATTTGGATAGTATAGAGTGTCTAAATGTATTGAGAAGTTAATTAGGTCCCCTTTTATATGACCTTTTTAAAAGCAGGAGATGGTTATTTTAGGCAGTTTCTGCTTTTGAATGTGTCCATTTTACATTACCCTGTACTGCCCTCTAGTGGCAAGTACAACAAACCTCCTGTCTTATGTGGATGGAATTGACAAGAATGATGTATTTGAAGTATTTTTAATGTTTTACCCAAGCATTGTCTCTATCACAGAGACTCAAAATATCCCACTGGTGTCTGTGCTTGAAAACCAAACAATAAAATCCATCTGCTTTCTCTCTATAATCTGATTTAAATATCTCATCTTCCTGTCCAGTAGCCACAGTAAGAGAACTCTTTCCAGTGTGACTCATTGTGCACTGCTTACATATGCAAGGCAGTGACTGAGAAAGACACACCTAAACATACAGACTAACTGTTTATAGGAGCTGACATTTAGCAGACCTTCAGCCAAATCACAGAACAAGTCACGCACACAAACAGACACACACACACACTGGCCCAACTAACTCCTCCTCACAGCTCTTCTTGCTGCAATTTGGACTGCAGAATACAATGGAAACATCTGATCAGATGAATGAGGGCCTCTTTAAAAGCAGCATTACCGCATTATAAGCATTACATTACAGCTGGAGTTTGCCGTCGAGGCAAACGGACATGTGCCCTCTTC